>NW_020954414.1:0-61338 GCF_900497805.2 Vombatus ursinus
ATGGAAACTTGCCGTCGGCTCATCACCCAATCTGGAGACCGGTAAGGGTCTTTGGAGCACTGCCCACTCCTCTCCTGCACCTGGAGAAGAACAGAGTCCTAGGCAAGATCTAATGGCCGTGAAGCCTAGTTGACTGTTTCTGTAGAGGTCTGCTTGGTGTCTTCACTGTAACAGACTCCACACAGGTCAGCCTAGGCAGTTAAATGAAATATATCACAAGTGGTTCAGTGCTAATCCCGGGACTCCACTGATCTGGTCTCACTTGTGGTCCTAGCCCTGGCCTAGTCACTTGTCCTAAATTGCCAGGTGTAGTTTTAAAGGTTGCAGAGCATAGAAAGGTAAGTGCAGGGGGGTGGGGACAGATGCTTATACCTGGTGCTCAGCCTGTTGCTCAGTCTTTATTTCTGGGAACATTTGTAGTGACTTTCTATGGAGGGGTGTTTACTGTTGTGCTTATTATTAGCTTATTCATCCCTTCAGTGTCACTGATTATGGGAATAAGGACTATTTCTGCAGTTTGGGGAGAGGAAAATGGGCTTGGGGTGGTGGTAGAGGTAAATTAACTACCCCACCCTAGTCATTCTTGACACAAAGTGGTTTTAGTGAATAGAAAACCTAGGTTCTGGGCCTGCCTCTGTCATATTGGCTGTGACCCTGAAAGCAAGTCAGTTAACCTATCTCTCAGTGCCTCAGACAACTCTTTAAGACTTTAAATTTCAGAACAGTTGCTGGATCTGCATTGATCTTGGGCATATTCTCGTATACAGTTCCCTGGATCAGTGCAATCCTAAGGCTAAATGGTTACTAGGCCATTTCCTCCTCTCCTGGCCAGAACTCACAAAGCTGATTCCATGGAGAAGCCAGGTTTCAGTCTGAATAAGTTGTGTGCTGCTTCTTGTCTAAATGAGCCATACTTCCTCCTAGAAAGGAAGGGCAAAGGGAGAGGCCAACCACTTTGTGAAATTCTCCTTGTCCCAAAGTAATAACGATTTTCTTTCAGAAAGTCTCCTGCTTTCCCTGTAGTCCAGCCTAATGAATCACCACCGAGTGAGACAGATGACTCTGATCACAATCTCTCATTTGATAGTTCTATGAGATAGGAGGTTTGCCTCCATCCTAGGTCCTCCGTGACACACCTCCCCCACCAGGGAAATGAGATGCACTGGAGATGGGGCAAAACAAATGTCACATGTACCTTCAGTTTGGGGGAAAGGAGATGATTCCTTAGCCCTTTCTCCTGGGGTGAGGGGGTGGGGTGTTACATAAAAAGAATTCTTATACCGTTGTACCAAACAAACCCAGTCCTGGGGTGCTGGGGAGCACTGCTCCCTTACTTCCTCCTCATTGCCCCCAATTTTCTGTGGTCAGATCTGTCAACCTGACGGGACTGACCTCTATTCTATGGGTGGCCAGAGTCAGAACAGAGCAGACTAGAGACAGGAGAGTAAGGAATCAAACTGAAATTTAATTTCAAAGTGAGGAAAGCTGCTTACAAGCAAGAACACATGTGCCAGGGCTCAACCTCTAGTGGGGGGACCCTCTTTAATGGGGGGACCCTCTTTAGTGTGGGAAGATCTCAATACTTACACCCATGGTTGAGCAGTGAACTGTAGCCCTGACACTGAGAGGTAAGAGCAACAATGTGGCAAGGCTTCATGACCAGAACAGGGGTACTTGTCTGGTGCTTGTCTGAGTTCAGAGATCACCTGGTGCCGGTCAAAACAATGCAACAGTTACGTGATTTTGTCAGAGGATGAGTGCAAAGGATTGTTAATCACCAAGCTTAGGACACAGCTTGCTTACTGTGCCTTAGCTCTGGAAAACAGGGTGTCTCCTAATATCTTTAATTTCCCTCTTTTGTCCAAAGGAGAGAGTTTGAAAGAACCACTATCCTTCTAGCCAATAAAGGAGAGGCAAGTATAAGCCAAAAGGCCAGTTGGGCCAGGATGAGATGTTTTTCAGCAAGTTAATTCTTTGAGGAGTCCTATCAGGGAAATGTGTCCCAGGTATCATTGTAAAACTCCCAATAGGGCAATGAGAGTAATAGGTCTTGTCTAGCCATTGTTTGCATGCAAGCAGCAAAATAAGAGGGGGCCAAGAATGTAGAGGGAGAAAATGCTAACACACTATTGAATCAGGATGTTGGTGGTTGGACACATAACAAAAGGGAAGAGGAGAAAAAACTAAGTATACTCAGCCCTGGTCTTGAACCTTGGGACAGCTGTATCATCTGCATGTCAGCTGTTTCGGGGTCCATATTAAGCAAACCTTGAGGTCCCCAGAAGTTTCTGCCATTCACTCAGGAACAGGGCTTTCTTCAGGTGATCTAGGATTCTACACCCAAGTTTGGCAGCTGTGGAAGTAGTCAGAAGGACCTGGTAGGGATCCCTTAGAAGACCTATGGGTTGAAAATCATGAGAAAACTTCATGTATAAGTCTTTGGATCTGAGTTTCTGGTCAGCATAACATAGATCCGTGGTTAAAGGCACATAGAAATGGTCCAGTTTCCCAGCCCTCAGGTCTAGGTTCAAACAATACAATAAAGTTTTTCTTACAGTTCCCATAACTGCATGATTACATTAAGTCAAGTACAGATCAAACTACTTAGAGGGCTCATGATGGACTAATTTTAAGAAGGGAGATTACATGTCACCAAGGGAGCCAGGAAAACTTAAATATAAAGCATATAGAGCAATGCAGTCATTATCACGAATGTTAACTAACATCAGATCTCTTTGTCTCTCAGTGACCCGTTCTCAATGTCCATTTTATTTAATCAGCACTTTTTGAGGCCCAGATGTCTCATGTAGTTATCTGGTCCCTAGATATCTTTTCTTGGACAGTAGGCTTTATTCTCAGGACAGCTCTAAAGGGGGTTCTGCTTCTTTACTTCCAAATCTAGAGGTTCATAGATAATTCTGACTTAGTATAATTTAATATCATCGCTTAAATTTGGTTCTCCAATTTTGAAACTTCAGAAATTTTCAGTTTATATATCATTTGCTATATCTATCCTTACCTAAATCCTGTACCTGATATAAGAATCTTTTAAATATCGTCCGAGAGATGATATTGAGAGGTCAGATTCATTCTATTGATAAATTGCCTACATCCAGAGCTCTTAGACACAAGTTATATCTTTATTTTAATTTACAGTAACAACATTTGACTGAACTGATTTGGCACCGTGAAACAAGCATCATTGGAACTTGCGCAGACATAGTTGGCAGAACAAGGAGAAGAAAGTAGTCAATGTCTGACAGAAATGGAATGCACTTTGGCTTTGCTTGTCTTTGATAGTCCTGAAGAATCACCCTTTGAAGATTTGCTTAATATAATGCAGTGGCAGAAGATATGTGGAGTTAAATTAAGCTGTCCTAGACCATGAAAATTGTGAGTCAAAACCTAAGTTGGCAAAGTTACTGAAGCTACTACTATGGGCTCAGAATGAGCTGGACCAGAAGAAAGTAAAATATCCCAAAATGACAGACCTTAGCAAGGGGACAATTGAGAAACCCAAGTAAAATGTGTAGAAGGACAGCAGGCAACTTTCCTACTGCATGTTGTTTTTCATTTACATCAGTCTGTGACTGAAAGGTTTTTACAGTATAGGACTTGATTTTTTTTTTTTTTTTTTTTTTAGCAAACGTCTTAAAACGGGAGAAATCCTTTTAAATGCTGGGGGAAAATGTTGCATTGGAAAGTGCTGTATATCTTTGAAAGTCTGACTTAGGCTATGCACTATAATATATTTTTTAAGAATTAGATAAATTTCATTTTGCATTTTAACATCCTAGTGCTTTTCTGATTAGCTACTGAAGGCTTTTAGGTTAATAGCCATTCGAGTGCTGCATTAGTAAAGAATATCAGTTCAGCTGAATGCCTCACACTTAAAATGTTTGCAGAACACTGATTATTTCCTTTATGTTAAATTATAGTAGCCAGATAATGCATTTTCTCAACCACAAAGTTCTGTCAAGTTTTTATCAAGCATTTTCCTTTTGGGTCCCTTTATTTGCATAGGAATAAAGTATATATAAACTTGTAAATTGTAGTTCAAGGGAAAAAAAAAGAATGGGATGTCATGCATATTATGTTTTGAGGGAGAGGACCTGGGTAGCCCTGGACAAGTCTCTCAAACTTTCTTTAAAGTGAAGGGGATTGGATTAACTCACTAGAGGTACCTTTCAATCTTAAATCTTTGATCCTATGAAATCTGCTTGGGAGGATTCTGGGAAGATGGCAAAATAGATCAGAAAATTCCAAGCTCTCCAGATTCCCCTCCCCCCAAACAAGACAAAATAGCGCCTCAGGGAGGATAGAGTGCTAAAAAAATAAAGAGGAGTTGGGGCAGAACAGTCCTGAAGATCAAAGAAAAAACCCAGTATGGAGGTTTGGTCCGGGTGAAGGGTAAACACCTCCAGGCTAAGTCCACTGAAACAACAAGTGGCAAGTCCTGGGGCTAGCTAGGTTGGGAGGTGGCCTCAGCCCCAGCCACAAGAACTTTCACCTCTCAGTTTGGGGAGCTGGGTATCTGAATCAGGAAGATTGAGCGAACCTCTGCGGATAAGGAATGCCAGTCCCAACTGTGCTGCCAAGATGTGGCCCTGGGCATGGGGGAAACAGCACATGTCAGATGAGTACAGAAGCAATGGGGCTGGGACACCACTGGCTGTGGGCTCTTAAGGAGGGCAGAATTCTTGGTTTCTTTTCCAAGCTAAAGGGGAGAATTGAAGGAGGATGCAAGGCCAGAGGCACCATCCCCTGTATTCTAGGACTAGAGGTAACTACAAAAATAAGTCGCTAGCAAAAAAAAAACCGAGCAGGCAAAGGAGAAGGAGTACAACCATCAAAAGTTGCTATGGGACTAAAGAATACCGGGGTATGTATTCAGAGGAGGTTACTGAAGCAAAAAAAAAAAAAAAAAGCCTCTTCTACCCAAAAGAATAATGTCAAATGGTCATCTGCCCACGAAGAATTCCTAGAAGAACTCAAAGACTTTCAAAATCAAATGAGAGAGATTGAGGGAAAAAAATAAGAATAATTCTAGAAAAACAAGGAGATTATGAAAAGTCAGCCAACTTTTTCTAGTTGAATTCTAGTAGAATCTTGAGGAAGAAAATGGCTCCCTGGTTTTATTTATTTATTTTATTTTTTGAAAATGACTCTTTGAAAGTTAGAACTGGGCAAGATCGAAGCCAGCCAAAGACCAAGAAATAATAAAATATAAAGAATGAAAAAATAGAAGAGAATGTGGAACATAAGAAAAAGAACTGATCTGAAGAACAGATCAAGGAGAGAAAACATAAGAATAATTGGACTACCTGAAAGCTATGATCAAAAAAAGAATCTTGATACAATAATACAAAAAATAATTAAAGAAAATTGTCCTGAAGCATTAGAATGAGAAGGGAAAATAGAAACAGAAAAAAATCCACTGATCACTGCCTGGAAGAGATTCTACAAGGAAAACCTACAGGAACATGATAGTCAAATTCCAAGACCTCCAGCTCAAGGATATTGTGAGCAACAAGAAAAAAAACAATTTAAATATGATTGTGCCACAGTTTGAATCACACAAGACCCAACAGTGGCTATGCTAAATGATCGTAAGTCTTGGAACACTATATTGAAAAGCAAAAGGACTGAGATTGCAGCCAAAAATATCATACTTGGTGAAGTGAAGCATAATCCTGAATGAAAAAAAATTGACATTTAATGAATTGTTAGAATTTTGTTTTTTAAAAAACCAACAAACAAGGGGCAGCTAGGTGGTGAAGTGGATAGAGTGCTGGCCCTGGAGTGGGGAAGAACCTGGGTTCAAATCCAGCCTCAGACACTTGACACTTAATAGCTGTGTGACCCTGGGCAAGTCACTTAACCCCATTGCCTAGAAAAACAACATCAACAACAACAACAATCTTAACTTAGAAGATTTTACATATAAGGCCCAAGAGAAATATACAGTACACATCAAGGACTAATTACAAGGGATTCAGTAAGGATAGACTGCTTACCCTTTTATATGAGGAAATATAAAACATGTCTAACTTTCTTGCTAGTAATTGGGTAGTTTGTGAGAAAGATTGAGGTAGACTTGAGTATGATATGATTTGAAAAAGTAAAACCATTTAGGATCAGATAAAAAGAGTATTTTATACAAATGAGGTCTTAGAGGAAGAACTGACAGGAATTAGATGGGGAAGGAGGGCTGGTAGTTCTGGAACCCTACTCTCTTCAGTAATGGGTTTGAGGGTAGAAGGGTATAAAAGTCTTCTAAATTCAGAAAGAAATAAAAGGCTAAGGGGATAGGGAAGGGGGAGAGGATAAAGGATTTCTAGAGGGGAGGGGGAAGGATTAGGATAATGGGGTAATAATAGAAAGGGGTTTAGAGTAATGAGAATGGGAGGATAAGAGAGGGATCTTTGAAGGGGGGTAGGTTAAGTAATAGGAGGACAAGGTAGTGGGTAGAAGTAAAGTAGAGGAGTCAGGAGGGTTAGGAAATAAGAGATAAACATAAAGATCAGGAGTAGGATTTATTAGGTGAAAAAACATAGTATTGATTTCAGACAAAGTTAAAGCTAAAATAGATTTAATCACAAGGGAAAAATAGGGTAACTATACTATATATCAGCCATATTAATATTGTTTTAGACTATTTAAGACAGTATAAGGATGGAATATTGCTGTGGGGTGGAAAATGATGAGTTGGTAGACATGGAAAAGAGAAACAGGACAAATAAGCATAGTACGGTCTTGTATAGATGCATATGAATGTATATGTCTATATATGAGTGTGATAATAGATATCTAAGCATATGTATGCATATATATGTATACATGTGTGTATATGTGTATATATATAAAGCTGTGCTTAATTGTACCTTCTTGAGGGAGAAGGGTGGAAGAGAACAAAGTGCACAGCAGAGAACAAAGGAAAACTTACAAGGAAGCAAAGAAAAGATGAACACCTCTGAATGCAACTCATAGTATTTATTATATAGGCTTTCTTGAAATGGAAATTTATAGGTTTATATTTTGAGTCCTGTTAAGTTCTGCTGTGCATATGGCAATGCTTTTTTCCCTCTTTTCTTATTTTGTATTTAAGTTTTAATACTTAAGTTTTTATTTCTTTTTCTTTAACTGTGTAGTTAACTTTTTATATTCAAGTTTAAAATAAATTAATTTAAAAAATTAAAATTAAAAAAGAAATCTGCTTTCATGGCGGTTTGGGATCATTTGGAGCAGCTCAGTTGAAGATTGTATTTATATTCTTTGCTTTTCTGCTATTTCCTCATTGGTCAGTTTGAATGTGGTGTGATGGTGGTCATTGATTAAACTGGCTCCCAAATTATACCCAGGTTTTGTGAATGTAGATCCTTTCTTCATACTCCAGAAGATAGTTTCTTTGGCCTAGGTTTGAAAGGCTCATTATTAGGAAGTTGGCTAACAGATGACTTACTTTTCAGAAATACAGTAACCCTTATGTGAAGCCATTCCAGCCTACTAAACCTGTCCTCAAGTACCATATACACCACCATCATTCTCAGACTTAGAAGGGACACCTCTAATTCCTATCCACATGATCAGTTTTTTTTATTTTTTTTTATTAATTTATTTTGATTTATCAGTAATCACTTCCATATGCTTTTGAGTTTAAAATTTTTCTCCCCCTTCCTCCCCACCACCCTCCCCAAGATGGCACACAATCTGATATAGGCTATACATTTACATTCATATTAAACATATTTTCACATTAGTGATGTTGTAAGTAAAAATTAAAACCAATAGGAGGAACCATCAGAAAGAGGAAGCAAAACTCAACAGAAGAGGGAAAAAAAAGCAATTCAACTTTCATAGTTCTTTCTTTAGATGTGGATAGCATTTTCCATCACAAGGCCTCTGGAGATGTCTTAGATCCTTGTATTGCCGGGAAGGGTTAAGTTTATCAATATTAGACATCATGCAACGTGGCTGTTATTGTGTACAACGTTCTCTTGTCTCTGCTCACTTCACTCAGCATCAGACCATACAAGTCTTTCCAGGTTTTTCTGAAGTCAGCCTGTTCATCATTTCTTATAGCACAATAGTATTCCACTACATTCATATACCACAACTTGCTCAGCCATACCCCACCTGATGGGCATCCTCTCAATTTCCAATTCTTTGCCACCACAGAAAGAGCTGCTATGAATATTTTTGTACATGTGGGTCGTTTTCCCATTTGTATGATCTCTTTGGGATATAGCCCTAGAAGTGCTATTGCTGGGTCAAAGGATATGCACATTTTTATAGCCCTTTGGGCATAGTTCCAAATTGCTCTCCAAAATGATTGGATCATTTCACAACTCCACCAACAATGCATTAGTGTTCCAATTTTCCCACATCTCCGATATTCGTCATTTTCCTTTTTTGTCATATTGGCCAATCTGATAGATGTGATGTGGTACCTCAGAGTTGTTTTGATTTGCATTTCTCTAATCAATAGTGAATTAGAGCATTTTTTCATATGACTATAGATGGCTTTAATTTCTTCATCTGAGAACTGTCTGTTCATATCCTTTGACCATTTGTCAATTGAGGAATGGCTTATATTCTTATAAATTTGACTTTATTCTCTATATATTTCAGAAATGAGGCCCTTATCAGAGAGACTGGTTGTAAAAATTCTTTCCCAATTTTCTACCTTCTAATCTTAGTTGTATTGGCTTTGTGCAAAAACTTTTCAATTTAATGTAATCAAAATTATCCATTTTGCTTTTCGTAATATTCTCTACCTCCTGTTTGGTCATGAATTCTTCTGTTCTCCATAGATCTGATAGGTAAACTGTTCCTTGCTCTCCCAGTTTGCTTATAGTATCAGCCCTTATATCTAAATCATGAACCCATTTTGACTTTATTTTGGTATACAGTGTGAGATTTTGGTCTATGCCTAGTTTCTGCCATACTCTTTTCCAGTTTTCCCAGCAGTTTTTTTCAAAGAGTGGGTTCTTATCCCAGAAGCTGGGGTCTTTGGGTTTATCAAATAATAGATTACTATAGTCATTGACTACTGTGTCTTGCATATTTAACCTATTCCATTGATCTATGTTAGGGTCCTGCTCTGGACCTCTGGCCTCCTGTAGAGAAGTTGAGACGCCTGGAGGTTATTACCTGCCCAGGAGCGCCTGGGCTTGCCCAGAGACTCGATGGGTACTGGGAGGGCCTCTGTAACAGGAGGGAGCTCCACCTACGAAGGGGGAACGGAGGAGGAGCACGGGCGTAGGGGGGAGGAGTTCGAGGGAGTCAAAAAGCAGTGAGGAGGGTGCAGGGCGAGGGAACGTGTGCAGGGAGTGAGCAGAGCAAGTAGTAGTATAGCAAGCTATGTAATCAATAAACACGCAACAACTGCCAACTCGGGTGTTCTGTCTAGTCATTCCCCTCTCACCACGGAGGGGCCAGAGACGTCTGAAGACTGCAGGGTGAGTATGCAAGCGAAGGCTTGGGTGGGATAGCTGACTAAGTGCACTGCGTCAGCTAGGGGACCCACCGGCACGCAACAGATCTACCACTCTATTTCTTAGCCAGTACCAAGCAGTTTTGATGATTGCTGCTTTATAATACAATTTAAGATCTGGAATGGCTAGGCCACCTTTCCCTGCATTTCTTTTCATTAGTTCCCTTGATATTCTGGACCTTTTGTTCTTCCAAATGCATTGTGTTATTATTTTTTCTAACTCTATAAAATAGTTTTTTGGTAGTTTGATTGGTGTGGCACTGAATAAGTAAATTAGCTTAGGTAGAATTGTCATTTTTATTATATTAGCTCGGCCCACCCTTGAGCAACTGATGTTTTTCCAGTTATTTAGATCTGATTTTATTTGCATGAAAAGTGTTTTGTAATTGTGTTCATAGAGTTCCTGGGTTTGTTTCAGGAGGTAGGCTTCTAAATATTTTATAATGTCTACGGTAAACTTAAATGGAATTTCTCTTTTTATCTCGCTGTTGGGCTTTATTGGTAATATATAGAAATGCCAACGATTTATGTGGGTTTATTTTATAGCCTGCAACTTTGCTAAAGTTGTTTATTATTTCAAGTAGTTTTTTACTTGATTCTCTAGGATTCTCTAAGTATATCATCATGCCATCTGCAAAGAGTGATAGCTTTGTTTCTTCTTTGCCTATTCTAATACCTTCAATTTCTTTTTCTTCTCTTATTGCTAAAGCTAACATTTCCAATACTATATTGAATAACAGTGGTGATAATGGACATCCTTGTTTCACACCCAATCTTGTTGGAAAAGCTTCTAGCTTGTCCCCATTACATATTATGCTTGCTGAAGGTTTTTAGATAGATGCTGTTTATTATTTTAAGGAAGACTCCATTTATACCTATGCTCTCTAGTGTACATGATCAATATTTTTTTAACAGTTCTAATAGTTAGGAAGTTTTTCCTTACGTTACTGGCAACGTTAAGTCTGTCTGGGGCATAACCGTCTACCAAATCAAAGTCCAAAGATTGGGCCTAATCTACACGTGAGAAACAGCCTGGAATGGTTCACATTCACCCAAATTCTGTTCTAAGGCTAAGAAACATACAGCTACAAACCCAACTCCTAACTCAAGGCTGGTGCTTAATTACAAGTTACCAAGGATATTTATACTCATGCTGCTTTTGATCTCTCAATATTGAAACTGAAACTAGTGGCTACCCTTTATGTTAAAAACCTGAGAAGTATGTATTTAAGAGAAAGGCACTTTGATTACATCGAGATCAGTAGTCATATTTCTTCCAGAAAAGACAAGGTACACAATAAATGCACTGAATGTGGTGACTTTATTGATGGTACACAATGTAAGACTCTAGGCTTCCCCCTACTACAGGGGTACTTTGGGACAAGGATGTGAATGGGACATGGGATCCCCAATATAGGAACATAGTTTAGGAATGTGGGCTCCCCAGTGGTGGAACTCCTTTTTTTGGCTGTGGATGAAGATCCATGGCTTTCCACTTTACTCCTTAGAGGCCATGAAGGCCATGAGGTCCACTACACGGTTGCTATAACCAAACTCATTGTCATACCTAGGAAGATAGACAAAGGACAGGTGAGAATTTAAGTATCTTTGGAAGGCAGCTATCATGTCATATACCTATTTTCCTCAGCTTATACTCCTTTACTACATACAACCACACAAAATTCACATTCACTATGCCACATACCAGGAAACAAGCTTGACAAAATGGTCATTGAGGGCAATACCAGCGCCAGCATCAAAAGTAGAAGAGTGGGTGTCACTGTTAAAGTCACAGGATACAACCTTGGAAGAGGAAGTTTATGTTAAATGAAATTCCAATTTACCAAACCTTCCTGATGCTATCTTTGCCCTTCCATACCTGGTCTTCTGTGTAGCCCAAGATGCCCTTCAAGGGTCCCTCTGATGCTTGCTTCACCACTTTCTTGATATCATCATATTTAGCCTAGAAAAGAAAAAGATGGAGGGATTCAAACTCCTGTGTTACTGCTGTTCTATTCTGTAGTCCATTGGGCAGGGAATCCCTCTTTGTCTAATGCTACACTTACAGGTTTCTCCAGGCGGCAGGTCAGATCCACAACAGATACATTGGGAGTAGGAACACGGAAGGCCATGCCTGTGAGCTTCCTGCAAAGAAAAGGATATTGTTAGTGTCATATTAAAATATCTCACTTCTAATTTTTTTTTCCCATGACCTCATCGGGGCAGAGAAAAATAAACCAGGATTAACTTACCCATTCAGCTCAGGTATGACCTTGCCTACAGCTTTAGCAGCACCAGTGGAAGCAGGGATGATGTTTTGGGAAGCACCACGCCCATCACGCCACAGCTTACCAGAGGGGCCATCTACTGTCTTCTGGGTAGCAGTAATGGCATGGACTGTAGTCTGCAATAAGAGAAAAGGGTCAGGCTAGGACAACACAATGTATTCATCTATTACCACGATCTTTTCATGACCAAGATTTTAGGTGATGTGACTGCTAACCTCCCCCTCCTCCCCAACACTAGCCCTTTGGTGCCATCAGGACACCATATATAGCTAATTCTGTTGTAAAACAGAGAAACAAAGTGGCCCAGTCACCCCATGATGTGTCCATACCATGAGTCCTTCCACAATGCCAAATTTGTCATGAATGACCTTGGCCAGGGGGGCCAAGCAGTTGGTAGTGCAGGAAGCATTACTGAGAAAGGAAGGAAGAGAAATCAGGGAAAGATGTTCCAGCCTAGACTCCTTGTTATTTGCCTGGAATTTCCTTTTTTCCCCCCTAGTGTAATCAGTGTCCCTTTCCCCTCCCTTCTGTGAGCAAGGCCTGCATCAATTCTTTCCTCATTTACTACCTTAGACCATTTTATCATCAGCCCTTCTCACCTGACAATCTTAAGGGAATTATCATATTTCTCATGGTTCACTCCCATCACGAACATTGGGGCATCAGCAGAAGGGGCAGAGATGATAACCCTCTTGGCTCCACCCTTCAAGTGAGCCTGAGGCAGAGGGAAAGAAGAAGGAAGTTACAGAGCTTGGCCCCACCTTCCCTGGTAGACAAGCTCCCATGTCCATTTTCTAGGTACATGACAACCACTCCAATCTCCCAAAGAAAAGGTCTTCACCCAGGGAACATGACTAGTGTCCCCATAACTCACTCCAGCCTTTTCCATGGTGGTAAAGACTCCAGTGGACTCTACAACATACTGGGCTCCAGCATCTCCCCATTTGATATTGGCGGGGTCACGCCTACAAGAGGATCAAGAAGCTATGATCATCTACTGCTCTCTTTGGATCTTCTCAAACCCCAGTGTTCCCACTCTGCCCACCACACTCACTCCTGGAAGATGGTAATGGCTTTTCCATTGATCACCAGCTTTCCATTCTCAGCCTTGACAGTGCCCTTGAACTTGCCATGGGTGGAATCATATTGAAACATATAAACCTAGAGAGGTGACAAGAATGTGGGAAGCCTCATCAGATGCAGCAGAAACAGCCACCTCCATCCCTTCCCGTGCTGCTCAGACCCTCTTGCCCCCAGCCACTGAGGCATCATTTACCATGTAGTTGAGGTCAATGAAGGGGTCATTGATGGCCACGATGTCTACTCGACCTGAGATGAATGCAGCCCTGGTCACCAGGCGCCCAATACGGCCAAATCTGGCAGGGAAGCAGAAACCAGAAGCAGAGAGAAGAAAGAATTGAGGGGAGAAAGCTAAAAAAAGGAAAGGTTCTGGGGAAGTTTATCCAGGAAAAATGGTTTCCCTAATAGGGAATAATAGCTAGCTTCAGAGCCAGGAAGACCTGGGACCTGGGTTCAAGTGCCATTGATACAAACTGGCTTGAAACCCTGGGCAAATCTCAACCTCTCAGTGCACTAGAGATTGCAGAAAAGGTGCTAACCTGCACAGGCTGAGGTTGGTTCCCTGTATCAATGACATCTGGTCCAGTTCCTATCCTTTGTCCTACAGGGCTCCTCAACCTTTAATATGCCTGCAAACATACCTTGGACATTGCTGTCAAGCAGGCTGGACATAGTCTAAGACCACAGGGTAAAAGGTTCTTGCTCTACCAAGGGATATTGGGTATAAACTTTGCCCCTTCCCCCCATCCCTTGACAATCCATGATCTCATAATCTCCTCTCGAGGAGAATGAGCCACAGGCAAGCGGTTCATGTCACCCATTGCTCAGACACTGTGAACATAGCTACTACATAGTATCTATCTTAGTATGTGCTAGGATCCCACTACTGACCAGCTTCTTGGCTTCCAGGCCCCAGAGGTAGAGGATTTTGGAGTCAGAATCCCAGAATTCAAAGGGCAGCATTAAAGGTTAGAAATTAACCTATGAAAGGTTAAAACAACTCCTCCTTCCCTCCTTCCGTCTCCCTCTAAAAGAACAATAACATTTTTTTTGCAATACCTGAAGTTCTAGATTCTTTCTCACCCACTCACCTAATTCCAACACTCTAAATGGATGAGATTTTGCCACTTAATGATCACTGGGGAGGTCCTTTCTTCCCTTCCCCAATACTAGAGGTTTTATAGTGTTCTATGTAAGAGAAAGCAAAGCTAGGTTCCCTGGCTACAGAAAGGTCAGACAGTTATATTTAACCTCAGGGTAGAGTAAAGGAGATCTGGTTTCTGGGGGCCAAAATGGAGAGAGGGGCAGGGTTCTCCTAGTGATCACAGAAACCTAATCCTCAAAATGACCTTTACAAGGCTGGCCTTTTGGGCAGGATTAGCTTTGGGGAAGGAGAAACCAAACAGATACACACATGCTAAGGCAAGAGAAATGGACATGCTGCCATGTTAATATAGTTTTACAGTGGAAATTTTCATTTCTAGACATCCATGACTCAGCATTAGGTTAGAGCCACCACACCCACAAATCACTTTGGGAAGAAGGGGTTCCCCAGCAACCTCAAACACATGGAAATTAGAAGGGAAGGGGGGCAGGATTTTTGAGGACAAAGAATTAGGCTGAGGTGGCTACCTCTAGGGTTTCCTTTTTTCCTTTTTTTAATTTAAAACAAAAGTGGACTAGATGATTCTATTATCTAAGGTCTCTTCCACATCTAAAGTCCTGTAATCTGAGGGAGACCGGGGTGGGCTGGAATGCCTGTCTGGATTCTGGGAGCCCAAACTGAGAATTAGGCAGTGTTGAGAACAGAGGCAGCTAATGAAATAGCTAGAAATAGCTCTCAGGTAACAGACAAACGGAAAGGTCCTGGTGCCTCTTCCCTGCCCTGCCTCCTGGCAGGAAGTGTTTTCTCCTCACCTTGGGGTAGGCACTAAAGAGGGTGAGTCAAGAAGGGGAGTGGAAGAGATGAGGCTCTGAGGATCCCTAACAGTTGCTCACTCATTTCCTTCCCTATTACAACATGGCTGTCTGAGTGACCGGTGGGAAAAGGCGCCCTCTCTCTGTTGTGAGGTGAATTAGTCAGGGGGAAAGAAAGTGCCAATGAAGGGGGAGGGCAGGAGCCCTTCCCCCACCCTTCCCCCCAACCCCCATGTGGCCCTGGATGGCGGGAAAGGGCATAAGAGATTCAGGGAGAGAATCCTCTGCAAGATTTTTTGCACCCTGTAGCAACAGCTGGGACAGCTGCACAGGGGTGGGGGGTGTGGAGAGAGGACACGGAGAGGTGGGGGGGGTGTGCTGGCACAAGGACACAAAACACTATTGAGTTTAGGCAGAAGCCCTTGCTGAGCTCAAGTCTCTGACCTTGGAGTCTCCTTGAAGGCTTGCACCTTCCCCGGGGTGGATCTCAGAGAAGAGGTTACAAAAAATATATATTCTCTTGGTTGGATTCCCAATAAGCAGGTTAGGCTGCATCGAGCCCTCTGGGAGTCAAATGGCTTTATTTGTCCCCGTCCGTCCCCATCCCTCCTCCCTCTGGGGCCTCCCTGGATCCCACTCACCCGTTGACTCCGACCTTCACCATCTTGTTTCAGGGATGTGACTGAAGCAGCAGATCCTGGGGCAGAAGATGTGGCTGAATCAGGGGCCCATCTCCTCCTCCCCCTTGCAGAGTCCTCCCCCCACACCCAGTCTCAACCCAACCCGGAAGCTCTTCGTCTTCTAAGCACCCCCCAAAAGAAAAAACAAAAATTCTTCTTCCTTTATGGGGATTAGCTCAGGAGCCACCATCCCCCACTCCATCCGTTCCTTCCATCCATCCATTCATCCATTCCAGCCCATGCACAGAGAGGAGGGAGGGCTTCCAGAGTCCACCTCCGTCCTTTTTTCTCCCCCGAGGCAATTGGGGTTAAATGTCTTGCCTGGAGTCACGCAGCTAGTAAGTGTAAATGTTGGAGGCCTCATTTGAACTCAGGTCCTCCTAACTCCAGGGCTGGGGCTCTATCCACCTTGCTACCCTACATGCTCCTCCAGCTTCCATCTTTGCTCTCTGCTGCCTCAGGTCCCAGTCTTTGTTCTCTTCTCTCCTCCCCTCACCTCCGGCCAGCTAGATCCCTGAATTCTACCTCATGCCAAACCAATGCCGCCCCCACCCCCCACCCTCCTTTAACATGCACCTTTCTCTCTCCCTAAAGACGAAGTGAGCAAGGTGCACAAGGGCACACATTCTGGTTCCCCTTACTCTCACTCTTACCCCCATTCCCATCCCCACCCCTACCATCCTTCTTTCCTCTGGAGAATTTACCTGGCACTGAGCTTGGGAGAAGATCTGACAGCGCAAAGGGAGGAGAGAGCCGGGTTTTATAAGGGCTCAGACAACAGCCCCTCCCCTTATACTAGATCTCCAAGGCCAAAAATGGGGACAAGTTGGCCACACACACAGGACACTTCAGTTCCCATCTCCAGTTGCATGGGCTGTCTGCCAAGCCTGGAATGCTTTCCCTTATCACCTCTACTGTCCACGTCTTGGAATTCCACGTTTCCTTCTAGACCCACTTAAAGCACCATGTTCTTCTCCATGAGGCCTTGCCTCAGTCACCCATCTATTACTGCCTTTCCCACCAAAGTTACCTTGTATCTGTTTTGTATATGCTTATATATCTGCACTTTGTCTCTTCATTTACAAAATAAGTTCTTTGAAGGCACGGACGGTGTCACTTTTGTCTTTGGTTACCTGGTGCCTGACAGATAGTAAGTGCTTAATACACCTGGATTCAAATCCTACCTCAACACTGTGACCTTGAACGTGTCAATTAAATTCTTCAGGTCTCAGTTTCCTCATCTCAGGAAAACTCATCTTCTTGAATTCAGATCTGGCCTCAGACACTTACTAGCCTGGGCAAGCCACTTAACCCTGTTTGCCTCAGTTTCTTCATCTATAAAATGAGCTGGAGAAGGAAATGACAAAATACTTAAGTATCTGTGCCAAGAAAACCACCATAAGGGTCACAAGTAGTACACAACTGAAAAATGAATAAACAACAACAATAACAATATGGGGCTAATTATAGTTTCGCTATGGACCCCACTTAGTATGGTTACTGAGGGAATTTCTTCTTAAAATTTTAGGGGCTATTTAGGAAACATTATTAAAGAAATCAGTGGGAAGCCAGAAAACTAAGGCTGCTCCCTGACTGGATGAGATTAAGACACATGAAAAGAGATCAGGACTTGGGGAGTAGGGATGAAGAAGAGAGGAAATTAGGAAAGCATATGCCATGGTGGAAAGGACATTGGATTTGGAGTCAAGGACTTGGGTTCTAGTCTTTGCTGTTATTTACTCCCCATGTGACCTTGCAAAGTGAATCTTCTCATCTGTAAAATGAAGGATTTGTACTAAATGATCTGGAAGTTTTCTTCCAGTTCTAAGACCTACGATCAACACAGAAAGCAAAAGGTCCATCCCATGGTGGGAATGTGGCCACACTATGTGGCTAAAATTAGCCCTGCTGCCTTCCATCCCCACTTTCCACTTTGTTTTCTCATTAATAGGAGGGAGGCTATAGCTTACTGCTTTTCTCCTTCTGGAGACCTGAAAACATACCTCTCCTCTAGTCTTTACGGTAGTGAGGAAGGAGCAATTGAGGAAAGGCAGGGGTGGGGCTACCCAGCCCCCATTTCCCCTTGAGCTCAGAGCACAGGGACCCATTTATATCACAAAGCCCTTTGGCTTCAGGCTCCAGCCTTCCCTGGATTAAAACTGAGAAGAGGGAGGCTCCAGCTAGCTGAAGGCCGTTCAAATCTCCTTCTGGAGCAGAAAAAGCAGCCTGGAGGGAGACTAGATAATTTAGGCAGATTAAATTTATCAGAACCAGAATTATCCAAATCACTTTGTTACTTTGCTGCTGGGAGTCTTGAGTGCTGTAGGGAGGGGAGGAGGAGGAGGAAGGGAGCAGTGAGATCTGCCCCCCTCCACCCCCACTGCTCTGGAGAGGGAGCATATCACCCTGGTTACAGCTAGGATGGGGAGGAAGGGCATAAGAAGGAGATTTAAGCTTTTGGAAACCTGGGAGGTGCCCAATCCTGACTGAGAACACAGTGCTTCTTTCATGATGGCATCAGGGTGTGAGGCCCTCCTGGGTTCTTTCTGTCCTGGGAGGTTGAGGCTAGTGTAAGTCTGGAAGTCTCCTTGGTCTAGTGGTCCCAGCTGTGGTCGGGGATTGGTTTGAGTTAAAAGGAGGGTGTCAGGCATACAGAAAGTGGGTGCATTCCAGTAAGAGGTTAGCTGCTTCAGGAAAGAGTGAAGAAAGGATTGGTCATTTCATTTCCTTCCCAATTTCCCCATCTAAAGAGGGGGGATGGCAATAAAATCTAATGATTAGATGATCCTCTATAAGCTCTAAATTCTGATTCTAAACATGAAGTCATCTTGGGAATGTGGCTAAGGGTGCCAGGAGAATGAAATCCTCTGGTTGCACTGAAAAGATTAAGAAATGGAGATACGTGGACAGCAGGTTCAAGGGTGGGGGGCATCCTGGGGGCTCTTTGCTGTCTCAGGGTAATCTGAGCTTGGATCCCTGCCCCTCTCTCGAAAAAGCCATTGGCTAAATTTAGCTAAGTGATAACCTTTACTTTAAAGGTTAAGAAAGGGTGGTGGTGGTGCTTCTCACTGATTCTGCTGCCTGTCACTGGGTCTGACCTGTCCTTTTCCAAAGAAGGCTCCTATCTTCAGTAGCTCCTAGGCCAGTTTGTATTCATGCTTGGCAATGAGTTCATGGATTTAATGAGGCATCAGACAGAGAGGAAAGGGGGTGGGGTGCATCTGTGCAAAGAGGAGAGTGTCTGTTGCTTTTGGTCTTGTGGGAAAGTGACAGAAACAAGCTCTAGGGAAGAGGAATACGTGAGCATATTCATGCAACCATGCAGCATATCATGCAGGCACAAAATGTATGGATTTTTTATGGATTGCTTGGAGATGAGTGCTTTCCTCACTGTTCCCAGTCCTTCACTCCCACCCCAAACAGAGAAGGCAGCCCAGGGCTGGGGGAGAATTATCTACTGTTGTCATGATGCAGGCACAATCATTCATTGAATGTCTCTTTGATATAACTCAGCTATCACAAAGAACAAGCTTGGTGTAGGGGCAGGCTACTTTCACCCTTTTTACTGGGTCCTCCTGTACCTCCTTCAGACATGCCTGTGCCTCCCCTTCCCCCATCCTTAAAAAACCTTCACTAGACACTTGCTCAAGCTTCATCCTCCCCTCAAGCTGTCAACCTGTATCTTTCCTTCCTTAGCCAGCCAAAATCTGAGAAAATATCTATACACATTGCTCCAGTTTTCTCACTCCTCAGCCCTTTGAAATCTTGTTTCCTATGTCATCACTGAGGCTGTTCTCCCCAGATCTCAAATGGCCAAATCTGACAGCCTTTACTAGGTCTTAATCCTTCTTGACGTTCCTGTTGCATTTTCCATTGTTGTCTCTTCTTTATTACTATCTTCTGGGTTCTCAAAACCACTCTTTCCTGGTTCTCTAGTTGTCTGAACCCTCCCTCCTCCACCTCTGTTGCTGGCTGTTCATCTACCATGCCTAACTCCATTTTCTGTCCCTCATGTCTTCAAGGCTTTGTTCTGGGCCCTCTTTTCTTCTTTCCACACATTTTCGGTGACATCATCAGCTCCCATAGGTTTAATCAAAACCTTTATGCAAATGACTCACAGATCTAGATATCCATTTCCAATTATTCCCAAATTTTAGTCCCAAAACACCAATCGCCAACACCCAATAGGACATTTTCAAACTGATTATCCCATAGACAACTCAAATTCAACATGTCCAAAGCAAAAAACTCATCTTCTCAAATCTATTAAAACCTTTCAAACTTCCTCCATTCTTCCAGATTTGTAACCTCATAGTTACCCTGAACTCACTGGCCCCACCTATCTCCCCATCTCTCCCATCCAACTCCTTCTTTCCTCACATAGCCACCACAGTTCAGGCCCTCATCACCTACCACTTCCTAGGCTTTTGCTGTGGCCTCTTCATTGGTATCCCTGCTTCAAGTCCCTCCTTACCCAGATCCATTCTCCACACTGCTGCCAAAGGGATTTTCCTGAAGCTGCAGATTTGCCTGTGTTTTTCCTTACTCAGTGAACACCAGAATAAAACACAATTTCCTCAGGTTAGCTTTCAAGGTTGCTCTCTTTCCAGAATCATTATACATTACTCTCCCCTCTCCCACTCTACAATCCAGACAAACTGGCCTTCCCTCTGCTCCTTACACAAGGCACTCCATTTCCTGTCTCATGCCTGGAAGGTATTTCTTCCTTACCTCTGCCCCAGAGAATCCTGTTTTTCCATCAAGGTAAAGCTTATGCAGCTAGGTGGTGCAGTAGATACAGTACTGAACCACCTAAGTTCAAATCCAGCCTTAGACACTTTTACTAGCTGTGTGATCTTGGGTAAGTCACTTCACCGTTTGCCAGTTTCCTCATGTGTAAAACGAGCTGGAGAAGGAAATGGCAAACCACTCCACCATCTTTGCCAAGAAAACCCCAAATGGGGTCATGAAGAATCAGACACAACTAAATGCAAGTTTATGCAATGCCCTCCTACAGGAAGCCTTGCCTACTTACTCTCAATTGCTAGTGCCCTCCCACCCCACCTTGTGTGTATTCTGTATGGACTTCAATATGACCATCTTAAACAGGTGCATATTATTTCCCCTCAGAGGATGTATGCTCTTGGAGAGTAAGGATTAATTCCCTTTGGATTTGGTGTGCTCAGCGCCTAGCAAGGTGCCTGATGTATCATGGACATTTAACACTTATGGACTACAGGCTATAGGTAGTAGTATGACATGCAAATGACATGAAATGTAGCTCCAGGGTCAATCTTTAATCCCCGAGGGTCATGAGTCATGCATTCAGGAGCTGCAACTCCTCTGAAGAAAAAACAAAGGGCCTCCACCCCAGAAACAAAAGCTGGTCAGGTGCTGTGCACTGCTATCTTTCCACATTAGATATAGCTTGGCTCCAGGGTCCCATAAGTGAGAGGAAGGCAGAGACAGGAGAGCACTCCCATTGCATCCCTCTAGGTGAGGGCACTGCACGCCTAGCAGCAGCTCTGCTCCTCTTAAGTTAGTGGTGGGGAGGTTGAAAGGAGGAAAACTATGATCTCTCAGAGGCCGCCTAATGCTTATTTGAGATCTCACAGTGAGTTGTGCCAGCACCTAGAGTGCCTGCATCCTTTCTCTGGTTCTTACTTGATTATCTTCCACTGGTGGCTGCCAGAATCAAGACAGGGCTAAAGTTTCTAAAAGAAGGTCCCAACTTAGACCAAGGAAGGTGGCTAAGTGAAGATTCCTGGGAAGTACATGAATTTTTTTTTATTTGTAAAAAAACAAGGGCACAGGGAAACATATATTACAGAGGAAGAAGAGCCAGCCTTGGCTCAATTATTTCCACAGGGCCCCCTCTCCCTACACGACAGGGATGGGAGGAGGGCGCCTTAAGGCCTTCTGGCTGCGGTAGATGCTCGGCGGATAGGGGTTGTCTTCTTAGGCGTTTCATCATCTTCTGTCATCTCTGCTGAGCACTCTGAGGAAGAGAGGGGTGGAAAGGGTAAGAGAAAGTTGAAGCATGAAAGTAAAGAACAGGTCACCCAAAACAGACTGGCTACAGACAGAAAGAACACCGACCGGAATTCAGGAGGCTGGGGTTCTCATTTTACCTCTGACCTTCTATCTATGGGCCTCCCCTATACAATGAGAAGGCGGGCCTAGATGACCTTTAAAGATCCTTCTAGCTCCCTGAACAGTCTAGGATTCCATGATCCCTGGTGTCACCTGTCACCAGTTCCAGAATCATGAGGCAGTGAAGTCTTCTAGTTCAGGGTGAGCCATGGTAGACCTCATCTACCTGTGCACTCTCACTCTAGGCCCCAGGTACTATACTGCGGATTTGAAACATTTACCTTCCTCACTAGATTCATCGCTGGAAAAGACGATTGCAGTCTTCTTAGAAACTGGCTTTCTGGTGTTAGTACGTCGTTCAGTAGTACCCCGAGGCTGAGGGGTAACAAAGTCACTGTCTGAAGTGGCTGAAGGGAGGCCTTGGCGAAGACAGGTGTCTAGGGTCACAGGAAGAAGACATGGATGAGTGTCAGGATCCAGTCACAAGCTACTTTTAGTGGAGAGACCTCCCTCTCTCCTCTACATTTGTTTTCTTTTTAAAAGTATAATTAAAATTATGTTTTTTTAAAAAAATTAATGGAAGTCTACTTTCTCTTCCTCCTATACCCTTTGCCACATTAAAGAAAAATAAAACCCTTGTAACAGACATGCATAAGCAAGCAAAAAAAACTCTCCTACTGGCCACCTCCAAAAAATGTTTCTCAATCTAAACCCTGAGTCCATCACTTCTCTGTTAGGGCCATCGTTAGTCCTCTGGATTGGGTAGAATTCTTAAATGTTTCAAAGTTGTTTGTCTTTACAAGAGTATTGTTATTATAGAAATCATTCTCTTGATTCTGCTCACTTTATTCTATTTTGGTTCATGCATCCCTTTCATCATTTTCATGCAAGTCTTCCCCTTCATGTTTTCTCTGCAACCTTCCCCTTCATCACATCTTACAGCACAGCACAGTAGGACTGCATCATATTGATGTACCATAATTTGTTTGGTTAGTTTTCAATTCATGGGCAACCTAATTCCAGTTCTTTGCCACCACAAAGAGCTGCTATAATTATTTTTGTACATATAGGTGTTTTTCCTCTTTCTTTGCCCTCTTTGGAGTATATACCTAGTAGTCGTATCAGTGGGTCAATGGGTTTATGTATGTAGTTTGATAACTTTTTGGGCATTGTTCCAAATTGCTTTCCAGAAAGGCTGGATCAATTTATAGTGCCACAGTGTATTAAATGTACCTGTTTTCTCATAGCCACTCAAGAATTTTTTACATTTTCTTGGGTCAACTTTGCTAATTCAGTGGGGGTAAGGTGGAACCTCAAAGCTGCTTTAATTTGCATATCTTTATTATTATTGATTTGGGGCATTTTTTTTATATGGTTATTGAAAATTTGGATTTCTCCCTCTGAAAACTGCCTATTCATATCCTTTAATCACTTATCAATTGGGAAATTGCTCTTCTTAAAAATGTGACTCAGTTCCCTATCACCTTTATCAGATCAATTTGATGCAGAGACTTTTCCTCCCAGTTAACTACTTCTCTTCCAATTTTAGCTGCACTGGTTTTATGTGTGTAAAACCTTTTTCATTTTTTGTAGTCAAAATGATCCATTTTACCTTCTGTAAATTCTTCCCCATCCACAGATCGTTTCTTCCCTGCTCCTCTCATATGTAAGTCATGTACCATTTGGAGCTCATCGTGATACATGCTGGGCGCTGCTGGCTCCACCGAGTTTCTGCCAGATTGCCTTCCCAGCTTCCTTAGCAGTTTTTGTTGAACAATGAGTTTGTCCTACATTTCTAACCCATGTCCTAATCAGTAGCTTCTCATTTGGGCCATTGGTTCTTTTACACATTTTAACTTGAGCTATCTCACATACCACTGATGTGCCTTCCAGTTGTTGGCTGGGATAGCGGATCAGCACCTTGATCAGTCTCAGGCTCCTCGGCTCCATCCAGTCCTCGGGTGTGACAGACCCGAAGTTTTTGTTCAAATTCATCCACCAGAGCCTGAAGTAAAAGGGGAAGGAATCAAGAAAGGGTCTGGAAACATAGTTATTGCCATGCAGGACAAAAAATAAAGTCTGGTAGTAACTGAGGTCCTAAAGTCTTATTTGCTCAGTTAGGAAGCCACTAGCATTGCTCAGAGAGCAGTAGAGATGTTGTAACCTCCAGAAGAAGAGAGCTGCAGGCCCTCCTCACCTTGCCCTCAGGCTTAGCCCAGCGCCGAAGTTTGCCTACAGCTGCCAGGAAGGCATTGAAGATGGTCTCATCGGACAATTTGTCTCCAAAGCACTCAAAGTTGTCTTGCATCTTACGAAGGCCTCGCTCTGTGAGCGGCAGCAATGACAAACAGTAGGCCAGATCTCTGTGTTGCCTCTCAGTCCTGATGACAGACAGGAATTTATGAGAGTAGGGAAAGGTAGGCATTAAATTAAGCAATCACAAAGCATTTGCTAAGTGCTTACAGTGTGTCAGGTATAGCATATCCTAATGCAAAAGTTAGATAGTGCCTACTCACAAAGAGCTTACATTTTTCATGGATAAGTAACAACAGGAGAGGTGTGAACAGATAAATATACACAGCATATATAAAAAAAATACAATGGGTGGTGGGGGGCACACTAAGAACTGAGGAAACCAGCAAAGGCCTTTTGAAAGAAGTGGCTCTTGAGCCAAATCTTGAAGGGAACTAGGGATTCCAAGAGGCACAGGTAAAGAGGAAGTTCATTCCAAGCACAGGAGACAACCTGTGCACTACGGACTGTCATCTCTAAGGAACAGAATGCAGGCTGCCTTGCCTAGAATATAGGGAGAGGAATGTATAAACAGCCTGGATATAAAAGCTCCAGTCGGATTGGTAAGGTCTTTAAATACCAAAATGGGAGTCTGTATTTTAATCTAATGGCAACTGTGACACATTAAGACTTCTTGAGTAGAAGAGGGACAGGGTCAGATCTACACTTTAAGAACGTCAGCTTGGCAGTTGTCAGGAGGTTAGATATAGACTGAATGCATGGAGCTTAATTTATGAGTTACTGTAATAGTCTGAGAGGTGATGAGAATCTGGATGTCTTCCATGTGCCTCTGCCATGTGCCCAAGATCACACAGGTGTTAAGTCACAGAGTCATGGTTTAAGTTCATATTAAAGTCCGGCCTTCTTTCCACTGTTCCACCATACCCCTTCTGATCCTCATCACCCACAGCTCCAGGGAGACTCGAGGGTCGGAATGGGAGGGGGGAGGGATTCTTTCCTTCCCAGATTCCTTTAGCATGACGAACTCTACACCCCTACCCCATTGACAAGCATACCAGGCTGTTCTGAACCTTTGGCACAGCTTCTCCACCAGACTCTCTGTTTGCTTGTCCTTGGTGATGTAGGACAGAAGCTGCCTGTGAGGAAGAGGAGAACTGTGGCTCCCACCAGTGCCTATCCTTTTCCACCCTTACATTATATTCTGCCACTCCCTCGCTTGGGTAGGAGGGATCTTCTTTTCCACAGCCCTATGAATTTCTAACTGACCTTTTGACTTCTCCCATCTAGAGATTTTAATGCAATCTCAAAGATCATCTTGATCAACCTGTATCTGAGCAGGATACAGAAACCAAGGGAACAATTTAAAAATGAAAGACAAACTGACACATGGTCCAGGTAGAAAAGAAATAGGGTTTTGTAGGTCAGAGAGAGGAAAGAAGTTCTCTACAACATACCTAGCAAGTGCTACTCTAGCTCTTGCACGAAGGTCTTTTTTTTTTTTTTTTGGGCAAATGGGGTTGAGTGACTTGCCCAGGGTCACACAGCTAGTGAGTGTCAAGCGGTTGGTCTGAGGTCGGATTTGAACTCAGGTCCTCCCAACTTTAGGGCCAGTGCTCTATCCACTGCGCCACGTAGCTGCCCCTACGAAGGTCT
The DNA here is from genome assembly GCF_900497805.2 of Vombatus ursinus. Lineage (NCBI taxonomy): Eukaryota > Metazoa > Chordata > Mammalia > Diprotodontia > Vombatidae > Vombatus > Vombatus ursinus. The sequence goes on from NW_020954414.1 coordinate 25,461, forward strand.
TTAAAAACCCTCCCTAGTGGTTAGAATGCCCTTTTCTTTTAAAATCAAGCCAATGATCTGCCCCCTGGGCCAAGGACAGCAAGTCATCTTTCACATGATCCTTCAAGTACTTGAGGACAGATCCCACTCCCCTTCACTCTTCTCTAGGCTGCATGTTGCTAGTGGGGTCACGACCACGCCACAGGAAAAGCTCCAGGGGATGCTCTGTGGCTCAGGGCAGGCACCTCATGATGGTGTGGAAAGATTCCTCCTCCACTCCACTTTCGGGATCAGACAGGCGACTTATAATGTCAGGAAGCAGATTGTAGACTACGTTGCCCTGTAGGGGAGAGGAACAGAGGCAGCTGCAAGTACCTGTCTGACGTGCATATGCACACCCCTGGTCCAGCACACCTTCCTTCTGGCCGCCTCTGGGTGGGCTCACCCTCTCACCTTGCCAGCAAGCTCATTGAAAAAGTTCTTTGCGAGAGCAGCAACTTCAGGCTCTGGGTCAATAAGCAACACGGCCATCTCGCTCACCTGCCCCTTCACCCTCACCAGATCCTTCAGGATTAGGTGTGTCATTACCAGCCCGGCTGTTTTCCGAACTTGAGAAGCTGGGTCCCGGAGTCTAGGGCAGACATTCGAGGTCAGTGGGAATACCTCAGCACCAGTTCCATTCAGGAGAAAGGACCAAGGCCCTGTATGTGGTCCCAAAACAACTCCCCAAAGCACGAACCCTCCCCCTCCCTTCATAATGCAGATGAAAAAGGGTCACCGACTAGGGGCAAAAGTCAATGTTTTGAGTTTTGTTCTTAGGTGTCCAGGTCAGCAATGTGATTAGCCTCAAATCAGCATTTGGCACAGCAGCTCCCAATACATACTCAAAGTAATGCTGATGACTGATGTTGTTTCAATGGCCGAGTCAAATGACTCCTGCCTGACTTTCAGGTTCCTAACCCTTGGTGACAGTTGAGCCTCATGTGGTAAGTCTTACCTAGCATAAAGGTTAGGAGTCCAGGGCTCTACCAGGTTGGGGAATCTGATAGCCAAATCCCCAATAGCCACCATGAGGTTGGATCGAACAACGGGAAGTGAAGACTTTTCCAACATAGTGAAGAGGAGGCGGAGCTGGGAATCACAGAAAGTGGCACTGGGGGCAGAGAAAGGAAGGATACTTAAGGAAGTGATAAGGGGCAGCTAGGTGGTGCAGTGGATGGAGCTCTGGCCTTGGAGTCAGGAGGACCTGAGTTCAAATCTGACCTCAGACACTTGACACTTAGCAGCTGTGTGACCCTGGGCAAGTCACTTAACCCCGACTGCCTCACCAAAAAGAAAGGAAAAAAAAAAAAAGGAAGTGATACCCCCTCAACTCTCTTTTAAAAGGTTGTGCCACAAACCAAGGCCTACCTGATCATGCAGAACTTGCCAAGAGCTAGTGAAGCAGCTGTAGAGAGGGTTGGGTCACTATAGAGGCCAGGATTATTACAGACCTTGAGCAAAAGGGGCACAAAAGCTGAGAGTAACTGTTTGCCTGTTGGAAGACAAAGGGATCAAGTTTCAGGCTGGAGATAGGAGCTCAGGCAGTAGGCAGTACACAATAACTCTGACCCAGCAATTCCACTATGGGGACCAGAGCCAAAGGATGCTATTAAAAGGGGGAAAAAATCTGTGCAAAAACACCTACAGCTGTTTTATCTGTCATAGCAAAAAATCAGAAATAATCTCTACCTATTGACATACCATACATAAGGCAGTGGCTAGACAGCTGGGCTTAGAGTCAGGAAGACCCAAGTTCAAATTCAGCCTCAGACACATATAAATGTAAGTGGTGTGACCCGGAGCAAGTCACTTAACCTGTTGGCCTCTATTTCTTCAACTGTAAAATGAGGATCATATCATATTAATCATATAAAATAATTTATTATTACTGTTGTTTATATGTATAATAATACCTCCCAGGGTTGTTGTGAGGATCAAATAAGATAAAATTTGTAAAGCACTTATTATTAGCACAGTGCCTGGCCTCATAAATGCTTTTTCCCTTCTTCCTTTATAGCGAGACTGGTGTATCAGTATAATTGGATACAACTGTGCTATAAAAATAGGAATAACACAAAGAAATATGAGCAGATAGGAGGTGATACAAAGTAAGGACGACAGAATTAGAAAAATGGCAACAATATCGCTGCATACAGATGGGACAAGAACAGCTACACAGCAAAGAAATCATTCTTATTATTTTAAGTTTGTATCACATTTTTCCAATAAACTCCTGTGCCCTTACCATGGAGCAGAACTGATGCTCAACTATGAAGGCTAGGACTGGCCAAGTCTTACCCAAGTTAGAAAGACTTTGCCTAAGAGCTCCAGACCAGACTGTATGTCTGTCCATGACCAATGGACAGACCGATAACTAATCTAGCTAAGTTTGGAGAGGCAGGCCACACAGTGATGAATTTTTTTTTTCTACTGCAGTGTGGAGGGTTTGTGAACTGCTGGTGAAGGAAGTAACAACACCCACTACATAATGAATTCGTGAATTTATATCTAAGTACTACATTATAATTTTAAAAATCAAAGTGTAAATTTGTACTTACTGAAGATATTATTAAATTTATAATAAAAATTATGGTTTCTTGTTAAAAAGTAAATCAGTCTGGGATAGAGGAATACCACCCTGACCCCTCATTTACCATCCAGCAGCTCCATCTCGCAGATACTTCGGATCAGCTCTGCCTCTGTGTCATCAGCAGAAGCACCTACTAGGCCTAACTCCTCCTCCATGGTACTCTCATTGCTGGTATTCTAGGGAAGAGATTAGGAAATCACAAAATTATCAGAGGCAATTAAGAAGTCCTCAACAACTCTTATTCTAGCCTTTATTCACTTTGCAGTCTGCTTCTGGAGAATTAACATGACACTAAATTAAAGGCAAAGTTTAGGACAAAATCCCAGTCCTATCTCCTATTCCAGGATTATTTCTAAAAGACAATGGAAGAAGTCAGTGGAGAAAACATAAAGTTCAAAATAAGGTAACCTGGGCTCAAGAAGCAAAGACTGTTATTCATGTTTCAAATAATTTGAGTATAAGTTGTTACGTCTCATTGCTCTCTCTCTCTCTGGGACCTTGGGCTCTTGGAAATTATTGCTGGCACAGTTGAGAACCAGCTCAGCTAAGTTGGAAGGGGTTCATCACCAGGTGATTATAATTTGTTTGGTCATAGCAGTGAATTAAAGTATTGACTAAAAGTGTGGAGCCTTGGTCTGGGGCAGTGGAGGGAGTACCCACACTGATTAAAAATCATACAGCCTTGTATTTATTAATGAAACTTTTTTATTATAATTAATAATATTTCCTGAGATTTAATAACCATTAACACAAACTGTCAAAAACATACCAAATAAAATGTCATATTTTATAGGAAATGAGGTATTTATAAAGCACTTTGCAAACCCTAAAGTGCTATATATGCATCAGCTTTTGAAGGGGGAGGGGGGAATCAAGAGAAAACAGATTGGAAATCATAAGGTCTGAAACAATAACCATAATAACAATGATGACAACAGAATAAAATCTTAAAAATTCATCAAGTAAGAAAGTAAAATCCAAAGAATTAACAATCAACAGAATACTTTTACTCTGTGTCTCTACATAGTTCCACTACCTCTGACTTTACTGAATAACTATTTATATAAGAACTTCCTCCTTAGGCAGAAGTATACAAAATGTTGTATTTATATATACCCCTCTATTCTTTGTGGTGTGAACAAGGCAAAGATGATTTTTTCCTCTCCATTTCATAGCTAGGAATATGGAGGTCTCAAATGGGAAAATGACTGCTCTGAAGTCACACAGCAAATCAGAGGGAGGGCTGCGAGGTGGGACAAGTGCTCAGATACCCCATCTGACCTTTTCCTTCTGCCCTTTCGTCTTGGCTTCCTCCTGCTCTTCTCGAAGGACGCGGCGTCGGCGGAGCTCACTGCTCACTGCTTGCTCCAAATGCACCAGCTGTTGTAGGGCCACATCACCAGCCAAGGACAGCAGATTCATCAGCAGGAAGGTGGGAAGTGTAGCTGCTGCTTCTGAGGAGAAATAAGCAACTGCATTTCAGGGCCCTTCTTCCCGGATTTCTAATGTGTTCTTTCTCTCTCACTTGTTCTGGTACTGCTCTGATTGAAAAAAGGAGGGGTTCTCTACTTTGGTTCATGAGTGTGTATGCACATAAAAATACATAAAAACAAATACCCAAAGCATATACATAAAGATGCATGCCCTCCTGAACCCAGACCCATACAACAGCAGGTATCATGCTCATATTTGAGCCCCAGCATCCCTAACAGGATGATCACAGGTGGTGTTTGCTTTCACCACATCATATTTCCCCCTAAGTATCTGCTCTCTGCTCCTTGGCGGCAGGAATGCTACGGAGGGAGGGAAGCAGGGCACAAAGAGCTTCTAAACATGTCACCCTGCCTGAGCATCCCTCTCCAACTCCACTCTCCAGGCCTGGGAATTAAGCATCCCCGCTCTCTAGGCACTCGCCTTGTGCCCACGTTCCCCACTTACTAGTGCACTCCTCAGTTGTACTTGGGTCCTGTATCCTCTCCAGAGTCTGCTTCCCACAACCCTGTAACAGTTGAGCACAGATAACCTCAGGTCCTTCTGCTAGCTGATAGATAAGGGACACTGCCACCTCCTTGAAGGGGATCCAGAGTGGGTCTGGGTGGACAAAACCTGTAAGAAATTTAAGGAGTTATCTATTTCTTAAAAGGCCACTTTCCCTCTCTTCACACCTCTGTCTTGGCAACTAACCTTTAATCACCATCTCCCGGAGCCGCTCAAACAATTGGTGGTCTTGGGGCAGCCGGAATGGGGGGTGGCTTTTGCCCAGGCCAGGCTATGGTAAACAAGAGGGTGATTTCTGGATCAGGCAAAATCATCTTTCCTACCCCCAACCCAGGCAGTGTATAGTAACTATCCCACACTCACCTTTTGGCTGTCAGAGATGTTGGCAATGGCCTGGCATACCTGCTGGGCCAGTCGATAATCCTGTTCTACCTTTTCCTCTAGTGCCACACTTACTAGTGTGCCCAGATTGCTGCCAACAATTTCTGGATTTCCTCTGCGGGAGGAAAATGTGGGGGTTAAGGAAGAGTTATATAATAACATATATCCTAAGTGTCTACTGGGGGCTAAACCTGCAGCATACTGGAGCTTCCAATGGACAGAAAGAGTCACTGGGTAAGGCTCTGACCTGGGCACAAGTCTCACAGTTATGACAGCAACACACACAATGCTCAGTTTGCTATTACTAGAAGGCAAAGGAAGGTAACAAGGACCCTTCCCTCAGACTTGGCCTCTTCTCTCAAATCCCACTCCACTGTCTACACATAAGTCCCCTGAGCCTTACTTTGCCATCATTCCAAGTAGCATGACAGAGGAGCAGCGCTCCAGGGGGGAGCAGGGAACCTTCTCAGTAACACGTTCCCACAACAGTTGGGTTACTGCTGGCTTCAGTTCTCCTTTCTGCACAAATTCACACAACTGAAGAAAAGAAAACATAAAGAGGGCTCATCAGGGGATTTCAAAAAACGAAACAAAAATGAAAAAAGGTCCTCTCCCTGCTCCCCCTTTATTTCTCTGAATACTTGGGCATAGAGTGAAGTTTCAAAAGGCAAGGTAGCACCAAGGGCAGGTGCTCTACTTTCTGTAGGAAATGCATAGGAACTTATCAACTATTCATATTTCTAATTAACACCTCCATCATTTAACTCCCAAATCGATGGCCTCGAGCCCTGACTTATTTTTCAAGCCATTCCTATAGTTCCAACTGCAACATGGACATTTTACTAGGATGACTTTTCTGAAAAAAATTTTTGAAAAGAATTTTAAAGTGTTTTATAGTGCCTTTCATTTTACATGTCATTTCCAATACACTGATCCACTGACTCCTCCTTTGTAACAATGAAAAGGTTAAATTAAACCAACCAATAGGGACTGTAGTTGAAAGCACATGCAAGAGCCCATGCCCAGGAGTCCCCTTGATCTCTCCAGAAAGGAGGAAGGTGTGTTTCCTCACCTGTTCTCCTGGACTGAGATCTCTCATTTTAATTAATTAGATTCTAGCTTTAAGTACTGTATTCATTATACAAGAACTATGAGTATTTGAATGCTGATGGGGCCCTTCTTTCTGTCTTTGACCTCCTGGGGCCCATGCCCAACACTGAGATCACTGGGTATTAATAGTTTAGTGCCTTTTCTCAAACAACTTCAGAATACTTCCATAATTCCTCCAACATGACATTTCTTTCTTTTATCATCAGGTACCTTGTTGAATATGAAGGGATAGCATGTCCCAAAATGAACTCCTCTTTATCTCCATTTTTTATTTACTTAATTCAAAGAATCACAAATTCTAAGAACTGGAAGGAACCTCAGAATGGTTTTAGTCCAACCCATATCTGAACAAGACTCTCTTCTACAAACATTCCAAATAACTGGTTATCTAGCATTCGCCTCAAGATGTTCTATGAGGGTGAACCTGCTACTTTTCAAAACAGCCCACTCCATATCAGAACAGCTTTATCTAGTAGAAAATGTTTTCCTTATATTAAGTCTAAATTTGCCTCTTTGCAACTTCCATTTGTTCCTGGATCCACTCTGGGGGCCAGGCCAAACAAATCTGATCCCTCTTCTCCTGACGTTTCACTTGGCACAAAACCTTGGAGTCACCTCTGACTCTTTCTTTTCCATGTTAGTTACCAAGTCTCCCTTCTGATTGACATGTCTATCATTCTTCCCATCCTTATAAGTCAGCATACTGGTCCAGGCCCCTATCATCTCATGTTGGTATTATTGCACTGACCTCTAAATATGCCTCCCTGCCTCCAATTGCTGACCTCTCTCCAATCCACCTTGCATATCTATCAGCCTAATTTTCCTTAAGTAAATAAAAATGGTTGACTTACTCTTTTATGACTACTTTTATTTACTGTTTAGTTAACAATTTGCCCCCTAGTCATAGTGGTAAAAGATCTCTCTCCACTTCTCCTATAATTATTTTATGATAGGATCCTTTATCTTTAAGTCATTGATCCATTTGGAGTTTACTGTGTTATATGTGATGTAAAACATTAGTCTATACCTAATTTCTACAAAACCATGGGAAACAATTTGGAGCTATACCCCAAAAGTCACCAAATTAAACAGAGAAGAATAGCATATACTTTGACTGCGCAATAATACTACGTTTAGGCATATGTAATGCATGGAGATAAAGGATAAAATATAGGCATTTTTATATAAATGTTAGCAATTATTGTGATTATTGTTATTGTTGTTGTAAAATGGGGATAATAAAGCACCTACCTGGTTGGTTCTTCATTTGTAAAGTGAGGGAATTAGATTAGATAGCAAATGTCTCTTTCATGAGTTCTAGCATTCTGTGATTCTAGTTATCTTCATGTTCAAAAATTCCCACCACCTACAGCAATGACAGCTCACATTTCTATGGTACTTTAAAGTTGCCAGCGGGGTAAGGCTATGCCAGTAGACCGTAGGACATTTTTTGGTGGATTTCTAAGCCAGCTGCTGTCACCTTCCCTAAGCCTCCCTTCCTCCCAGTTGATAGAGAGTCCCAATGCGGTAAGAGTAGAACAGCTAACTGGAGTATTCTGTCAGCTTCAACCACCTTGTTGATCTCAAGACTTTAGGGTAACAATGCTTTGCAACAGTTTTGGGACCCCCTGATCTACAGGACAAAATAGGAATAAACTGGGTGTCACATTCAAAGTCCTCTAGAAGCTGGTTCAACTTTGTTGTAACCTTGGGGGCAGCTAAGTGGCGCAGTGGATAGAGCACAGGCCCTGGATTCAGGAGGACCTGAGTTCAAATCCGGCCTCAGATACATAACACTTACTAGCTGTGTGACCCTAACCTACTCACTTAACCCCCATTGCCCAACCAAAAAACAAAAACAAAAATAAAAACAAAAACAAACTCTCTTCTCTTTTTGTAGGGGGTTTAAAGAAAGAATAATGTATTTCTGTTGCATTCCTCACCCTGCCTGACCCAATGTTTGGCACAAAGTGGTAATTCACTAAATACTTGATGAAAAAAAGCTAGAAGATGAGACAAAATATGAAGACACTTACAATTTCTTCCAGACACTGAATTGTCCCAACTGAAGCATCCACCAGGAGCAGAGAGAGGTTTTGAATTAAAATCTGAGCCTTGCCTCTGTGGGATCAGCAGTAAGCAATTTAATTCAGAAATTAATAGTTTATTTACAATTCCTCCACTTTTAACTGTATCCCAGAAAGGTAGGGATTCCTAAAAATATTGCACAATTTGGGTTATGGCCTGATTTGTGAGGTTTCTGGCTCTGAACAGTGGTAAGCTAACACCATTGTCAAATGGTATTTCTGGGAAGTCTATTCTCCCAGTCCTATTATTTACCTTATAATCTATAATCCCAAAGCACTGACTGACTAAAAAATTCCCACAAAAAACCTGATCTCATAAAAATCAGTTAAGAGGGGACAAAGATGGAAAGGGCTCTACATACCTGGCAGAATCTCCTTTGGGGTGGAGGTAGAGCTGGCGGTAGGCATTGAGCACAGCTTCCCTGACACCGGGTTCCTTGGACCACACAAGAGGTAGCATTCGACGTACCCCCAACAGTGCTTGTGGTACTCCAAACTGGTACACCATTACAAAGAACTCAATCACCTCTTGTACCACTGATGAGACAGATAAAAATGGTCATTCCTGCTCAACATATCACTAAAAGGCAGCTGCTTCTTCCTGGTCAAATACAGTTCTGTGGATAGAAATTTCCCACAACAATCCAGTTCCATGTCCCTACCCTATTACAAATAGAATTTATCTGCTGCCAGTTCATGCAGTGATATTATGAGTAAATTAACCTAAAGAGACACAATCTTTACCCTTAAATAAACAATCTATGAAATACTGAGAGGATGGCTGCTTCAACTTTTAAACCCAGGAACGTTAGCTCCTCTTCCCAGAGGGGCCCCAGCATACCAGAAGTGGTGTTTTCATACATCATCTTGCTGATGATACCAATGGCTTCAGTGACTTGCAAAGAAAAGTTGTAGGCATCCTGCAGATACTGTACTAGCATCTCTTGCTTTACTAATTCTTCCTTGTCACTGTTGTTCTCTACCATCCCATGTTTGTCCTCAGGTACAGCATCCACAGAGGCTGTTTTGTCTGGAGAAACCTGTAGATTCTTGTCCTGAGTGGAACTTGTGGGGCCTAGAATTTCACAATATTTCTTATTGGTAGGGCAGCTAGGTGGCGCAGTGGATAGAGCACCAGCCCTGAAGTCAGGAGGACCTGAGTTCAAATCTGGCCTCAGACCAAAACACTTGACACGTACTAGCTGTGTGACCTTGGGCAAGTCACTTAACCCCAACTGCCTCACTTAAAAAAAAAAATTCTTATTGGTAGTGAAATGAATGGTTCTAAAAGCCAGGAAACATCTTTAGGTCTTTCCCCTATTATTAATTTGGACTGAAAGTGGACACACCCCTCCCCGCCTCAAAAAAAAAAATATGGTTCATGGTGGCAGAGTGAATCTTTAAATCTTTCAAGGATTAAAGACTGAAGACTTCACATAGATTTTTAGACTACTGTCATTCTAATGCTACGTGGGCTATGTCGGGAAAGGAAAAAGGAGTATTACCTTTGAAGATCTCTCTTAGCAGATTCAGGATTCTAGTCTCTTCCGAGTCCTCTTGGTTCATATGATTAAAGGGTGCTTCCTCCTGGAAGTGGTGTATAGCTTCTTGGGTGAGAGTGATGGCATGCCTGTAAGAATCCATTTATAGTCAGCAAAACTTAAGAGTAAAGCACCAAGCTGCTCTCTTTTAGCCTGACCCAGTCTCATTACAGCTTTCCTAAAGGGACATTCCCAATTCCAACAAATCTCCAAAATTGCTGTCCCCAAAGGATAGGGATACTTCTATTAAAAAGATGAGGGTTGCCTGACATGTATAGGTATTCCCAATAACTTTTTGTCCTTTTTTTTTTAACCACTTGGGGTTAAGTGACTTGCCCAGGATCACACAGCTAGTAAGTGTCAAGTGTTTGGTCTGCCGGATTTGAGCTCAGCTCCTCCTGACTTCAGGGCCGGTGCTCTATCCACTGCGCCACCTAGCTGTCCCCCATATTTTCAAAAGACACAAATTTCTATCAAATTCTCCAGGAACTCGAAACAGATTAGTAATATAAAGCAACCAATGCCTTAGATCCAAAAATCTAATCCTTTCACCAAAAGCCACCTTAAATCTGTTTTAAAACATTTTAAATACTGTTTATGAAAATGGTAGGTTGCCAGCTGCCAAGAGAAGTGCTATCATATTTAAATTTCAAGAAATAGCCAATCCAGGAAAGATTTCTGTTGGAAAGGGCCAATTTTTATTCTTCTCCTTCTTTAAAAAGAAGAGATCTGAACCACTAATAATGAAAGAAATATAAATCAAAAGAACTCTTGAGTTTTCACTTCATACAGAGAAAATTGGCAGAGATGACAAAAGGTAAGAATGATCAATGTTCATAGAAGGAATTGTGGAATAATAGGTGCATTAATATATAGTTTGTAGAACTATGAATTGATTCAAGTATTCTAGGAAAGAATCTGGAATTATGCTAAAAAAGTAACTGAAATGTCCATACCTTTTAAAAGACCTACAGGCTCCACTGCTAAGCATATACCCAAAAAAGGTCAAAGACAGAAAGAAAGGTCCCATATTTTCCAGAATATTTAGAGCAACATTTTTTGTAGCAGAAAAGAACTGGAAACTAAGTAAATGTTCATCAACTGGGAAATGGCTAAGCAAATTTTGGCACATGAACGCAATAACTTTTACAAACTGATGATATAAAATTAAATAAGCAGAACAACGAAAGCAATATATACAATAACTGTAACAATGTAAAAAACAACTAAAATAGTAGCTTTGAATCAGTTCAACCACTCCAGAGAAAAATTTGGATATATGTCCAAAGAGCTAAAAAACTGTGCAGACCCTTTGACCCAGCAATACCATTACCAGGTCTATATCCCAGTAAGATTTAAAAAAAAAAAAAAAAGGAAAAGGACCTATATGTACAAGAATATTTATAGTAGCTCTTTTTGAGGTGGCAAAGAATTGGAAATGGAGGGGATGGCCATCAACTGGAGAATGGCTAACCAAGTTGTGGTACATGATTTTGACGGAACACTACTGTGTAAGAAATAATGAGCAGGATGGTTTTAGAAAAACTTGGAAAGACTTATATGAACTTATGCAAAGTGAAATGAGCAGAAATAGGAGAATATTATACAAAGTAATAGCAATATCATAAAAATGATCAACTGTGAAAGACTTAGATACTCTGATCAAGACAACGATCCAAGATAATTCCAGAGGACCCATGACGAAAAATGATATCCACCTCCACAGAGAGAAAACTGATAAGCTCTAAATGCAGATTGAAGCAAAACTTTATTTTTGTCTTATTTTTTTGTCTGTGTTTTCTTTTGCAACATGGCTAATATGGAAATGTTTTGCATGACTTCAAATGTATAATTGATATAAAATTGTTTGCCTTCTCAAGGAGGGGGAAGGGGCAGGAGAAAGGGAAAGACTTTGAAACTCGAAATGTTAAAAAATGATTGCTAAAATTTTTTTACATGTAATTGGGAAATATTTAACTAAATATATTTTAACTATAAATATATTTTTAAAAAAGGACTAAAACAACCAAAACAAAATGCTATCTAATTAAAATGATCAAGCTTGGCTCCCTAAGAGATATGAGAATAAAGACCTATTACCTCCATTCTTTGCAGAGCCAGTCAACAAACATTTATGAAATGCCTACTATGTGCCAGGAACTGTGCCAAGCACTAGGGATATAAAGAAAGGCAAAAACAGACTCTGCCCTCAAGGAGTAGATAATCTAATGGGGGAAACAAAATGTAAATAATTAAGTACATACAAGATAAATCCAGAATCATTAGAAGGTAATCTGAGAGAAGAATGTAGCAACTCAGGGGAACTGAAATGGCCTCTTTCAGAATGTAAGACTAACTGAGTCTTGAAGGAAGCCAGGGTGATCACTTAACTTGTTTGGGCTTCAGTGTCCTTTTCTCTGTCCCTCACTTCAGGAAATTATATATATCACTAATACTTCTCTATCCCAAGGAGATCAGTGAAGGAGAAGACCACGGGTACAAAAATACTCATAGCACCTTTATTTGTTGTGGCAAAAAACTAAAAACTCAAGGGTGCCCATCAACTGGAGAATAGCTGAATGATCCACTGTATACAGAGTATTGGACACCTCATATGAATGTAATGATTATTAAGCCTTAAGAAACAGTCAAGGGATGGTTTCAAGGAAACCTAGGCAGACCTATATGAACTATTACAGAGTGAAGTACAGAACCAAAAACATTGTAAAGATAAACAATTTTGAAAGAAGAAAATTGATCAAAGAAATGATCATCCATGACTCCAGAGGAATGACAATGAAAAATATGCCCACCTCCTGACAGAGAAGTGATGATTTCAAGGAACAGAATGAGACATGTATTTTGGGACATCCTTAAAGTTGGGATTTATTTTGTTTGATGATGTATATTTTACAAGGATTTTGTTTTCTCCCTTTCCCTCCCAAATTTTGGGGAGAGAAGTAGACTATTAATAGCACTGTCAAATGGGAAAAAAAGTCAGTGAAGCACTTAAAAATGTACTGAAGAGAAGGAAATTCAGAAGGGAACATATGAAGACAGCTTTGAAAGTAAGATATTCAACTTTTTATATACTTAAAAGGAAAAGGAAATTGTATATATAAAAGATTCAGGGTTTTATGAACCCTCATTTTATGCTATAATCTGTATAAGAAAATGATCAGTTTTTTTTTTTAGATATAAAATAAAAATAAGAGGGTCAAACTAGATGACCCTCCAGAGGTCAACTCCAGCTCTAAAACTGAGGTTCTATGATTCCTCATCCTCATAAATAATCTTTGTGATCCAAAGACAGAGTCTTGCAGGATACCATGCTTATGTTAAGAGACTAATAGTACAATAATAAAGTCAACTGAAAAGTAGCAGTAAGACAGGAATAGTAGCAAAAAGAGAATATGGTCATGAAAGCTAAGGAAAGAGAGTATCCAGTAGGAAGAAGGGAGTAGTCAGTGTATCAAAGTCTGCAGAGAGAGATTAAGAGGATGACAACCGAGAAAAGGCTATAGGATTTATGTTATGAGATCACTGATGACCGTCGCAACCTCCAGGCACTCCATCCCTTCCATTTATTTTTTCCTAATCCATCACTGACGATCTATGATAGACTTGATTCAAAGACAGAGTGACCAGAAGAAGGCATTTATTTTGTTTCTTGCAAGAAGCAGGTGTGCTGCTCCCAAAGGGCATACACGGATACAGAAGCAAGAGCAAGGTCTTAAACCTTAAAGTGTATCAGATAAGTTAATACCTTAAGGTGTGTCAGATAAGCTAATTAAGCACGCGCAGATGCAAGAACAGCAGTTAGTTATTTGTCAATACTTGTAGTTAAAGAGTACCTGCTAATCAGGATATACTAATCCACAGTATCCTGTTTTTACATTAACTTCTGTGGAAACTGAAAATTTCACAAACATCTTCTTTTCACAGTCTAGCTTTACTTTTCTCTCTTTACAAACAGCATACCCTACCCCGGACTCTCCTATCCCCTCATCTTACTGATCTTGATGCCCTGTCATACCTCAAACCTACTGATTCCTTCTCTACTCCTCATGTGCAGTGCTGAACACAGAGTCATTTTGATTGATTTCACTACAAATTTATGTTATGTAATCTCAGTTGGGCCTTGAATGATGCATGGCAATCTTATTTTTTTTTTAATTCTAATTAATTAATTAATTTTGACCCAGTTACATGTAAAAAAATTTTAAACATTCATTTGTAAAACTGAATTCCAAATTCTCTCCCCTGCTCCCTCCCACCCCTCCTCATTGAGAAGGCAAGCAGTTCAATAGAGGTTATACATTCAGAGTCATGCAAGACATATGGTAATCTTATTATTCTTGTCTAATCAACTCTTACATGTCCTACAATTGTTCCAAACCTCCTCTCTCCTCAAACCTTTCCCTAAGCTATCCCTATCTTCCCCCTTCAGCTTGCCTTGCCTCTTCCTTCTTCTTCCTTTTTTTTGTTTTTTTTTTGTTTTTTGGTGAGGCAATCAGGGTTAAGTGATGCGCCCAGAGTCACACAGCCAGTGTCAAGTGTCTGAGGCCGGATTTGAACTTGGTCCTCCTGACTCGAAGGCCGGCGCTCTATCCACTGCACCACCTACCTGCCCCCTTGCCTCCTTCTGTACCAAGCAAAGAAACTATTTTATCAGTTTCCTCATCTCCTCTACTTTCATACCACAAAATCCTTGCACATTTTCATTAATGCTCTCCTTTGCTCCAGTCTTTAAAATAGCCCTTCTCTTTGCTGAAGCAACCTCTCTAAGAATGTCCTTCATCTATTCTTGGAATTTGTTCCATCAGTAGCTCCCTCCCTCTCCAGTGGGTTCTGTCCTACCCAGAGGCCTATAAACATGTTCATAAGTGGTCTATTCATTTTAAAACAAAACAGAACCTTCACTTGACCCTACCATTCATTCTGTCAAGCTATTGTCCTGCATGGCTATCCCTCCTTTCACAGCAAGATTCATCTTTAAAAAAAAAAATTCTGTTCAACAGACAGTACAGAAGGACAGTTATCTGGGCCCAGAGTTGAACAGAAGGACAAGAGTAGTCTATATTGCTTTTGGGAGACTTGAAAACTCTTTTACTGATTTAAAGCTTCCCATGAAAGCAAATGCCCATTTTTAATGCTAAAAGTGTGGCTATATGGCAGTGAGACATGGAACACCACTGCCTCTGAAGAGCTAATGATGAGTATTACAAAGAAGTCAATGGAGAAGGACAAGGTGAGCGTAAAAATAACTAAAAACAAACTCAGGACAGAAGTAAAGGACATCATTGAGGAAGTGTAGGACAAGAAGAGTGGACAAGAAGAGTGGATGAGCTATTACATGGCAAGTGAGGGATAATAGGTAGAGGGCCAGAGCACTCCTCAGGTAGGTACCCTTTGGATGTTGAAAGCAAGGAAGACCTTCAGGAAATGGGTAGCAGACACCCTGAGGCAAATTTTTGGGAAAATATAGAGAAGAGGAATAGAGGATGGGTAGACATACATGGATTACAGTCTGCATCATCTGAGGGCACTCTTGCATTAATGAGATGACAGATCACATAACATCCCTTAACCCACTCCATGTTTAAGCCCAACTGAAATTTTATGACATTCCCTAAACAGGACATTCTATCTCCACGTGCATGGCACAGAACTATCCCTTACAGCTAGGATGCAATCCTTCTCTCCTTCCGAAGATCTTTCTTTCCCCACTGGGCTCAGTTCAGATTCCACCGAGTTTGGGGTGGAACACTCCCTGACACCACTCCTTTGGCCATGTTCAGTATTCTCTCTCCTGTCGAGAACCTTCCATTTATTTTTCTGCATATGCAGGTGTCTCTCCAAGAGAATGCAAGTAGCACGAGGGCAGAAGCTGTTTAATTTTTGAGTCTGTTTCCCCAATACCTAGTACACAGTATTGAATGGAGAAGGAAATGAAAAAATACTTACTCTGATTAGGAAGAAAAAGAGCAGTGGTAACAGCTGTGGCAATGAATGAGTTCATGGGTAGATGGATTAGCCTAAGTGAGATGTAGGGAAACTGCTATAATCAAAAAGAAGTAGACTAGGGACTACCAAAGCAGAGAAGTTTGGGGAAAAGGAGGAAAAGACCTGAGAATGGTCTCAATCTTCTCACTGAAGTAAAAAGCTAAATCAGGGGTGGGGAACCTGCAGCCTCAAGGCCACACATGGCCTTCTAGGTCCTTAGACAGGACCGTTAGACCGAATCCAAGGTTTATAGAACAAATCCTTTTATTAAGGGGATTTGTTCTGTGAAGTTTGTATTCAGTCAAAGGGCCACACTTGAGGACCTAGAGGCCTTGAGGCCTCAGGTTCCCCAACTCTGGGCTAAATTGTCTTTTGTAAGTATAGATAATAAAAATCTAGTTCAAGTCTATAAGAGAAAAAAAAGTTAGATGAGTCACTTTGGGGAATGAGACAGATAATAAAAAAAAGTACAAAACAATGTAGTGGAAAAGCACTTAGAATGTGGGATAAGTTCAAAGGAGTGGTCCAGGCAAAGTGCTGTGAGATTTGAAGAGACGGAGGTCACTTTCAGCTGGGAGAATTGGGACAGGGCATTCACTGAGCAGGAAGCACATGACACAGAGAGATTGCAGTGAGAGGAGGATGGGGTGGGACAGAGAAAGAAGAATCCATTCCAGATATGGAAAATAGTGGGGAAAAAAAGGTACGGGGCTGGACAGCTACTATAAATGAAGAGCCACTTGACTAGAATATTAAGGTGAGGGAAGTTATTAGATAAATACTGTAAAGACAGCTAGTTTAGGGGCATGGATAGTTTGAAAGGCAGTATCAAGAGACTCTATTTTACTTGCTAGGGAGCAACTAAAGGCATTTTAATAGAATGATGTGATCAAACTGATACATGAAAATTTCCTGGGAAGCAGTACAGAGGTTTGGAGCACACATAGCCCAAAGTAAAGACAACCACTAAAAAAGCTATTACATGACTCTAGGCAAGAGATAACAAGGGCCAAACATAAAGTGACTCTATGGGAGAGGAAAAGAGGAGGAAGATGCAATACTGCCAAGGTAAAAGTAAGAGAACCTGGCTATAAAGTAGATTTGAGGGTTATGGGAAAGGAAGAAGTCAAAGATACTCTGAAATTTTGAGCCTGAGTGATTGGAAAGATGGTATTGTGCAATGAGTTGAGGGAAAGATAGGTTTTTTTGTGGGAATAAGGAGCTCAGTTTGGGGCATCTTAAATTTGAGATGTTGGCAGGACATCTACGTTTATATATCCAGCAGTTGGGAGACATGAGAATGGAGTTCTAGGGAAAAGTTAGTAGGATGGAGAGAGAAATTTGGGATCCATCTGCGGCAGATCCATAACTGAAGCCAAGGAAATGTATGAGATCACAAAATGAAGGTCCAGGACAAAAACTTAAGGGACAAGAAGATAAATACAGCAAAGAGACAGAAAGGGAGTTATCAGAGAAGTAGAAGAAACACAAGAGTGCTGTGTCACAGAAACCAAGAGGAAAGAAGATGTCAAAAAGGGGGAAGAAATGGTCAAAAGGGTTTACATAAAGTTCAAAGAGGATGAGGAAAACTCCAATGGATTTAGTAATAAGATGTCACTTAGTAGAGAACCATTTTAGTCAAATGATGGAGACACCAGGCAGAAAGGGGTTAAATGTGGATGAAGAGGACAAGTATAGACCATGTTTTCTTTGTGTGGCAGAGAAAGACAGAAAAGAGAAGGAGGGGACAAAAGTTGGAGGGGATAGCAAAGTCAAGTAAAGATATCAGTAAAATAATAGTCAGAAGGTACCAAACTATTAACTGGGTACTTAGACTGTTTTCACCTTATTATCTTTAAATTTAATATAAGTCATTTGAATTTATTTTAACCATATTTAAAGAGAAAAGGACAAAAAAGGTATACTTATCTCAATCTCAGACAAAACTATGTTTACCAAAGGCAATAAGCACATACCTTTTAGATTCAGGTCACCTGGCCATGATGAAAGCACTAGAATCATACCCTAACTTCAGTTTCTGTTCAAACCTCATCAAAGTTGAAACTATAATCCTAAACAAGTCAATGGCAGACGTTATCCTCTCCTACTTACTTATAACTGGCCTTGACAAGAAGCTGTTGGATGTGCTTTGCCACCTCTTCAGCTGTTTCTGTATCACCAAGGTTTTCTCCTTCCTTTCCATCTCTTTCTGGCAGCTTCAGGAGTTGCTGCAAGGTGGACTGAAGCTCTGGCAACATGGCTTCCCACTCCTCCTCAAGGTCTGGCACCACACCTAAGGAAAGAGACTTATTTAATTTGACTTCCAACCTGTATTTGTGCTGGTGCAATAAAAGGGTTTTCTGGGTTAGAGCTCACAGGGCGCTGTAGCTCGCCGCTTGGCTCTCATTTCCTGCAACTTCTGAGCCTCCTTCTGAAGTGGTCGGGACAGGTCAGCATCACTTAGCTATGCAAACAGAATGGATATCAGGAGTTCCTAAGGGCATCTAATCCCAACTCTTATCTTTATAATCTTTTTCTCCTGGGCAGAGAAGCTGCTTACCTTACACGAATAGGGGTTGTTGGCCAAGAAGGTGGCCAGCAGCTGGATAGCATTTTTACTCACTAACACTGATTTGTCAGCCAGTCGCCCTACTGCAAGGGTCACCACTGCCTGGAAGCGTGTCAAGGGAAGAGCCTACATGGAGAACAAGGGAAGTGTCAACTCAAACACAGTACCCATCTAAGGCACAGAGTACTTGATATTTCTTTTCTTTCTTTCTTTCTTTTTTTTTTACAGAAAGGGCCACATTTTAATTTATTTATTTATTTGCCTTTTTTTTTTTGGTGAGGCAACTGGGGTTAAGTGACTTGCCTAGGGTCACACAGCTAGTAAGTATCATGTGTCTGAGGCCAGATTTGAACTCAGGTCTTCCTGACTCCAAGGTTGGAGCTCTATCCACTGCGCCACCTAGCTGCCCCTAATACTTGATATTTCTGATCTGATTGGGTCACTCTTTTATTTCTAGGAGCATCAAGAAATTAATATAGGATAGCTAAGGGAAGTGTTGTTCTTGCTTGATCAAAAAGGTCACTAATGTCCTTAAGAGTTGCTTTGACATAAGGGTTAAGAATCTCAAAACTTTGTACAGGATAACCTTTGTTACTACCTAAGTAGTAGTAAAGGCCTAACTTAATAGGAACACATGGGGAAAAACCTCTTAACCCTCCTTTGGAGTGGAGGAATAAGCTTTACATTCTGAACACTTCCTTCAGCCTTGATAATCAGATGCTGTCTAGAGGGCCTGGGGCTATCCTTGATACGGGGCCTCACCTTCTGCTGGACTATTCGAGTAAAAAGTTGCAACACACGGCTTCGCACAAAAGAGTTAACATCATGACTGTGGGCCTGCAAGGTGTCCAAGAATTGATCCCGAGTGCCCCGGGCTGCCTCTTCCAGCTGATCCCCATTCAGCACCTGCAGCACCATTTCTGTCATAGCTGCAAGAACTGCATTGCGCATCATGTAGTTCTAGTAGAAAGAGAGAAATGCACATTAAAGGCCTCTAAGCAAAAGCTGAGGCAGACAGGAGCAATAACAGACTTAAAACAGTTTTTAGTGATAAATTATTTTAACTTCCATGCAATACATAATCATTCAAATACAGGGTTTCCCAAAAGACTCAGTACAGTTTTAAGATATGAAAGTTTAAAAGGAAGCACATGACATGGCCAGTTTTCAGCGGAAAGAAGTGAGGGTGGAACAGTTTTACGCAATTAGAGATTACCACTGCACTAAGACTTTTGGAATATTAAAAGTTTCATATAGGAACAAGAACCTAAAAAAACCAGCACAAACTAAATCAAGCCAAAAAACCCTGAAAATAATTATGCTGCAAATTATTATGTATATGTACATATATATAAAACCATAAAATCTCCTGTTTTTTTTTATTATAAAGAGATCCAAATTACCAGAACATGAAGCAGAGATCTTATACAATCCAATTTTAGAAAATGAAACTGAGGAGGTGGAGCCAAGATAGTAAAGTAAGAGCAGAAACTCACCTGACCTTTCTCAAATTCCCCTCCAAACAACTTAAAAATAATGCCTTAAAATGAATTCTAGAGCAGCAAAATCAACAAAAGGATGAATGTGAAACAGTATTCCAGCTTAAGACAACTTGGAAGATTGACAAGAAAAGTCTGTCTCACTGGGATAAGAAAGGAATGCAGTCCAGCACACTGTACTAGTGGGGGACCTCAACCTTCCCCTCTTAGAACTAGATAAATCTAACCAAAAAATGAGTAAGAAAGAAATTAAGGAGATGAACAGAATTTTAGAAAAATTAGATATGATAGACCTTTGGAGAAAGCTGAAAGGGAATAAAAAGGATTATACCTTCTTCTTAATGGTATATGGCAGCTACACAAAAGCTGACCATGTATTGGGACATAAGAACCTCACAAGCAAATGCAAAAAAGCAGAAATATTAAATGCATCCTATTCAGATCTTAATGCAATAAAAATGACACTTAATAAAGGGCTGTGGATGCATAATTGAAAATTAATTGGAAAGTTATCTAATCCGAAAGAAATGAGTGAGTCAAAGAACAAATCACAGAAACAGTCAATAATTTCATTAAAGAGAATGAAAACAAACCAAAATTTATGGAATGCTGCCAAAGTAGTACTTAATTGAAAATTTATATCTCTAAATGCTTATATCACTGAAATGGAGAAAGAATGGATCAATGAATTGAGCATGCAACTAAAAACATGAGAAAGAGAACAAATTAAAAATCCCCAATCAAACATCAAATTGAAAATCTTGAAAATCAAAAGAGAGATTAATAAAATTGAAAATAAGAAAACCATTGAACTAATAAATAAAATTAGGAGCTGGTTTTACGAGGACAAACCCCCCCCCAATAAAATACATAAACCACTGGTTAATTTGATTAAAAAAAGAAGAAAACCAAACTGCCAGTATCAAAAATGAAAAGAGTGAACTTGCCACCAATGAAAAGGAAATTAAGGCAATTATTAGGAGCTATCTTGCAAAACTATCTACCAACAAATCAGACAACCTAAGTTAAATGAATGAATATTTACAAAAATATAAGTTAG
This sequence comes from Vombatus ursinus, assembly GCF_900497805.2. Classification (NCBI taxonomy): domain Eukaryota; kingdom Metazoa; phylum Chordata; class Mammalia; order Diprotodontia; family Vombatidae; genus Vombatus; species Vombatus ursinus. Next base: position 46,323 of record NW_020954414.1, read on the forward strand.
CTAGATTAACAGAAGAGGAAGAATACATAACCCTCTTTCAGAAAAGATATTGAACAAGTCATCAGTGAGGTCCCTAAGAAAAAATCTCCAGGACCTGATGCATTCACAAGTGAATTATACCAAACATTTGAATAACTCAATAGTATACAAAGAATCTCAATAGCATACAAAGTATCTCAATAGTATACAAACTATTTGGAAAAAGAGGTGAAGGAGTCCTATTAAAATTCCTTTTATGACACAAATATGGTGCTGATACCTAAATCAGGAAGAGTGAAAAAAGAAAGAAAACTGTAGACTGATTTCCCTAATATGCATATTGATGCAAAAATTTTAAATAAAATATTATTTAAACAAAGCACAGCAATACAGCACAAGGATAAGACACTGTGACTAGGTGGAATTTATTCTAGGAATGTAGGATTGGTTCAGTATTAGGAAAACTATCAGCATAATTGACCATATCAATAACCAAACCAACAAAAATCATATGATTATCTCAATAGATGCAGAAAAAGCTTGTGTCAAAATACAACATTAATTCCTATTAAAAATCTAGAAAATATAGGACTAAATGGAGCTTTCCTTAAAATGATAAGTAGTCTTTATCTAAAATGAACAGCAAGTATTGGGGATGAGCTAGAAGTCTATCCAATAAGATAGGGGTAATGCAAGGATGTCCACTCTCATCACTATTATTCAATATTGTACTAAAAATACTAGCTATAGCAATAAGACAAGAAAAAGAAATTGAAGAAATAAATATACACAATGAGGAAACAAAACAATCGCTGTAGATGCTATGATGATATACTTGGAGAAGCCCAGAGAGTTAACTAAAAAACTAGTTGAAATAATTAACAACTTTAGCAAAGTCAGAGGATATAAAATAAGCCTATATAAATCATCAACATTTCAATATATTATCAATAAAATTCATCAGCAAGAGATACAAAAAGAAATTCCATTTAAAATAATTGTAGAAAATACACAATACTTAGGAGTCTCTCTACTCGCCAAGACAAAAAGTGGAACTATATAAACACAATTACAAAACACTTTCCACACAAACAAAATCAGATCTAAACAATAGGAAAAATATTAATTGCTCATGGGTAGGCAGAGCCAATATAAGAAAAGCAACAATTGGTGGAAGCTAGGCAGCACAGTGGATAGAGTACCGGCTCTGGAGTCAGGAGGACCTGAGTTCAAATCCAGCCTCAGACGCTTGATACTTACTAGCTGTGTGACCCTGGGCAAGTCATTTAACCTCATTGCCTAAGGCCCCCTCCTCCCAAAATTCTACCTAAATTAATTTGCATATTCAGTGTCATACCAATTAAACCACCAAAAAAGTATTTTATAGAGCAAGAAAAAGTAATAACAAAATCCATATGGAAGAAAAAAAGGTCAAGAATATCAAGGGAATTAATGAAAAAAATGTGAAGGAAGGTGGCCAGCTACACCAGCTCTCAAACTGTGTTTTAAAGTGGTAATCATCAAAACAAGCTGGTATTGGCTAAGAAAAAAAAATAATGGATCAGTAGAATAAATAACATACACAACACACAGTAGGAGACAACCATAGTAATCTTGTGTTTGATAAATGCAAAGATCCAGACTTTTGGGACAAGAATTAACTATTTGACAAAAACTCCTGGGAAAACTGTAAAGTAGTTTGACAGAAATTAGGAAGAGACCAACATTTCATACCGCATATTAAGAAAAGGTCAAGGGGCAGCTAGGTGGTGCAGTGGATAGAGCACTGAAGTCAGGAGGACCTGGGTTCAAATCCGGCCTCAGACCAAACACTTGACACGTACTAGCTGTGTGACCTTGGGCAAGTCACTTGACACCAACTGCCTCACCAAAAAAAAAAAAAAAAAAAAGAAAAAAAAAGAAAAGGTCAAAATAGGTACAGTATTTAGATATAAAAAGTGACACCATAAGCAAATTAGGGGAGCATGGAATAGTTTGTCTGTAAGATTTATGGAAAGGGAAGGATTTAGTATCAAGCAAGAGACAGAGAACATTATAAGATGTAAAATGGATAATTTTGATTATATTAAATTAAAAAGTTTTTGTACAAACAAAATAATTTAGATTAGAAGGAAAGCAGAAAATTGGGAATATTTTTTACAAGAAGCACCTCACCTCTCAAACTTACAGAGAAGTAAGTAAAACTTATAAGAATGAGTCATTCCCCAACTGATAAAAGGACATGAATAAGCAGTTTTCAAATGAAGAAATTAAAGCTATGAAAAAATGCTCTAAATCACTATTGATTAGAGAAATGCAACTCTGAGGTACCATCTCACACCTATTAGATTGGCTAATATGACACAAAAGGAAAATGACAAATAGAAAGAATGTAGGGAAAACTGGAGACTAATACACTGTTGGTGATAATACAGCAGTGAGATGATTCAACTACCCTAAATAGTAATTTAGAACTATGTCCAAAGGACTATAAAGCTGTACATACACCTTTGACCCCACAATAGCACTAGAGATCAAAGAAAAGGGAAAAGAACAAATGTACAAAAACATTTATAGCAGCTTTATGGTGCACCGGCCCTGAAGTCAGGAGGACCTGAGTTCAAATCTGGCCTCAGACCAAACACTTGACACTTCCTAGCTGTGTGACCCTGGGCAAGTCATTTAACCCCAACTGCCTTAAAAAAAAATTTTTTTTTACACATAATTGGGAAAAATAAAATGTTAAAATTTTTTAAAAAATGCATGAAGGTAATGAAACAAAAGAAGATGAAACTGAACTAGCTATAAAAGAACTACCAAAGGGAAAAACTCCCAAGTCAGATGCATTTACAAGTGAAAAATATCTACATATAAGACAAATTATTCTTTAAAACGGAGGGAAAACAACACTCTACCAAATGTCTTTTATAAGTAAATGCTGGCACCCACCCCATCCCCTTTTTCCTCCACCAAAGTTTAGAAAAGACAGACCCTTGATACCAGTGATGAAACTTATGGAACTTGGGTGTGTTGTGAGGTAGTATGGAACAATTCCTGAATGAATTAAGGTAGAATGAAATATAAGGAGAAGAAAGAATAGATTATGGATCTGTTTAGTGGACATTGGGTAGAAATGTAACACTGAGTAAAAGGAAAAGGATACTTACATGTTGATTATCTGAGACAGTTGTATTGGGTATATGGGGAATGGGTTGGTTCGAGGGCCAGGAAGAGGAAAACAATCCTTCAATCCTTACACGTTTAACAAGCAAGAGAGGCTACAGGCCCTGGGTCCTATATAAATATCTGACTGCATAATTCTGATCCTCAGTAGTCTCCACACACAGAGGAAAAGACAACTCTTGGGGAAAGGCAGACATGGATGTGAGCATAATTAAGAGCATGTAGAAAATGCTTGTGATTAAATATTTGTTGGTGTCCCTTTTTGTGGAACCAAAAAATATAAAAAAAGCAGGTGGCCATTGACTGTGATACATGAATGCTGGAATATTACATTCTAAGAAATGACAAACATGAGGAATTCAGAGACTTATGTGGATTGATGCAGATTTAAGTGAGATCAATATATATAATGACTACAATAACATAAATGAAAACCTCATTGAAAAGGAAGATGATGAGTTCAAAGGCCACCTCAGACACTTGACACTTACCAGCTGTGTGACCCTGGGCAAGTCACTTAACCCTGATTGCTCCCCCCCCCCCCAAAAAAGGGCAGCTGAAAACAGATCAGTTGCAATGACCAACCTTGGGCCTTAAGAACAGATGATGAAACATATTTTCTGCCTCTGGGTAAAGATGGAGGACTAAAAGAGCAGAATGTCACATATGTCATCAGAATCCATTGGCTGGTTTTGCTTTACTATTTTTCTGTATCACAAGGGAAAGTTCATGGATGATTTTGATGTCAAGAAAAAAAGGCACCAGGACAACATTAAAAACAATACAATACTTGTGTATGGTAGTGGGATGGGTGTTACATCAAAATCACATTTTCAATCAGGCATGGTCATTTAGCTTAGTCTTGACTTCTACATAGCAATGCAGTGCACAACCTTCCTAACTGATCATGGTATAAAACTGAACCTTAGATAGGCACTAAATTTTCAGAAAGGAGTGTGGGGAAGAGCTGAACTGATGGTGCAAATATCAATGTTCTTTGTTGTCAAGATCACACATTCAATTTAACAAACATTTCAAAACATACATCAGGTAACCACACTAGTAAATGGTCATTAAATCATAGGATGCCATAGAGTAGGAACCCAAACAACTGCTTCTTTCTCCTTCTTACAGATGGCAAACTCACCTCCTATTTCCTTCATCTGAGTGATTCAGCCCCTTTCCCCTGCTACCCCTCCCCATGCTGTTGTCCCTATCTGGCTTACTTTTATCAATCCCTCCTCCCTTTTCTTCCAATATCCTACCTTTCCACTGGGACCTCAAGAACCCTCACTCTGTTATCAATAAACTTCCCTTTATTCTAAATCTCTTTTTGTACTCATGGAAACATGTTTTTGACCTTAAGACACAGAATTAATGACCACCTCCTCTAGTCCTTGGTTGCTCCTTCTCTCAGGTCAGTGTGTATAATTTTACTTTGGTTAAGATGAAAGGGCAAGAGCAAACCCACATCTCTTCTACTCTCTATATCCCCAGAAAGAACCTAAAAAGAAGCCCTGTACCTGCTTGTTTTTATTAGAGATCTTAGTTCCTCTATTAAACTAGCCTATTCCAAAGTGTGAGGAAAGCAAAATTGTTAGTAAAACAAGCCTCTAAACAAGGAGATCTAACAAGAGACAAACTGATTCCCAGAAGTATTTTATCAATAGAGTGGAACAAATCTCAACCCCAATACTTACTACCTCCATGACCATAACCAAGTCACTTAACCTCCCTTGACCTCAGCCTCCACATTTGCAAAATGAGGAGACTGTACTAGTCTTTGAGGTCCCTTCTAATGCCAGGTCAATAATCTTGTTAATTTCTTGTAAGCATATATGCTTTATCATATGTATGATTTTATTCAGAAACTCAGCTGTACTTGAATAGGAACACAGACACAGAGACACACGCAATTTGTGTTGTTTTTACTTTAAAAATGTCCCAGTTATTTCTTGTTTCTCACTGACCTTGCATTCTTAAGGTTCCTCCTGTCCCTACTGTTGGCAAAAAAAAAAAAAAAAAAAAAGCACAAAAACAAACCAACCCCCCCCCAAAAAACCCAAACAAACAAAAAAACCCCTCAAAACTGTAAAGTCACCACATTGGTGACTTTACCTGAAGTGAGGTAATTAGCTGAAACCAGCCAACTTTATCAACCATCTGAAAATTCTCTCTTCCCATTCTGGGACTACATCTAGGGCAGATAAGAATAACTCTTCAAAGACCTGGCCCCAAATTCGTTCACAAGTTAAAATTTAAGTTTGGCTGCTGACTCTATGAGCTCTGTGGTGGATACATGTATATATATACATCTTTAAAATAGTTGTCTGTGTAGGGGGGTGGTAGTTTTGATCAGAGCATCACAGCCTACTAAGAGAGTAAGATTCCTTTCTGCATATCCAGAAGGACCAAAGCTCTCCTCAAGGTTACTGTGTTGTTTTTGAATATACACCCCAACTGTTGGTATGGAGTACTGGTAGATAACAGCATCCACCATGGGCAGCATCCACCGTGGGCACACAGTCAGACACTGAGGCCTTGTGGAATAGACCACAGATGGGAGTGTGTGTGGGCCCTAATAAGCAGCTATGCTCCTCATCTTGCCATGAGACCAAGAGCCAACTTACAACACCCCAACATTTCATCCCAAAATCTCAGTTTCAGTACATATGTACATGTTGAACATGAGTTGTCTTTCATTTTGCTTGTGAGGCCACCAACTTCCCAGAAAAGAAAGCTTTTGCAGCTAAGGGGTGACAACCAACAAGTCTTGCAAGCCCAGTTCAGACCCCCATCTGTAGCCTTCTTGCATCTGCATTAAGCCCTCCCCATGCCTGGAATGCACCTTGTAAGGGCTGGCACAAACAGTATTTGTCATTAACGCTACAGTCACCTCCTGGCCCTCACCCCACCTCCTAGCACAGCTCTCTCTTGCCTCAGTACACCTGGGCTATCCTCTGGTGGATGCTGTGATCTTCCCAATAATTTCCAACAATGTAAGCTTGTGGAGGATGGAGACTATTCTGGGTTTGATATCTGGGGCCTACTACAAAGGCTCACATATGTCAGGACTTAATTTTTGTTTGTTGAATTGAACACACATCTGAAAGATATAATTACAAATTACAAATAAGAATTATGCTAGTACCAACTATTACTCAGTCCACCTCTCATGGGGGTCTAACATTCTTTATAAAGAATGCTAGGTGGCTCAGTTGATAGAGCACCAGCCCTGAGTTCAAACTCAGCCTCAAACACTTGATACTCACTAGCTATGTGACCCTGGGCAAGTCACTTAGCCCCAACTGCCTCACAAAAAAAAAAAAAAAAAAAAGAATTATCCTCATTTTACTGACAAGGAAACAGAGACAGATGTATGACCTGTCTTAGTTCCTGAAGCAAATTTGTGACTGGGTTTGGTGGTAACCAGGAATCTGGTGTCAGGGCCGTGGTTCTTGACCTGAGATCTATGAACTTCTAACAAGAATTCTGTTAACTGTATTTCAATATAACTGGTTTTCTTTGTAATGCTATGGATTTTATTTTATGCTTTTAAGAACATGATTCTGAGAAAAGGTTCATAAGATTCACCAGAGTGCCGAAGGTCCATGACACAAAAAAGGTTAAGAATCTCTGGTTAGGACTTTTCTTGGTTATTATACAGTAAGCTACAGAATGAAAATTTGTTTGTATGATTTCATATTTATAATGGGACCTGGTTTTTTTTGCATTCTCAAAGGGAGGGGCTAGGAGGAGGGACAGAATGTGGAACTGAACAGCAAGTGGGTGATCTGAAAAAGCTCACTGTTTGGAGGAAACTAGGCAGGCCAGATGGCAGTAAGAAGCCTCAGTCTCAGGAAGGAATGGGATTCAGAGCCAGAGCTGAGTCATTTTGCTGAACGAGAATTGCTATCTCCCAGGACCCTCAACCCCCACCCTCCATGAAGCGTCCTGGAAGAGAAAGTTCAGAAAGCAAACCGGAAAGGAACGAGATGCATTTTCATTCATTGTATATAAGATAAAAACACTTGTAAAGTCCATGCTGGAAGGGGACCTTGTAGATTACCTTATCTAAGCCCCATATTTCATAATTTCTTTTTTAAAAAGAATGCCCCCAAAATTAAGAGAATGGTGCTGAATTCCCCTGAGAGTTGCAAAGACTCAACCAGGGCACATGACTTTTAGTTCAAATGGTTGCCTATTAAGCTTAGCATATTTTTGAGGGGGAGAAGGAGAAAAAGGAAGGGATGTTTAAATCTGTGACTTCACAGCTATAGCTAATTTCCAGTGATGGCTTTTTCCTCTTTTCATTTTTTGTCTACAAAAAATGCCATTTGTTATGAGTTGGCTCTCTGAGTGGGGGGAGGGGAAGGAATAATGGAGGATACTATGGGGATGTAAAAAACAAAAGACAGCAGTAAAAATGTATTTTAAAAAAGAAACCAGGTTGTACCAAATAAAGATTTATGGTTTCATATACAATTCAGTTAGCGCCTTTTGAAATAAGCTATAACTAACCAATACATGGACAGAAATCTGAAAATATGTGCAATGTGCAATCCTTATGGGCCTCCCACCTCTGCAAAGGGGTTTCAGAGAAATATTTTCCCATAGCCCTTCTTTCAATCCACGCTTTTCATTATAATTTTGTAACAGTCAATTACTTTGGTGTTGTTCTTTCTGTTTATTGATTGTAATCATTGTATATACTGGGTCTTTCTTTTCTTTTTTGACTCTGCTTACTTCACTCTGCACCAGTTCATGTAGATCTCTCCATATATCTTTTTATTCATTACAATAATCATTTCTTATACCACAGCAAAGTTCAATTACATTCTTGTACCAGAAACAACATGATTTCTTTAAATATATGTAATAAATTCACCATTTAATTAAAAAAAGAAAAAAGAATTGCTATCTCTCCCTACCAGATCTGGATACCTAATGTAGCAATGGGAAAAGTAATGAGGCTGATCTGGTGCCCTTTCACTAGCTACTTTGCTGCTTCTATAAACAAGGGAACTCAGGGGAACTCTCTTTCCAATACCACAAAACCCTAACCATTCCACTTCTTGAAAATGAAGGCATCTCTAAAGAAACAAGGCACTCTTTTCACAGCAGCTAAATTATCTTCCCAAACAAGCATCAGAGATCCTCAAGGGCTGACCTACCTCTCCATCCAAGTGATCCAATAAGACACTCATACTGGACATCATAACAGTTGGGACTTGTTCTGCTAACTCTGTCAGGAAACTTGCATAGCCCTTAGCTCCTGAAGTGTCACGACTTAATTCCTGAGGGCACTTTTGTCCAATTTCTCTATGTGAGCAAAAAAGCAGTTAGGCCTTAACAAAACCTAGGTAACAGAAAAGTGTCTGAGAGATTTCATACCTAAAGGAAATTCAGATCACAAATTTCTCAATTCCTGCTTCAAATGTCTCTCTTCTGTGACTGAGAATAAAGGATCACAAGATTCTCACCTTACAATTTCCCCCACTATGCTTTTCATTCCATACTCAGTTGACCAAAGGCTCACAGCTGCCACCAACACAGATACCAGGTGTTCAAAGTGCTGCAACATCTGGATGATTTTTAAGGTAGCGCCTGTCAAAAAACATGAGGTCAGAAATTAGGGAGTGGAGAGCTAACATGCATATCATCATAACATGCAATTATCTCATTTTCTCCTCACAACAATCCTGGGAGAGAGGGTTGTTTCAGTTTCTTCATTTTACAGATGAGGAAATGGAGGCAGACAGAAGTCAAATGACTTGCCCAGGGTTACAAAGTGTTCAAAGCCAGGTTTGACCTGGGGTTTCCTCCTCCTGGCCTAGTGTTCTATCCTCCAAGTCCCATAGCTGCCTGCCTAGTGAAGCAGCTGGAAGGAGAAAAAGGGGCTACTCACTGAGCATGTGGTTGTAGCGTGTCAAAGCTACCCCAAGGAGGTGGGTGATGGCTTCCCTAGTTGGACGGTTCTTCTGGTGGCTAATGCTGGGGTTCTCAAGAAGTCGGTAGCAGCAGCCTGTTAGCAGACTAAGAGAAAGGAAGGTATTACAGCTGATGAGACATAAAGCAGTCAAGTGTGAGCAAATGATAGGTCCTTGTCACAAGGATTCCTAGGCCCTGCCTCATGCACCCCATTGCCACCTCTACCAGCAGCAGTCTGGCTTTCCTGGCCTCCCTCCTTTCACAGCTTTCTCTCTCCAACTTTTCCACCCTGTGTACCATGCTTCTCTTATGAGCTGTTAAATGAGTAGTAGTTTTAATAAATGTCTGACACTAATGATGTGAAGGGCCTTTTCCAAAGAACAATTCTACCTAGTCATGTAGAACTCATGATGGTTCTGGTTAGTAATAAGTTCTCTGTTCAGAGAGGTCTAACTGCCCTTACCTGTGAGAAATGTTTGAAACATTACCTAATCCTCCTTCCAACAACAAAATATGACCCTGTTTATAATTCTTGTTTTTCTGATGGAAAACCCAGTCAGAGAGACAGAGAAAGCTAGAAACAGAATCTCTATTGTTCTCCAGCCCCCATACTTGGTACCACTGTTACTGGAGATTTAAAATCTCCATCTGCTCCATCAGTTCCTGCCCTCCATCCTAATCACTCACCTAACAAATTCTTCTTCAACCACCGAGTGGTTCCACAAGCGGTAAATGTCTAGCTGCAGAAGCTGTGTTAGCGTTTGGAGAATTGGTTGCCTTGCTTCTTCCCAATCAAAGCCTTGAGCCTTGGTCCGACTCTTTTTGCCCTGAACGGAACAAAGAATAAACTGTATCATAGAAAACTGAGGAGCTCAGAACTGCCAGCTTAAGCATTCAAACTAAAGGCCACCAAGAAAGCTATAGTACAAAGTCACACTAGAAGAAATATTAGAAATTCCAATATAGAGAAGAGTTGCTACTTCTGTCAAAGAAGTCTGTACTAGGATGCCCTTCAATAGCCCCTTCAACCAGAAATGAATGAAATAAGAAAGGATGCTCTGGACTAGAAGTTTTCCTCTTCTTCCTCCATCTTCCTTCCTTTCTACCCTCGCCACTGTCCTCCCCACAACCAAGAGGGCCAGGAACTCCAAATTACCTTTCCTCCATGGTCTATTAAGCTTGTCTTGCTAGTTGTGGCCTCAAAAGATTCCATGAGGCGGATCAGGGCATAACAATTCATTTTGAGGGCATTGAGGTGGGCACTTCGATCTGATACACTCAAAGTTGTGTCATCTAGGACAGCTGGGAGATCCTGGGAGTGACGAGACACCACTGCAAAGGGCAGGATCTGGGAGTTAACCATGCCCACCTTCAGAATACACCAGGCTCACCCCAACCTGGCAGGACCACCCCTTCAGCCATCAGATTACCAAAGATCTGTGCTCATCTCTTGGCGGCTATAACATAAGCTAAGCCTTCTGGGACCCTTGACCTCAGTACCTAGGCTTGCCCTGTTACCTCTGCTCTACTGCAGTTACCTGGATCTTTCAGTAGCAGCAGGATCACTCCCCTTAGGGGAAGATGGGAGCAAAAGAGGTGGAACTTCTTGTCGGTCTGCCCTTACAGCAAACAAACACAGCTCTGTATTGCCCACCAAGATTACAGACCTGGATGCAAGGTAAGGGTCCTAGGGCTCAACCAGACCAGCCAAGTAACAATAGCCTGGAGATCATCATATGGCTGCTACAGTTCAGCAAAGAGTGAAGCCCCCACCTTCCAAAATCCCTACCCTTCACCCCAGAAACACCTTTCATCAGGAATTCCAAGGCATCTTCCTTGAGGTCAGGATCAATACTTCGAAAGTGACTATGAGAAAAAGGAAAGCAGTAAGACAGCAATCTGAAGATCACACTCCAACAGAGATCAAGAACAGACTAACAGAACTGGTTATAATGTAAGTGATCCAGTGCTTGAAATGGTAAATGACACTATGCAATAGAACCAGGGTAACAACAGGCTACTTATAAGGATAAATGACAATCAGTAGAGTTCCAAGTAAATTACCCAGAACTGTGGGGTAGTGAGCCTATAATCTGAAAGTTCAGGAATAACTTACAATGTGGCAGTAAGGTATATTGGAAATATTTTGAGAACAAACAGCCAGTCACCACTTCTTTTTAAGGTATTACTAACTGAAACACTTACTGTAATATGCTATAGAGTGTGTCAAAATGCTCCAACACAGCTAGAGGCCCCTGCATTCGGAAGGCAACCTGGAACACTGCCAAGAAGAAGACAGAAATCCATCAAATGTCCAAGGTAGTGAATCCCATCTACACATCTGGGAGGGAAAAGAATCAAGTTCCATATTTTCTTCTTTTTGGTAGATACACAAGAGTCTATAGGCTTGGCCGGCATATACTAGATGTGGCTACATTTGAGGCTATGATCCTTTATTTTAAAGTCCTCCACTGGATATCCAAGAGAACAGGTACAGATTTAATCCACTACTGGAGAAATTATCCTTAGCTCATCCTTCCAAAGAACAAACCTCTTCCTGAGAGAGAGAGTGAAAAGTTGAGGATGACACTTGCGTTGTTGGCCTGGGGGACTGGGAGGATGGTTATGCCCTCAAGTCCCACTTCCCCTCCTAACAGTGATAGGTTAATAATGCCTTCAAAACAGCAAGAGTGCTCTATGGGGATAATTACCTAACAGTTTTAGAACTGATATCTCCCTTACTCTCTGGATTGTACTCCTATCCCTCCACTTGAATGATATGATACATGGTAGAAGAGAGAGGGAAAGAGGATAAAAAAAGAAAAAAAAGAAAGAGATAGGTACTATTCTCCCCAATTCAAGGAGTCCTAAGTCAGCTGTGAGGGAGGTCAGGCTAGATCCCTCCTCTGAGTCTGTACTGCTACCTCACTGACTGCCAGACCTAAACAGGTAACATATCCATATTATGTTGTCCAAGGGCAACCTAGCCCTTGCTGCTGCTTGCCAATCATTTCTGGGCATATAACTTCCAAATCAACATCTCTAACCCTGACTTCCCACAAGAACTTCAGTCTGGTTCTTCCAATTCTCTAATAACTAATTTACCTTAAATTAATCATATCCAAAACTGAACTCATCATTTAGATATCCCACAAAACTGGTTTCCCTTTCCTATTACCCTATTTCTGTCATTAGTACCACCTGACTACTAATATCCTAGGCAAGGAACCTCGGGATCATTTTCTAAGGAATCATCCCCCTCTTCTTCATCCCTCTATCACCACATCCTATAGGTTTTTCCTTCTAAATATCAACCTTTTGCATGTTCAGGTTCTATTATTTCAATGGTCTCCTAATTAGACTCCCTACCTCTAGTCTTTTCTCCCACTACAATAGTACCTATATGGTGCTGCCACATTCATCCCTTTGCTCCTCAAGAAACTGCTGCTTCAAACACCAACTCCCTCACCTAGCTTTTGAAAACTCTCCATCATCTAGTTTCATCTGACAACCTTATTTCCCACTGTTCTTTAGTATTCTCTCTATGTTCTAGTCAGGTCCATTTTCTGAGCCTCTTACCCAAAGAATGTTCATTTTGACCTCTTTGCTTGTGCTCTTGCCGTACCCCAACCTAAAATATCCCTTCCCCAATCCAAATTCTAGACAATTCCTCCAGGCTCAGTTCCAATTCCAATGAAGCCTGAATTGAACTTTTATTGTACTTAGAGTTAGTACCATGCAATTCAATCAATCAACAAGCATTTATTAAGTCCCTACTATGTGACAGGCACTGTGCTAGCTGCTCAGAATACAAAAGTCCATCAAGGACTTCCCCTCCAGGAGGAGAAGACACGGTTCATTATCGTTCCTCACCCAGTTTGCATTTCAGCCAGATTAGCCTAGCAGCTCTTAGGTGATCTAATCCTATCTCCATGCATTTGCCCAGATCACCCCTATGCCTGGAATGGAATCCCTCCCCATTTCTGCCTGCAGAAATCATTGTACCAAAAAATGATTTAATCAGTCAATTAAAAAGAGGGTGGGTGTGTGTGTGTGTGTGTGTGTGTGTGTGTGTGTGTGTGTGTGTGTAAAAAGAAATTTAACAGAAGGAAGTCTTCAGGAGGTCAGAGCAATACAGGACCATATTGGAAATACCATAGCACAAAAAACCCAACCCCAAAAACATTACAGAGCTTAAGAGTTTCACATAAAATTCTCTTCTATGTTTAAAGAAAACAATCCTTTCTTAGTGTATTTTATCTTAATTTCACCTTTCCACCCATCACATTCTACCCAATATAATACTTTTTTTGTGAAAAATGTATTCCCTTGTTAAGACTCTACATTCCTACAGGGCATGGAGCCTTTCACCTTTGCAATTCAGTTCAGAAAACATTTTTTTTTTAATTTTCACATTAGTCATGTTGTAAAGAAGAATTAGAACCAATGGAAAGACCCACAAGAAAGAAGAAACAACACAAGACAACAAAAAAAAAGAGAGAGCAAATAGTATGTCTCCATCTGCATTCAGACTCCAAAGTTCTTTCTCTGGATGTGAATAGCTTTTTCCATATAAGTCTTTTGGAGTTGTCTTAGATCCTTGCATTGCTGAGAAAAGCTAAGTCCCTGAAAGTTAGTCATTGCACAATGTGGCTATTATTGTGTACAATGTTCTCCTGGTTCTGCTCACTTCACTCAGCATCAGTTCATGTAAGTTTTTCCAGGTTTTTCTGAAGTCCACCTGCTCATCATTTCTTATAGCACAATAGTATTCCATTACGTAATTCAAATATCAAAACTTGTTCAGCCACTCCCCAGCTGATGGGCATTCCCTCAATTTCCAATTCCTGGCCACCACAAAAAGAGCTGCTATATTTTTGGACATATGGATCATTTTCCCATTTTTATGATCTCTTTGGGATATAGCCCTAGTAGTACTGCTGGGTCAAAGGGTATGCACATTTTTATAGCCCTTTGAGCACAGTTCCAAATTTCTCTCCAGAATGGTTAGATTAGTTCACAACTCTACCAACAATGCATTAGTGTTCCAATTTTCCCTCATCCTCTCCAACATTTATCATTTTCTTGTTTTGTCATGTTAACCAATCTGATAGGTTTCATGTGGTACCTCAGAGTTTTTTTTATTCGCATTTCTCCAATCAATAGTGATTTAGAGCATTCAGCAAACATTTGTTAAGGCACTGTATTAGTACAAAGATGAAAAGAGACAAAACATACAGAGTATCTGAACAAAAATTCAGAAGGGGAAGCAGAGGTCTAGTCTAACCAAGACATCAACAGGTAAATAGAAAGATGGCAGTCATACAGAAAAGTTTTAAACTTTAAAAGTATCTAGGATTGGAGAAATAACTGCTCAATAACCTTGAGGAGAAGCGGACAATTACTCTAAAAGGAAATTCTCAGTATCACTGAATTCATTGGGACCTAGAGAACAAATGAATGTCCCCCTAAGAGTAGAAAAACTGAAGGATGGGGAAAAGAGGTGAAAAATAAAGCTGACATCTTCTTACCCCTAAGCTGTGAAGGAAGCTGTTTGACAGACAGTACTTCTTGTACCACATACTGGTTGACTCCTCCACTTTTCAGCAGCTCCTCTGGAGACAGTGGTAGATGAAAGTCACACAATTGAGGGGGCATCTTCCTACTGACTCCCTGGGCTAGAAAACAAAGACCAGTAATTGCTAGGGACTGCCTATTTCCTATGTCAACACGATATTGTGCAAGGATCAATGAACTCAAAAAACCTGGGTTGAACTGTAGTGGTGGTAGTACTAGTAGCAGTACTATGTACTATGTATGAGTATGTACGTAAGACACAGTATGACTATGTATGTATGACATAGTATGACTAAAGAACAAGTCACTTTAGTTTCCTGAAATGCAAAATACTTGCCCTGCCTAC
>NW_020954415.1:0-19729 GCF_900497805.2 Vombatus ursinus
GAGTGAAGTAAGCAGAGCCAAGAAAAAATACAACCAATGACTACAACAATGTAAATGGAAAGAACAATTGCACAAAAAAAAATAAAAGTGAATGTTACAGAAGTATAAATATCAAGCATGTCTCCAAAAAAAATGTAAGAGGACACCCTAAATATCCCAATTTGTGAATTTATGAGATTTAGAGCTGATACACGTTATACAAATACTTAGACTTTTACAATATATTAATTAGTTGTGCTGATTTTTTTTTGTCTAAAAGAAATACTATTTGATATAAGAGATGGATATCGAAGTGAAAAGGGGGGTGGATATTGGGAATCAGTAACATGATGTCAAAAACAAACAACACCAATAAACACTTACTTTAAAATTTGTAAAAACAATTCTCAGATTCTGATTTATTAGATTTCATCTATTACCTCTTAAGATAGGTCAAAATGGATACATGACCTAGATATAAAGACAGATTTTACAAAAGAAAATTAGAAGAACACAGAACATGTTATTTATCATACTTATGGACATGTGAACACTTTCTGAATAAAAAAGAGAGAGCAAAGTGACGTGTAAAATGCATAATCTCAAGTACATTAAATCAAAAATTTTTTTTGCACAAATCAAACAAATGCAAGCAAAATCAGAAGGAAAGCAGATAATTGGGGAAAAGAATTTGTATAGTTTTTCAGATAAAGGTCTCAAGAATGTTGTCAAATGTATAAGAATACAAGTCATTCCCAAACTGATAAATGACCAGAGGATGTGAACAGACAATTTTCCAAAGAAGAAATCAAAACAATTTGTAATCATATCAAAAGAAATGCCATAGTTATTGATTAAAGAAATGCAATTTAAAACAACCTTGAGACACCATTTTGCACCTTCCAGATTGGCTAAAATGATAGAAAGGAAAAGTGACAAATGTTGGAGGGGATATTGAAAAAATGGGACACTAATTCAGTGTTGGTGGAATTGTGAACTGATTCAACCATTGTGGAGAGCATTTTGGAATTATGCCCAAAGATTTATTAAATTACCTATACCCTTTGACCCAGTAATAACATGACTTGGTCTATTTCCAAAAATAATCAGGGGTAAAGGAAAAGAACCTACATGTTCTATAATGTTTATAGCAGCTCTGTTCATGGTGACAAAGA
Organism: Vombatus ursinus; assembly: GCF_900497805.2. Lineage (NCBI taxonomy): Eukaryota > Metazoa > Chordata > Mammalia > Diprotodontia > Vombatidae > Vombatus > Vombatus ursinus. The sequence continues at coordinate 1,155 of NW_020954415.1, forward strand.
ACTGGAAATTGAATGGATGTTCTTTAATTGGAGAATGGGTGAACCAATTGTCCTACATGATTTTCTTTTTTTTGATGAGGCAGTTGGGGTTAAGTGACTTGCCCAGGGTCACACAGCTAGTGAGTGGTACATAATTTTGATGAAATACTATGACACTATAAAAATGATGCACTCAATGATTTTAGAAAAAAAAATGTGGGAAAGTATTCTGGGAAGATGGCAGAGTAGGTCAGAAAATTCTAAGCTCTCAAGATTTTCCTTCAAAAAGAGATGAAATAGCACCTCAGGATGAATACTGAATAGTAAAAATAAATGAGTAGGAGCAGAAGAGGAGTTCTTCCAAGACAATAAAGGAAGATCTGAAGAAAATTCCCAGGATGAGGTTGGGTACTTGTGAAGAGCAAACACCTCCAGGCTAGGTCCTAGGTCCCCTTAAACAATGAGGGTCAAGGCCTGGGGCTAGCTAGGTTGGGAGGCTGCCTTGGCCCCAGGCCAGGAACTTTCATTCCAGGGATAATGAGGGGTGTTGGGTATCTAAGCTGGGAAAAATCTAGGGAAGCTATGTTGACAAGGAATAGCAGACCTAGCTGGTATGCAGAGATATGGCCCAATGTGAGAAGGAACCAGCACCTGCCCGGTGAGTGCAGAAGCAGTAGACAGGGACACCACTGGCTGTGGGCACTTAAAGGAGACTGGAGGTCTTGCTTCTGGTTGCAAGATAGAATAGAGAACTGAAAGAGGATCTCAGGCCAGAGGCACCATTACAGAGCTTGTGGCATCAGTGGAGAGGGAACCCTCCTCACTTTTCCAGGGTAGAAAAGTGAGTTTGTGGTCACTCACAGACCAGACCACAGGCTAGGAGAGGAGGAAACACCACTTCTTATGTCATACCACCTTTGAAAAACTGAAAACTGACAGGTCCCTAGAATTATCTCTGAAAATAGCTGCACAAAAATTATAACTGTAAACAAATTCTAAAGCAGCAGAATGCACAGAAACAGAGTGAAATAAATTTCCAGCCTAAGACACCTGGAAGCCCAGCCCTACGTTATCAAACAGTTTTTAAGAAGTCAAATAATTGCCTGGGAAAATGAGTAAACAACAGAAAAAACTCAGACTGTAGAATCTTCCTTTGGTGAGAAGGAAGATCAAGGATTTTCAAAATCAAGTAAGAGAAGTAGTGGAAAAGTTGGGAAGAGAAATAAGAGTGATGCAAGAAAATCATGAAAAATGAGTCAACAGCTTACTAAAGGAGACACAAAAAATATTGAAGAAAATGACACCTTAAATAATACACTAACCGAAATGGCAAAAGAGATCTGAAATGTGAATGAGGAGAAGAATGCCTTAAAAACAGAATTGGCCCAACGGAAAAGTAAGTCCAAAAGCTCACTGAAGAAAATAATTCCTTAAAAATTAGAATGGAACAAATGGAAGCTAATGACTCTATGAGAAATCAAGAAATTAGGAAACAAAACCAACAAAATGAAATAATAGAAGACAATGTGAAATATCTCATTGGAAAAACAAGTGAGCTGAAAAATAAACCCAGGAGAGATAATTTAAAAATTATTGGACTATCTGAAAACAGTGATTAAAAAAAAAGCCTAAACATCATCTTTCAAGAAATTATCAAGGAAAACTGCCCTGATATTCTAGAACCAGAGGGTAAAATAGAAATGGAAAGAATCCACCAATCATCTCCTGAAAGAGATTCCCAAAGGAAAACTCCCAGGAATATTATAGCCAAATTCGAGAGTTCCCAATTCAAGGAGAAAATATTGCAAGCAGCCAACAAGAAACAATTTAAGTATTGTGGAAATACAATCAAGATAATACAAGATTTAGCAGCTTCTACATTAATGGATCAGAGGGTTTGGAACATGATATTCCAGAGGTTTAAGGAGCTAGGATTAAAACCAAGAATCACAATCACGTTGCTCAATGAGGACAAAGTCTAGACTCCAAGAAGATTCATTGCCTTAGAATGCCACTGCTAAGCACAGGTCCTTGCCTGGCTCTGTGATGTTGCCCTAAGTAACCCTGAATGCCAAGTAGCTCACCTTCCAGTGGGACCATGATAATTCCACCTGCATAAGGTCAGGAGGCTCTGGATTTTGGTTAAGAAATTTTTTGGAGTGTACAATATGGGGTTTCTGTGAAGAGCTGACAATTGTGTTTTTTCTATTTTAATTTTCCAGTCAGGTTCATATAGATATGGTGAGTTTCATCTCTGATTTCATGAAATACGGTATCTAGGTTTTTTGTATTTAAGGTTTTATAGGAGTACAGTGAGCCTTCAATTACTTCTCCTTGACATATCTTCCAGGTTATTTGATTGTGAGAAAAGATAGCTTATATTTTAGGATCTATTTCTCTGCCACTTGATTTTGTTCTATGTCTTAGCTGTCTCGTGGAGATTCTTATCTCTGTCTGCCCACGGACTCCTCCAGCACTGGAAGAATCCTATCTGTTCTCTGGCCTGCTGTGTTCATTTCCAGCTTTGTGACAGTGGGGGAGGCTCTTTAGCTTTCCTTGCCTCTCTTTCCTCTCCTCCCAAATGAGGATGGTAAGAGCACTCACCTTAGTGGTTTGCAGTGAGGATAACAGGAGGTAATAGTGGCCAAGGGCTTTTTCCCTTTAAAGTACTTAATAAATGTTAGCTACTTTCTAAATTCTGAGGGCCCTTCAATCCTCAACATCCTATGTTCTTCCAGCCTCTCTTCCTTATGACCTTCTATGTTGTAAGGACTCTCTTATCACTGATAATAGCCCTCTTTCTAAATAGCCTGCCAGATCTAATACTCTGTTCTCTGTGTCGTCTCCCAGACTAAACATTCTGCATTCCAAGCTCTCTAACAGCCTTGACAATCTATGCTCCAGGGACTCACTCTAATCTGACATTCTGGGCTTTTGGTTCTTTTAAGAATTTTAAAATAATTTTTATGTTAATTCACTACATATAGCTTAATAATTCATCAATTTAAATGGACAAAGGTGATTCCACTCAAATGCTGCCAATTTAAAAACTAATTTTTTTGGGTAGTGGGGTCTAGGCAGTGGGGTTAAGTGACTTGCCCAGGGTCACACAGCAAGTTACTGTCAAAGGTCTGAGGTACGATTTGAGTTCAGGTCCTCCTGACTCCAGGGCCAGTGCTCTATCCACTGCACCAACTAGTTGCCCCTTGAAACCTAACTTTTTAGAAAGATTACACATTCATTGCCCATTAAAATAACATCAATACTTGTTTTACCTGATGATAGTACTACATGCAATTATGTTTGTGATCCTCATTTTACTTTTGTCCATATAGACCTTGTTTTCATGCTCTGTCCTAGGGTTTGTGTTGCAAGATCTAAGCTTTGATTTAGAATAACAACCAAAGATGTGATATAAATTTTGTTGAAATAAAGTATTTTTATCCTATGTATTTTTGACTGGTGTTTACTAAATTATCCTTTCCCTGCCCTTGTGTTGGCCCATTGAACAGGGAAGACATAAATTGTCATTTTATAACTGTTTCTGGTCCATAGCACTATGTGTTTTAAGAAATCTCTGATCAGGCAGGTAGGTGGCACAGTGGACAGAGCACCTAGCCTAAAGTCCGGAAGATTCATCTTCCTGAGTTCAAAGCTGGCCTTAGAAATTTACTAGCTGTTTGACCCTTGATAAGTTACTTAAGTCGGCCTTTGTATATATTACCAACAAAGTCCAGCAGCAAGAGACAGAAAGAGAAATTCAATTTCAAGTAACTGTAAACAATTAAAAATATTTGGGAGTCTACCTGCCAAGACAAAACCAAGAAATATATGAACGTAATTGCAAAACACTTTTCACATGAAAAAAGTCAGATGTAAATAACTGGAAAAACATCAGTTGCTCGTGGGTAGGCAAAGCTAATATAATAAAAATGACAATTCTACCTAATCTAATTTCCTTATTCCATGTCATACCAAACAAAGTACCAAAAATAATTTTATTGAACTAGAAAAAAAAATAACAAAATTCAACTGGAAGAAGAAAAGCTCAAGAATATCAAGGGAATCATTGAAAAAAAATGCAAAAGAAGGTGGTTTAGCCATACCAGGTCTCAAAGTGTGCTATAAACTGGAAATAAACAAAACATTCTGGTATGGGCTAAGAAATAGAGTGGTGGATCAGTGGAATAAATTAGGTACAAATTATATTATAGTAAACAATCATAGGAATCTAGTGTATGATGAACACAAAGATCCAACCCTATGGAACAAAAATTCATTATTTGACAAATACTGCTAGGAAAATATAGAACAAAATCTCACACCATGTACCAAGAAAGTCCAAGTGGGTACATGATTTACACATGAAGACTGATGCCATAAGAAAATTAGAGACCATGGAATAGTTTATCTGTCAAATTTGTGGATAAGGGAAGAATTTAGGACCAAGGAAGAAAAAGATTAAAAAATGTAAAATTGATAATTTCAGTTACATCAAGTTAAAAGGTTTTTGCACAAACAAAACCAATGCAACCAAAAGTATAAGGAAAGCAGAAAAAGGGGAAAAGTTCTGAGACAACTATCTCTAAGAAAAGCCTCTTTGGCCAAATATGGAGAACTTAGTCAACTTAGTCAAATTTATAAGATTACAAGAATTTATAAGAATACAAGTCATTCCGCAGTTGATAAATGGTCAAAGGATGTGACCAGGCAGTTTTCAGACAAAGAAATCAAAGCTATCAACAATCATATGAAAAATGCTCTAAATCACTATTGATTAGAGAAATGCAAGTTAAAATAACTCTGAGATAACACCTAACATCTCTCACATTGGCTAATATGAGAAGAAAGGAAAATGTTGGATGTTAGAGGTGATGTGGGAAAAGTGGAACATTAATGCATTGTTGGTGGAGTTGTTAACTGAAGAAACCATTCTAGAGAGCAATTTGGAACTATGCCCAAAGAGCTATAAAATTGTACATACTCTTTGATTCAGCAATACCACTGCTCGGTCTGTATCCCAAAGACATTTAAAAAAGGGGAGGGGAAAAAACTATTTGAACAAAAATATTCATAGCAGCAGTTTTTGTAGTGGCTAAGAACTGGAAATCAAGGGGATGCTCATCAATTAGGAAATGGCTAAAGAGGCTGTGGTATATGATTGTAATGAAATATTATTGTGCTATAAGAAATGACCAGCAGAATGATTTTAGAAAAACCTGGAAAGACTTATATGACTGATGCATAGTTTTGGGAAAAAAATCAGGAGAAGACTGTACACAGTAACAGAAATATTGTTCGTTGAAGAAATGTGAATGACAGCTATGCTCAGCAATGCAATGATCCAAGACAATCTTAAATGACTAATGGTGAAGCATACCGTCCACCTCCAGCGAAAGAACTGGTATTTTTAATACAGAATAAAGCATGCTATTTTTCATTTTCTTTCTTTCATTTTTTTTCATTTATTAGAGTCTTCTTGTACAAAAGGACTAGCATGGAAATGTTTTATGTAACTGCGCATGTATATCCAATATCTGGTTGCTTACTGGCTCAGGGAGGTAGAAGGGGAGGGAAAAAGGAAGGGATAGAATTTGGAACTCAAAACTTTAAACACAAATTTAATTATACACATATATATGTATGTATTTACTCAAAATATATACATATGTATATTCTCAAAACAAAACTGATGGGATGGGAATAAAAATCCTATGCATTAAGTGAATAAAAGAAAAACAAGTTTTGTAATCACCCCGACATAGCAAAAACAATCATTCCAAAAATTAAAAAGATAAACAAGATCTGCATTTTTGGAAGGGAATCATAGACCACAAACCAAAATCTGGAATAAATATATAAGTTCCAAATATCTTTGTAGCCAAATTTATAAGGTAACATTAACTGAACTAGAAGAAGACACTAAAAATAACATAATGGGAACAGGAGACTTTTAGGTCCCTCTCCCAGTTTTGTATAAGTCTAGTAGAAAGGTACACGAAACAGAAAATAGGGAAGTGAAAAAATTACTGGAGAAAGGAGAGTTAAAAAACCATACCTGAGTTTTCTTTTAAATGGTACTGCAAGGACATATACATATTTCCCAGAGCTAATGGAACTTTATAAAAACTGATGATGTATTATGTCACAGAGATACTATAAACAAATATAAAAAGGCAGAAATAGTGAATACATCCAATACAGGTCATAATAAAATAAAAATAGTTATTGGTGCAGGAAACACATAAAAAAGACAGAAATACAAAAGTGACTTAACAATGAAATCCTAAATAGTAAGTTAAAGAACAAATCATAGAAACAATAGGAATTGAACTTTCAGGTAAAAGATTCAACAAGATGGGGGACTAGAACTTTTCTGATCGCCTTGAACTCTGATACATCTCCAAAACAAAAATAATTCACCAAAGATAAATTAACATCAGCTGTCTCCATGATTTATGACGTAAAGAATCCAAAAGGAGGTAGAACAAAACAAAAACAAATCTCTGAGTTGACTTCTTTAGCATGCTCACACGGGACCCCTCCTTTTTGCATTATTTCCAGTGAGGCTACATTTAAGTGAACCAAAAATATAGTTGAACGATCTAACTCAGAGATTCAACACATGAAATAAGGGTGTAGGATGTGTTCAGTGAAGACTAGTACCTCTGGTGTGAGGGCTGCCAAGCCCTTTTCAGAGCTGCTTCCCACCTCTGGTGTCTACCTGATCCACCCAAATTCTCACCTGTGGCTCCAAGAAGCTGGTGCCTGTACAGTGGCCACACTGTGGTAAACCATTTGGGCAGATGAGCTAAACCAGGTTGAGGGTAACTGAGGGTATCTCAAACCTGTAGGTAAGTTTAGGGGGTGTCTACCCCAAGCATATAATGAATTCCCCTTTTGGAATGGGCAGATGAGAACAGTTTGTTCCGATGGCCATGAAGGCAGCTGAAGCAGGCACTGTGGAGTGCTTAGAGCTTGGTTGGACTTGAAAAATGATAAGGTCATCTATTGCATCTCGAGCTATCACCAGTCTTCTCTAGTCTGTATCAACACTGGACTGTGACAACCCTGGAAGAGGGAGTGAAGCCAATGATTGTGAGAAATTCTGCCTCATATGCTATGGGGATACACAACAACCTTTCTCACAAAATTCACTGGCAAAGAAAGGATGCCCACTCTTTTCCCTATCATTTGACCGAGTTCTAGAAATGCCTGCAACAGCAATAAGATGAGAGAAAGAAATCAGAGGCATAAACACAGGGAAAGTAAAGATAAAAATTTTCCAAATGTGCTGATAATATGATGATATACTTGGATAATCTTAGGAAGGCTTAGATTCTTATAATCTAGCCACTGCTCAGATTCTTAAAATCAGGCCACTGCTGGGATTCTTAAAATCTAGCCACTGGTCAGATTCTTATAATCTAGCCAATAGTTTACTAATGTTCAGACTCCTTAAGAGGCTGGCTAATATGACAGATGTTCCAATAAACCGTGTCTTTGGCTGATAGAAGGCTTGGGTTGAATTTTTTTGGACAGGACCCTTGTGTTGTGATATTGGGGTCCCAGCACCCGTGAACCCCTCAACCACATCATTTTGGTGGCCCGTATAGGGAAACTGCCTAACCCCAAATTCTTCTGCAGCAAAGATTGGAAGGTATGTAAGCCTCCCCTCCCTCCTTTCTTGCTCTGCAGTTAGGGTTGCTCTCCAAGCACCAAGGCTTGGAGGTGCTTTTCAGGCAGACAGTTACCAGGCTGTCTCTCACTTGGCCTGATGCTCTCAGGCCACTGGGTAGGTTGAAGGCCATGGACCTGAGTACATCTTCCCCAGCATAGAGGACAAGGATGGATGCCCTTTCAGAAAGTGTATGCTCAATTCTGCTAATTTCCTCAGTGCTAGGGAATTGGGGAAAACTGTAGTTGCTTTTTGGTTCCCTGAAGCTTGCTTACTCTCTTCTCTCTACACTCCTGAATCCTCCTTCATGGAGGTTACAGGGGAAAGTTAGAATAGCTAAAAATATCTTGGCAGATTTTGGAGGTTTTGTGATTGATCATTAAGGAGTTTTGAAACTCCTCCTTACAACCCTGGTCACTCCCTTCCCTTGAGTCAAGAAGGTATCTGTTAATCCCTCTCATAGAAGAAGAGAGTTTCACCCTTTACCCCTCACCTTTGATTTCACCCTCCCCCACCTGGGAAAGGAAGAAGGGAAGAGGGGTAGCAGCTAAGGTGTGGGCCCCCCTGTCAATGGCCTTGGGTTCTAGGGCAACCTTTGCCTGGAAGCATCACCCACGTTCAGCACATCCTGCTCAAGGTAATGAAGCTAGCCTCCAAAGGTGGGTAAGCACACTCTTTTAAATTTGTAGTTTTAACTGTTAATGATGAGATGTTGATTCTCTGTGTAAAGTAATTTGGAAGTACATTTAACAAAACTGAAGTCACCTGATTGTATCATTTATGTCAAGCAGCTTTTCATAATTTGGTTGCCACTAAAATAATTTAGATATTGTTGGTTATTGTTTTTATGTGTAAACTAGCCAAAAAGTTTTTTTGGGTTCTGTTCAGCTTGCTGAGAATTTGTAAGGGTATAGAAATCTCTAATGATTAGCTTTTTACCCCAGGGCAAAGTTAAGATTGAGATGTAAATCCTGGAAAAGATTTTTCTAAGCCCTGATTAGTAAAACTTGCTGTATGAGGTCAAAGCTCATAGGATTTTATTTTGAGTTGTCTGATGGGTCATAATCCATTGATAATCAATAATCCACCATCTGAGAGAAATGCCAGGAACTACTGAGAGAAGGTGATACTGGTGGGAAGTCAGCAATGGGAAAAGCTGAGAGGACAATTTTAGCCTCAGTCTAAGATGGGATCCTCCTGGCTCAGTTACCCCATTATGTTCCTTTGAAAGGGAATGTTACCCACCTGGCTATTCCTGAATCTGGCTGTGAGGCGGATCTGATACTGCATGGTTGGAAAACTGAATTATCTGAATCCAAACAGAGCTACAGATGTTTTATCCTCTCAAAGTTGGGCCCTAAATCTAGTCCCTGCTTTATATATGGGCCCTGCAGTTTTTTTCTGTCAGATTTGTGTCTTCCAGACTACAAGCCATTCACCTGCAGCAAACAGTGGGGACCAGCCAATGTCCTCCTGTCATTCCTTGGATGTAGCTTGTGCTCTGTTCCAGTCAACTTCTTTGGGACCTCCTCAAGGCAGGGACAGCTCTATGTCCCTTGCCAGCAGGAAGCAGTTTCAGAAGCTGAGACCTTTGCTAATTACCCCAGAAGAATTTGGGTCCCATTGATGAGGATGGGATCTAGATCCCAGAAAGGAAAAACCCTGGCCTTTCTGACATGGCCAAATCTCTGACTTTCACTTGAGGCTAAAATCCCATCAACTGGCCTCTCATTGTGGCTACACCCAATCTCCCCTCCATTGTCTCCATTGTCCAGGTCCCATGAGTTCTGTTTACCCCAGCTTACTGGCTGCTCCTATCCAGATCACCTTAGACCTCTCCTTCCCTCACCCCAAACTCCTTGGCCACTCCTAGATCCCTCCCACAGGCTTTCTGTATATAAGGTCCATCCTGTCTCCCTTAAGATGCTCAGATTCCTAAAATCTAGCCACTGCTGGGATTCGTATAATCTAGCTACTGCTTGGATTCTTAAAATCTAGCCAATGGTCAGATTCTTATAATCTAGCCAACAGCTTACTAAAGTTCAGACTCCTTAAGTATCTGCCCAATATGATCGTTATTCTAATAAACTTTGTCTTTGGCTGAAAAAAAAAGAAAATCTTAGAAACTAATAAAGATAATAAATATGACAGGAAAATTGAAGGTTGTAAAATTGACTCTCAACAATTTACATATATTTTTGCAAATAGTAATAAAATATCAAAAAAGTTGCAATCAAAAGGAAATCCATTGCAAATAACTACAAAATTCATAAAAAAATCTATAGAGATCAATCTATCAGAGTAAATAAATGCTTGTATAGATTCAGTTACAGGATATTCCTTAAAGAAATAAAGAAAAACTAAAATAGCCATAAAAATACTCAATGCCAGTTAATAGGCCATTCCAATATAATAAAAATGACAACATTACCAAAGCTAATTTAAAGTTTTTATGCTGTACTAATCAAGTTACCAAGAGAATAAATTAAGGAAGTTGATAAAATAACAAAACTCATTTAGAGAGCTCATAAAGGATTTTGAAAATCAAGTAAGAGAGGTAGAGGAAAAATTGGGAAGAGAAATGATAGTGATGCAGGAAAATCATGAGAAATGAAGCAAAAGTTTGCTAAAGAAGACAAAAAAAGTTACTAAAAAATAACACTTTGAAAAACCGACCTGGACAACTGGTAAAAGAGGTCCAAAAAGCCAATGAGGAGAAGAATGCCTTAAAAAGCAGAATTAACCAAATGGAAAAGGAGGTTCAAAAGCTCACTAAGAACCTAATTCCTTAAAATTTAGAATGCAGCAAATGGAAGCTAATGACATTAAGAGAAATCAAGAAACAATAAAACAAAACCAAAAGAATGAAAAAGTAGAAGACAGTGTGACCTACCTCACTGGAAAAACAGCTAACCTGAAAAACAGATCCAGGAGAAATAATTTAAAAGTTGTTTAAGTACTGGGGCAGCTAGGTGGCACAGTGGATAGAAAACCAACAGACCTGAAACATCCAATGAAAGGATTAACAGAAATATGGATAAAGGAGAAATAGTACTTAGAGACTTCCAACTATATTGTACTGTAGTAATAATCAAAACCATCTTGACCAACTATGACCAAAAGGGTGTACAAATGTACGTATCACTTGGGATTTCTTGAAATATGGTATCAAGGGGTTTTACATTTAAGGTTTTAAAGCATTACTATGAGTCTTTGGTCACCTCTCTATTATGATCTATTTCTGTCTTTTCCTTTTGTTCTAGTATGTCTTTGCTGTCTCATGGAGACATCTCTCTCTGGTCCTATCTAATTTTCAATAAGTTTCTAATGTGACCAAGTTTTCACCATTACTGTACTAAATTGTTTGTTCACTATCAGATACTTTCTTCTAGAGAAGTCAGTTTCTTTCCCATTCTGTTCTTAAAAAATGAACATTTCTATAACTTTGGTTTCTTAACTTCAAGGAATTAAAGTAGGATTTATGGAAAAGCCATGATTTTGTTTGTGATTTGCTCTAAAGCTACTTAAACTTTTTTTCTTGAAAGAGGAATATTTCTGGCTGGGGACTGAGGAAGAAGGTTCACAAGCAGATGTGGAGGGTGAACATAGAGTCCCAGTAAGATCAGCTGGAGTATAGTGACATTAGAAATTGGTGGTAGGGTATCTTGTACTCTGGAATTTGTGTAGAGGGGGGGGCTTGTGGGTAGGTGGTTCTTCCGGGAATCCTGTACTGGTATAATGCTGCCAGCAACCCAGAGACTTGTCAGAATTCAAGGATTCTAGAAATCAAAAATACTAGAACTTAAAGAGACCTGATAACATGGGATGTCAGAGTTGGGTTTTGGAACATTGCATGTCAAACAATCTGTAGATTACAGAATGTTAGACTGGGAGGTACCTCAAGGTGGAGTTCTACTGATGATCATTCCCACTTAAATTAATTACTTTTTTAGGAAGAATAGTTTTTGATAGAATCAAAAAAGTATCACCAATTGTGAACAATGATCTCATTGCTTTTTGAATTCAATTTTGTTTTCAGGTTTTCTACCGCTTTTCTACCCTTCCCCAGACATTCCACATACCTCTCTCCAATCACTGAGAAATAAAAAAGTAAAATCCTTAGAAAAATGTAGAGTAAGCAAAATAAGTTCCTGTATTGGCCATGTACAGAAAAAATCCACCTCAATCTGCACTCTAAATTTATCACCACACTCTCTCTGGAAGTAGACAGCATGATTCATCATGAGTCACCCAGGAAGTGTGGTTCGTCATTTCTTGATCATATTTTCTATGCCTTTTAAAATTGATTATTTTTATAATGTTGTTATTGTACACATTATTTACTTGGTTCTGCTCCTTTCACTCTACCAAAATTCACATTACCAGGTTTATATGAAACAATTTACTTTATCAATTCTTATCGAACAACCATATTCTAATACATTCATATGTCCTATATCATTCAGCCATTCCCCAAATAATGGATACCCCATTCTGATTTCAGTTCATTGCATATATATAGAAATATTTTCTATGCGTGGGTCTCTTTCCTTTTTCTTAAGTGTTTTTCAGTTACTTTCTTCCCTAGTACAAGATTAGGCAGGAATCCACAAGGAAGATTTGGTGATTTCTGCTGGGTGAGGCGGCCCTATCTTCTAGTGGTTATAAAGCTGCTCATTTATAGAATAACTAGTGCTAATAATGACAGGGATGCATTCCTAATCAAGCCAAGTCAATGAGTCAAAAAGGATTTATTAAGCACCAAGCATGGCTTAGGTGCTTTAGAGATAAAAGTACAATCAAGGGACCGGTTCTCAATCACAAAACCCAATACATATTACTTAAGTGCCTTAGGGATTTGTTATGTCTGAGTGTTATCTCTGAGAACTCATTACAACAAGTATGCCCTTGGTCTGAAGGAGGGGCTGCAGGTAGGGAAGTCTCAATGCCCCTCTTCCCCACAAGATTTCTTAAGGCAGAGCCCATGGACTCCTCCAGCAGTGAAAGAATCCTACCTATTCCTTGGCCTGGTGTGTTCATTCCCATAGCCAGGCTGGGTGCAGAGTCTATTGATGAACTACTAATTTCTGAGAAACTCAATACCTTAGCACTGGAGGGTTACTGAAGTAGGAAACTGTGAATCTTGTCCATAAGGCTTATTTATGACACGAGGATATAGACAGAGTAGGGAATTTCTTAGAAAGGGTGATTTGACAGACACCCAAAATGTCCACCCATCCCATCTCCAAATCTCTCTAACACTGACCTGTAAACTCTACTCATTCACAATGATGTAGTAGGGCAGGCCTACACAACCTATGGTCTGCAGACTGCTCATGGCCTGTGGGCACATGAAAGATTTTCAGATGGCCCATGAAAAATGCAGAGTACGTGTTCCTCTATATTTTACATTGGCCACTCAAAATCCTTTGGCTGGCTGCAGGTTGTGTAGGCCTGTAGCAGGAGACAAACTGCTGGTTCTGGATTTGCAGAAAGCAGGCCTGGCTTCCTGTCCACTTCCTCCCTTGGTTCTCCTTTCCTTCTGTGTTTGGGCTTAATCATCATCTGTCAAACTTTGCAGGGTTGGGAAAAGTGTGGGTGGTAACCTAGGCAGAGTTTAGGGGTTACTAACCTAGGGCTAACCCCAGGATGAAGGCTGCACATTTTCAGCAGCACTTTCCTCCTTCAACTTGCTTCTAAAATAACTGGACACAATCTCTGTCTGCTAGATATCGAAGTGGGGGAGGGGAGAAGGAATGTTGGCAAAGCCTCTGCAGTAGGAGGGGATTCCAATATGGGCCTCAGGAAGGAATTCAAAAGTCAATTTGTGCATCTCTCCTGGGAATGTGGGGTCAGGTGGGGGAGGGGTGCTGAAGGAGACAATTAAGAATTACTGTGCACTTCCTGTGAAGCTTCACCTGGATTCTGCTTTGTCTAGATTTCCTCTTTTCATTCAAGAGGAGGATAGCACTGGCAAAGTCTCTAGAGCAGGAAAATATTTCAGTATGAGCTCTAGGCAGAGCTTCTCCATTCAGAATGAGTCTCTGCTGAGGAAATATTCACTGTCTATGGGAGCAGCATCAGCTGATACTAATCACCAGTTGCCATGGTGATTGGTCTGTTTCCAAGGAAACCTCAAATCCTGAGTTTCTGGCTCTCATATTAGGTAAATTCTTATGAAGCTCCTGTTTTTACCCCTCAATTTACAGGAGAGGTGGGTGTCTACATTAGAAAATTTGGGTGGGAGGATTTTTTGTTATTGCTGGTTTTGTTTTTATCCAACTCTTTTACTGTGTTAAATAACATTATCTGAAAGTTAATTAAGTCACTTGAACTAAATGATACTGACTGATCATCTTGGAGAAAACCCTCTGTTGAGGCTTTATGAGTTCTGACACATAACCTCCCTCTCCTCTGGACTACATCTATCTATCTATCTATCTATCTATCTATCTATATATATATATATCTATATATATACTTATATTTTTTTTTTGTGAGGCAATCAGGTTTAAGTGACTTGCCCAGGGTCACATAGCTAGTAAGTGTCATGTGTCTGAGACTGGATTTGAACTCACATTCTCTTGACTCCAAGGCAGAGCTCTATCCACTGGGCCACCTAGCTGCCCCCTCTGGGCTACATCTAAACCTTGAGTAGAAGTGTAGCAGGTGCTTTCTGGGAGCTTGACCTACAAGTATAAGTGGGGATTGGGCACTGCAAGCCTGTACTGCACATGAATTATATTGGTTGATTCTCACAGATTTCCCACAGATATTATCATTCCTGCATTACAAGTGAGGAAACTGAGGTTCTTAGAGGTTAGGGGACTTACCATGGTCAGAAATCTGTTATGTATCAGAGAAAGGATTTCAAACCCATGTTCTTTCTGATTCCAAGTGCCCACCAATCTTTATCCCCAGTGTATCATGTGCCTGTTTTCATTTTCTTTTCTTTTTTCAATCGCCCCCAACAAACTCTCACTCATAATGAACAAAATCATTGAGAAAATCTGACCCACACTATGACCATACTTGAATGTATATATAATATTCTGCACATCTAGTGCCCTACCTCTGTACTAAGAGGAAGGAAGATCATACTGTCTCTTGAAAAAAGATTAAGATAGTATTACCAGTCCAAGATACATTATGGGTCCCACCTGTAACTATGTAACCTCATCAACATCTCACAGTTTCTTTAGGAGTTACTCTGTACAGACATTTTCTGCTCTTGGTGGGCATTCGTCAGGCTGCCCTTAGCTATGCTGGGCATTAAAATTCTGCCATTAAAACTACAAAGAACCTCAGAGGCCATCTAGTCCAATCTGGTCATTCTAGAGCTGAGCAAACTGAGACACAGGGAGGGGAAGTGACTGGCCCAAGGTCATATAGGTAGACAGCACAAGAAGGAGGATTTTAACACAGGTTTAGAGACATCACTACTACCAGTCTTCTTATCAGTGAACAGCTGGGCCTCTATGGGGAGCCTCAGCTTCTACTCATTGTTTCCAAGGGAAATATTTGGCTTATGTCTAGGTCAACACAGGGAAAGAGTAAAGGAAGTTTCTATTTCATGAGCACAATCAGGCTCACAACAAAGCAAATATAAGACTGGGTTTATTTCACCTGATGAAAAATATAAGTCATAGAGGAGTGGAGTTGAGCTCATTAACTAGATTATTGTAGTCATTTAAAAAATCCTTATAGGGTTGATTCAGCCAATAAAGAAACAAGAGAAATCACTGTCCCTCCACAGTGTTCTCCACCTCCCCAAGGATGGTGTTAGAGGTAGAAGACTTCCAAAGGCTATAAAGGGGGGAATGTGTGTCACACACTTGGGGGTGGGGGTGTGCTGGCTGGCCAGGAAGAGCAAGGGTTTGTACTATCTAGTTAGGTCATTCACCCTGTGTTCTTACTTCCTCCTTCTCTCTCATCTTAAAAGAAGCATATGCCTTTAGTCAATGTGTCCTCTTTCACCACTGTTTCACTTGATGAGGTGCTATTATGCATTAATGAGGCCATATTCTCTACTTGCTCAAGCAATCCTTTTCCACCTCTCTCCTCCAGCATATTGCTCCCTCTCTCATCCTCATCCTGTCACATATTTTGAAACTCTCCCTGTCTACTAGCTCATTCCCTACTGGCTACAAACATGCTCATGTCTTCCCCATTCTCAAAAAGCCATCACTCATTTCTTCCATCCCCACTATCAACCATTTCTTCTTCCTTTTGTGGCTAAACTCTTTGAAATGGGTATCTGTAATTGGTGCTTCCGATTGCTTGCTACTCTCTTCGAACCCCTTATAATTTGCCTTAGAAACTTATCATTTCCACCAATACTATTGTCTTCCAAGTTACCAGTGATCGCTTAGTTGCTGGATCCAATGCTCTGTTCTCAGCCCTCCTTTTCCTCAACCTCTCTGCATCCTTTGACACTGCTGATCACCCTTTAGTCCTGGGATATTATTTTTTTCTCTAGTTTTTTTTTTCCTCTCCCTCGAGACAGCATCCTCTGCTGGTTTTCCTATAAATCCAACTACTCCTTCTCATTCATCTTCACTAGGTCATGCCCTCTAACTGCTCTAACTGTAGGTGTCACACACAGTTCCATCTTTGGCGCTCTTCTATTTTCTCTTTATACTGTTTCCCTTTTTGATCTCACCAACTTACATTGATTTAATGGCCATCTATGTCCTGATGATTTTTAATTCTTCTTATCCTGCTCAAACCTGTGTACTCACCTTCATTTCTACTTACCTTGCACCTTCACCTGTCTTTCAAGAATTTGGAATGGGATGTCCAATAGAAATTTCAACTCAATTTGTCTATAACCAAACTCACCTGTTCTCCTAAATCCGTCCTGTCATCTATATTACTGTAGGGTACATTATCACCTCTCAGTACCACAGGCTAATAACCTAGGTGTTATCTTTGGTTACTCATAATCTCTTGTTCCACATGTCAAATCTCTGTCCAATGCCTTTAGTTGCCACTTTTGCAAAATCTCTACACTTTGCCTCCTTCTTCTCCCTAACAGTGTCACCACTCTGCTGCAAGCTTTCATCACCTCATACATGCACTGGTTTTGTATTACAAGAGCTTTTTCTTGTGTTTTACTTTCCGCAAGTCTCTCCTTACTCCAATCCATCCTCCATTCAACCACCAAAGTGATTTTCGTAAAACACAAGTCTAACCATCTCATCCCCCTACTCAATTAACTCTAAAACCTCCATATCACCTCAAAGATTAAATACAATGTCCTGCATATGGCATTCAATGCTCTTTATAACCTAGGCACCTGCAGTCTTTCCAATCTTCTTAATTTTACTCCCTTCCACTTATTGTTTAATCTTGTGACAAAGGCCTCCTTGCTGTTCCATGACCAATATACTCCATCTGTTGACTCCAGTCATTTTCTCTGCCTATCCAACATGACTGGTATGATTTTCATCCTTACTTCTCACTGCTGGCTCCCATATTTTATTTTAAAGGTGCTGTCAACAACTCATCTTTGACATGAAGTGTATCCCAACCCCTCTCAATTCTTGGGCCCTCCCTCTCTAAATAAATTCCTATTTATCCTATATATAGCTTTATTATTTTTTTTTTTTTTGCTTTTTGATTCTCCAATTAGATTGTGAGGTAGTTGAGGCATAGATTTTTTTTTGTCCTCTGTTTCCACACCCAGCACCGAGCACGGTATCTGGCAAATAGCGCACACTTAATAATTGCTTGGTGACTGAGTAATATGGTCCCATGTAATTATAAGACCCCTATCCCATTACCACATTTTTTGTTGATGTTTTGTATGGACATATACATGTATATGTTTTAAATGCCACGAAATGCCTCATGTTCGTCTTTGTATTCTCAGCACCTAGAGTAGCCCCTGGAATCTAGTAGCAGCTTAAGAAAAGTTTTTTGAACAATTGACTTTAACTTTTATAATATGGTCTTTCGGTGACATCTGGTGTCCAATACGAATATTGCATCTTTTGGGGCACGCCTGCCGCCTTGTGGCCATTTGAGATATTACAGTTTCAGTCTGCCATCGCGTGGCCAAACGCTAGTATTACATTTTCTCTTATTTTAAACCGTGTTTTTGCTGGATTTTTCTATTTGTGAAAAATAACTTGCTGTTTAGAAAGGTAGAAAGGAGCCAAATGAAATCCTGAATTTATGAAGTAAATTACGTAATGAATTCTTCCAAGTTACAATTGAAATTCAGACTAAATATTCACCACTGAAATTACCCTTTATATTCTTAATCTTATTGGAAGTGATATGACAAAGGTAAAAATATAACAGCAGTGGAGTGAAAATGAAGCAGGCTTCACTCTACAGTGCCTGGCTCTCTAGGTAACATTAATTCCACTTTCACAAGAGCAAAACTGGGGGAAAACAAGAAAATGGTTGATCTGAATGTTGAAGGAAGTTTATAAAATAAATATCAAATTATGATTAAAACAATCATACCCATTGGAATCAGCTTCCAAAAGTTTCTAAGAAGTCATTGTTAAATTTTCAGGAGTTTTTTTAAGTTGTTACTGTTGTTTGTCCTTCCTTTTGGAACAGGACCATAGCATCAGGAAAGTGATGCCATGACTTGCAATTTAATTGGATTGAAGTGAGGGAGGGCTGTGCAAAGTCACCAGCCTCAATTTCTGCCCCAGAGCCCTCCTGGTCCAGTGGCAAAATATAAATCATGATGAGTGAAGATTGCCCTGGAAGCAGTGGGACACCTTGGCCTTTTGAAGTTAAGGTCTTTTTCAGGTGTCAGTTTGAGTGAGGCAATATCCATTCAGTGATTAAGGCCAGCTAAGAAATGAGTTTTGACCAGAAACCCTGAGGGTCTTCCCCTCCCAGATTGATTTTTTTGACTTGGTAAAAGAGGCCATTCTTTGTTTCATTTCTTACC
>NW_020954416.1:0-4334 GCF_900497805.2 Vombatus ursinus
AATCTATGATTTGCTGTGAATCCTTTCAGCCCTCAATAGATGGGAAAAGATTGAAATGCTCTGGAGATGAGGCCTCTTTATTTTTTTAATGAAAGGCTGTATAATATATTTTCTGTATGGCTGCAGCAGCTGTCAGGAAGAGCATCTCAGTTCAGCTCTATTATGGGAGAAGCAATACCCCATCCTATGGCATCGAGATCCACTGAGGGGCCAGGACTGATTGACAGCTTGTCACTGTGACGTCTTATTCCATCTCTGTTATGGAGAAAATTAATGTCACACCACCCGCCTTATGACTCACTGTCATCTTCGAACCGCTCACCTTTTAGCAATGCTCTAAATAACATTTCAAGCCCATTGTCTCACGGTGGACAATCCGGTCAAGGGACATTAAATCGGATGACTGAAATGTCATAATAAAAATGGAATGCTAACAACTTGTTCTCTAAACTAGCTTCTCTGGTTTTTAAATGGTGACAAGGGGGAGCTAGGGTTCGGCACACCCGTTCTGAAAAGGTCATACAATCTCTCTTGGTCTGCTACCCAGTACTACTCTCCCCCTAACTTCCACCCACAAAAAAAAGAAAGAAAAGAAGAAAAGAAAAAAAAAGGAAAAATGTGTGGGGGGAAAGAATTAGCAGTCTTTTTTTCAGACAGGGGTGCTAAAATAATATTTTGCACCATAATGTCTATTTAATTTGTAATTTCAGCTACAAATGATTAAATGACTGTAATGGAGTCATTCTTCAGGAGTGTTTGATAAGTGGGTGATGTCAGCTCATTTACTATCCTGAGCACAACAGGTGAGAAAAAGTTAACCTAGAACCTTATTAGTATATGAAAAAATATTTAGCTAACTGATTAAGCTTCCTAAAATAATCACCTCAATAATCAATAATCACCTAAAAGCACATCTTATCCCACTCAGGCATAGCAGAGTTCTTCCATTTCAGAAAGACTACAAGTTTAGAAATAAAATTGTTTGTATACCCCTAATACACATAGATGATTTGCATTCTAGGAACTGATAAGACTTACTACTCCTAGAAGTAACTTTCTCGAACAGCACATCTTAAGTTTCTCAGAAAACATTCAACCTTGCAGTAGAGTTATGAAAGCTTATTATTAACATAGGTTAAAATGTATATTCTGAGTAACATTTATTCATCTTGCATTTTCACATAATGTTTTATATTTAATGTAAGAAGGAAAATATTTGATCATTTATATAGTACCAGAAATTATGGAAAGCATTCACATTATGAAGGAAAGTGACCAGTTTAATAAAGCCTATCCAAGTGGAAAATACAGTAATAATAACTGCATTTATGCCCAAATTTCTCAGCTAGGTATATAATTTAATGTATAGGATATTACTAAAATATTAATTCATCAAGTATGGCTTATACTTAGTACAAATTTTATACTGCTATTAAAAAAAATCCATTTGGCTATTTATGAAGATCTTTCCATGGAAAAGGGAGAATTTGTCTTGGTAGTACCCAAATTTGAAATAATTCTCATAATTATAATTATGTTTTCAAAAGATGGTGCACAATACTTTAACTCTGGATTGGTTTTTAAAAATATGGTGTTTTGCCTTGCTAAGTCACCTCTATTAAACTGTGTTAATGATAACACTATTGGTGTGTGAGTTGTACAAGCATTAACAGACAGCTGATTCAGTGGAGATATCCAGAATACATTTGCTGAAGCGCACATCCTGCTAATCTGTTTGAAGAATATTGTAGCGCATTAGTACCAGCACTTCATGTTATCTGCACAGCCTGATAAGGTACATCTTTATTAAATTCAGTTACTGAAAGGATGTCAGTCAGCGAATAGGAATATTTTAAAATCTAAAAAAAAAATTAAGCAGTTCTTTGTCAGTCAGAGCTTGGTTTAATGGTTGAGTGTCTAGAGAAGCCTCCTAAACACCTGGCAGCACTGTACAATAAAAGCTTTGTAATTTTAAGTGGAAAAGCACCCCACTACCCCCATCTTTCAAGGGTAGTGAGACATTTACTTTTTAGTGCTTTCATTAACAATAAACGGTGGAGTAAGAGCTCCCCTCTCTGTTGCTTCAATAAATCTACATAATAGCTGTTCGACAGTGTGAGGATTCTGGGAAATAGAGCAATTTGGTTCAAAATATTTGGAATTGGGAAAATCTCATTCACATCACCATTTTGGGGATTTGCTACACAAATTCATTCTTTTGCAAGCAATCAAAAGGTCAGAACTCTTCACATCCAATGAACTATGCTTTACCACTGAGCAAAAGAGAGGGGTTTTTCCAGTCAGGTGAAAACGGAATCTAATTCTGTGCACTAAGTTACCACAACCTACCAGTGATCATAAGTGGCATTAAACTCCATTTCATTTGGGAAGAAAAAAAAGTTATTGGCAACTATAAGGAATAAGTTCATTTTAAAAATAAAGTAATAAATCCATTCCTTCATGTTAATGAGAATCTTGTAAAATCACAGAATTAAAAACTGTAGAATTTGAGCTAAGACACCTGAGAGATATCCAGTAATACAACAGCAAATGATATATAACTGTTGATTCAGAAAGAACGAAGCCCTTGAATTCTCAGAGCTTTGTGTGTTTCCTTATCCCTCAGACAGGACGTATTCTCAGCAATGTTTGTGACATCGCAGGTAAATTATTTACATTTTCTTCTAGTCATGTATGAACCTTGAAGAACGAGTGTTATATACATGAGGTGGATACATACATGTCTCTTTAATATTGCTTCTCGTTCCTTCTGGTCCTCCAAGGAGTTTACAGAGAGGTCAGACATGCTGACAGTGGCGGAGGCTGTCAGGGTGACCAGCAGCGCCAGATGTCCTTCGCCCTCTTCCAGCTCTAACTCCAGCTTGTGAGTCTGTTCTCTACTGAGGGCTGACAGGTCGATCTGGCACCTAGAAACAAACATTTTGAATCAGCAGGTGGCTTTCTTCCTGAGATCAAACGGCAGCAGTGCAGGCCAATACGCTCAGAGCTATGGGGAAAAAAATCAGTGCAAATATTCTTTTTTTCTGGCCGTTGTGAGAATTTATCTTTCCACTGAACAATATCTCTTTCTAGCACTCACTCATCATAATACTCTAATATCTTTGAGTTTTCCCAGAAAGAGAAAGGGTGAGCTACGTATTCTGGCTTAATTGCTTCCCAATTTTTAGGGTCCCCAGTCTCAAAGCTCACGATGACAGAAAGGAACATTGTGTTTGTGGGATTTGACCTAGAGACAGTCAGTAGAACTGAAACTGCAGTAAGAAGCTTAGCAGAGCAAACCCACAGGCATAAACTAAAAAGGAGTTAGCAAAATACCACAGTTAGAAAATGCCCATCTCCCTACTTCTATCCTTCCCCTGATACTCACTGAGCAGTGGATTGGAATCTACCATATCATTGTGTAAAGTGCTTAAAATTTTAAAATGTCAATATATTCAAAGTAACCCATGTAAATCTAAATACAAATCAACTAAAACATATGCAAATGGTAGGATGCAATTATGCGCGACACTTGTTTCCCAGCATCTACATCGCGAAACACCACCCCCCCTTCTAGATGCCACTCTCACCTTGCAAACTCTTTTCATAAAAATGTCAATTGATTTTGAAGAGAAAGATAATGTGGTGACCTCAAGGCCAATAAAGTGAGAGGAAGGTGGCAGACATGAATAAATAGGCATTTAAAGACAGGAAACAGCCAATTACAAAAATAAATATGGTCCCATAAACTGAGTGTTAGGCTATCAGGAACAGATTAAATTCTTGCCTCCCCTCTTCGTCCTCCTCCACTCCATCCCTCCCTATTCTCTATTGTTTAGCTGTTAAAATTAAACTGTGAATAGGGCTACAATGTTCCTGATGGTTCTCAGGTATTTGCTCCAGCAATTTCAAACACATCTAAGTTTGACATTTGACTTATATTCTGTATATTAAGTAACAAGTGGCGACAGAAGGGGCTTGGCTAAGATGGGAGTAGAAGAATAAAAGTGATGATCAATGACAGAGATGTCTGTATACACTGGAGTCTCACGGTTAAGATGACAAGAACCTAGAACTATCTTTATATCAAGGAAAGATATACTGTACCTAAAACTGAAATGTCATATTGAATTACTATCATTTCAAATAAAAGACACATATTCACATATTGTCTTTTTCTTGAATTCCATTCCCAACTGCCTACCAGACACTTACAATGTCCTCAGTTTTGTTTTGTCCTTTTTTTCTTTGTCTCTGGGTTCTGCTAATGCACACTGAGTATTCTTGTCATCAACAGAGATCACATGCGTGTCAAAATATCAACAAGCCAAACC
>NW_020954416.1:4344-6166 GCF_900497805.2 Vombatus ursinus
GATTTATACTATTTAAATTTCCTTTTGAAAATGTGATAGTCTACATTTCTGTGCACTATTTTATCCATTTTCCATTTGTTGCAAATAACAGCTTGCTTAAATGAAATTGTATTCCCCTCAAGGGTATGACGTATTTTCTCATTCTTATCCTTTTTTTCTCACTTGGTATTGATTTTGTAACAAGTAGGGAGTGTGACAGTATATAGCTTATTCAAAAATGACACCCATATTGGTAACTAAGTATTTCATGTTAAAATATAATTGTTCTTTTTTATGATCTTACTTGGTGCACATCACGTCCATGTCTCCTGACTAATAATGCTACCTCTCTACTCAATAAATTCTAGTAGCTCCCTAATATTTCTAGGATCAAATATAAACTATTCTGTTTAGCATTTAAATCTCTCCATAACCTTGCCTATTCCATACTTCCTGGTCTTCTTCCACATTACTTTTTTTCCACGTACTCTATGGTTCAGCCATACTGGCCCTTCTGCTCTTCTTCGCACATCTTACTCCAGCTCCCATCTTCTTGCTTTTACAATGGCTGCTTGCCATGGCTGAAACGCACTCTATTCCTTATCCCCATCCTCACTGTTTCTTGGAATCCCTAGTTTCCTATAAGATTCAGCTCAAGGACCACCTTCTATATGAAGCCTTTTCTGACCCCCTACCTCAGCTACCAATGTCCTCTCTTTTTAAACTCCTTTGTG
The DNA here is from genome assembly GCF_900497805.2 of Vombatus ursinus. Taxonomy (NCBI): domain Eukaryota; kingdom Metazoa; phylum Chordata; class Mammalia; order Diprotodontia; family Vombatidae; genus Vombatus; species Vombatus ursinus. The sequence continues at coordinate 5,058 of NW_020954416.1, forward strand.
TTCATTTTTTATATATTTATATGTACATGCCATCTCCCTCCTTCTAGAGGGTAGGAAACGGTTCACTTTTGTCTTTGTATCCCCAAATGCTTACCATAGTCCCTGGCGTATGATAGGTGATTAATAAATGCTTGTTGATTAGTTAATTGATTCTTAAAGTATTCATAGCATATAGGTACACAGTTTAAAGTCTTAAGACTCTTTACTTTCTACCTTGGAAACTATATGTTCCAATATCCTTCTTTGCTCCCCTCACCTATGTCTACCTTTTCATGAAGTCATTTAGCATTAAAACATCTGATAATTCAATTTGTAGATTCTCATTACATTTTTCATAGTATTTCTATACTTCACAGAAATATTGTTAAGAATACCTCAGAGAAATATAAGCCATTATTTTCTTATTGTCATCTTAATAGTAAAGTTTCATGTTTTGGACAAAATAGTTCATCACTCTTAAAACAACCTGAATTGAATTTAGAAGATATTAAACCATCTAATTCCAATCTGAGGTGGTTACAAAAAAAGGCCTATGTACGGTGTTCACTAATATGAACTGAATATAATAAGGGAAACTGTATGACGCAACAGAAAAGAGTTGGACAGGAATCAGGAAACCTGGATTTACCACTAACTAGCTTCATGACCTTAAGCAATCATTTCACTTCTGTGGTCCTCGAGTTGTTCTTTTTTTTTTAATTATTAAAATCTGCAGCCCTGAGTGTCTAAGACTCAGGATTAAAGAGTGATTTTGGATATTGATACCACCATTGACCTTTAATAGGATCAAATCACAGAGGCTTTGGATATTTTTGCTAGACCTCTAAGAGAATCATAGAAACAGTTCATTTATATTCTAAAGAGAGTTTAGCATATTCTGAGAACTTGACAGACTTTTTTTAGGAGAACTTTAGTTTGTCCAGGAGAACTATATTTTATTTTGGCTTTGAGGAAGAGACTTTATCCTACATTTGGAAATGGGGTAGAGGATGACAGGTAGATCAGAGAGCCAGAGAAGAGAATACAGGTGTAGGGGTGTGTGTGTGTGTGGTAAGGAAAGGACTCAAGCTGAGACCAGGACAACTGGTGACAGCTAGTGAAAAAAAAAA
>NW_020954416.1:6176-27340 GCF_900497805.2 Vombatus ursinus
AGTGAAAAATTTGTTTTTTGTACTTGAATGAACATGAGACACTCTCATCACAGCCTAGCATTAAAACTCAAGGCCTGTAAGGTCTTTTTATATCTTTTAAAAGGAGATCTCTGAACTAGATAATTTTAAGGCCCCTTTATTCTCTAAAATGACTAGCCATTTAAAAACATATAAATAATTAATTCTTCAAAATCTACCATGGTCACATTCATAGCTACTAATACCACATGTTTTTCTTTTTCTATTCCAATATCACTAGATTAAGATAATATGTATTTGAAAACTGTGGAAACACTGAGTTCTCTAACACATATTTATTTCCAATCTATACAGCTTTCAAAAGGACTTGAAAGGAGATCAAATTCAAATTTAGATTTCTCTAATTTCTTTTTGGACTTGGATAAGCGGTCATATTCTTATTTCTATGGCTCCTACATGCTAAATATCAAACCTCTTATTTTAACACAGTTCTAAAGAAAAACTAAGGATGATTTTTAGAAATTTTCTGGAGAATTTTGTTTCCCTGATACATGTTTGATTCTACCCTAAATTTAAAGAAATATTGCTTCTGGCTAATATCTTAGATGGAACTGGAGAACACTGGTTAGGTATTTGGGTATTCTTAAGTGAAAAGTGTTTTACAACCCAAATTATTTCCAAGAAATGAACTTAATTTTGTGCCTACCCTACACGTTCTAATGAAAGTAGTCTAAATCAGGAAAGTTCATTTCATTTAGATTCACAGCTCTTCAGAGATGATGTAGTCCAACCTATACATGAAAAATAACCCTTCTTACATTATACCTAAGATGTAGTTATCAGACGTTTGCTTAGAGACCTTCAGGGACCTCAACTGTGCTGTAATTGTTAGGAAGCTTTCCCTGACATCAAGTCTCATTTTGCCTCTTTGCAATCTCTATCCATTGCTCCTATTTTTATCCTATGGAATAATCCAGAATAAGTCTAGTTATGCCTCCATGTTAGCTAATAATAGCATAGTGCTCACTATATGCCAGGTACTGTGCTAAGTGCTTCATAATTATTCATCATTATATTATATAATTACAAATTATTGTATCATTCATTGCATAATTACATCATTATATTATCACACAATTATTACATACTTATAATTATTGCATCATTTATTACATAAATATAATTATTATATCATTAAATTATAACAACTCTGGGAGGTAGGTACTATTATTATCTCCATTTTACAAATGAGGAAACTGAGGCAAAAAGAAATTAAGTGACTTGCCCAGGGTCATACAGTTAGATAGCATCTGAGACCACATTTGAATTCAGGTCTTCATGATTCTAAGTCTGATACTCTATCCAGTGTACCATCTAGCTGGCCCATGGAACAAATACTTTAAATACTTGATGACAGGAATCATATACTTCTCAAGTCTTCTCTTCTCCAAGCGATGCATTCCTCTTTTCTTCAGTTGATCTTCATGGGGCATGATCTCAGAGGCATTTAATCTCCTGGCTACCTTCATTATGACACCATTTTATTAATATCCTTCCCAAAATGTGGTACTCAGATCTGAAAACAATCTTCCATTTGTGGTATAAACAAAGAAGCATAGAACAGGACTTCTTAGATATGAATACTATCCCTCTCTGTAGCCTAAGGCTATACTCCCTTTATTACCTGCTGTATCCCACTATAAAGCCTACAATCCACTAATACCTCTAGGCTGATTTTGGTCAAATGGTTATTGGGTCATTCTTCATGCAGTATTTATGAGGCTGATTTTTTTGTACCCAAGACCTTACATTTATCTCTATGAAGTTCATCTTATTAGATTCACCTGAATATTCTAGCTTGTCAATATCTCTTTGACTTTTGATTCTGTAATCCATGGGAGTGTTTGCTGTTGTTAAGTTGTTTACTCATATTCAACCCTTCGTGACCCTGTGGTTGCAACCAATGCTGTTCATGGAGTTGTCTTGGCAAAAACACTGGAGTGGTTTGCCATTTCCTTCTCTAGTGGATTAAGACAAACAGAGGTTAAGTGACTTGCCCAGGGTCACATGGCTAGCACATGTCTGAGGTTGGATTTGAACTCAGGTCTTTCTGACTCCAGACCCAGCACATTATCCACTGAGTCACTTCACTGTCCCAGTATGGAGCTAGCCCTCTCAGATTTGCATTATTTGCCAACTGGCTAAGTATATCATCTATGCTTTTATCCAAGTCACTGATAAAAAATATGAAGAAGCATAGAACCAAGCACAGATATCTGGGGCACTCCATTAAAGAGTTTCTAGTTATCTGTATTTAGCCATTCGTGCCTTCATCCTTCTTGCCTGTACTATAGCTTTCTTTTTTTCTCCAATTATCATTTGTTTTTTTTTCTTTTCACCCACCTCCCACTGAAAAAAAAGTATGGCCTCACAATTCTTCCTGAAATCAAGGCCATGTTTTTTATTTTTTTAACAATAATGTTTTTTTGGTATTATTGTATGGTTATGAAAATCGGGACACTGCAGTCTCTGAAGGACTGAAAATGAATATCACCCAGAGAGCAATGGAAAAGTTCATGGTGGATATGAGGTTACTACACATTATAAGCAGGGAATTACAAAGAATAAAAGCAGAGAAAAAAGAAGATGAATTCATCATGGACAGAATGAGAAATAAGCAACAGATAACCCACATGTTCCATTGGTATCTTTGCAATATCAACAGAAAGTAGGGGGGCACAGATAGTAGTTAAGGATGGGCAAGGATGAATGGCTTATACTATGGGTCATTGAAAAGAATATTCATATTGATAAAACTACATTTTAACATACTTTTGCAGGTTGTCAATTTCATTTAAATCTGCAATTTTCTAACATATTGTGCATACTGGCTTCTGGTAATTCTTGATTTCTTATTGAGCCTTTGTGAATTAATTTGTTTTAGATTTTGCAACTTCATTTCCCTTTTTTTTTGATCAAGTGAGCAAATGCTTTATCGATTTTATTATGTCTTAAGACCTGTGATTTTGTGAGTCTGATGAAGAAGAGAGATGAAGAAACTACCTCTACCAATGCAGATGGGCACTTGTTCTGCAACTTAAAATCTTAGAAAGTTGCCTGATGCACTGAGAGGGTTAAGTCATTTACCCATGATCACAGAGGCAGCATATGCCAGAGATGGTATCTGAACCAAGCTTTCCAGACTCCAAGGTTAGGTCTATTCACATTGCCATATCAGTTATATTAGCTTTGGAAAAAAAAAATACAGCTTTTTGTTCTAGTTAAACTTCTTTAAGTTTTTTTCAATTGTATATATTTCAGTCAATAGTCAAACATTTATTAAGCACCTACTATGTTCCAGTCACTGTGCTAAGTACCAGGGTTACAAAAAGAGGCAAAACATAGTTCTTGCCCTCAGGGAGCTCAAGATCTCACGGGGGAGGTATTTGTTGCCATTCAGTCATTTCAATCACATCCAACTCTCTATGACCCTATTTGTGGTTTTCTTGGCAAAGATACTGGAATGGTTTGCCATTTTATAGGTGAGGAAACTGAGGCAAACAAGATTAAGTGACTTACCCGGGGTCACACAGTAAGTATCTGAGGTCACATTTGAATTCAGGTCTCCTAGCTGGGGGATGTAATAAGCAAACAAAAATGTACATAGCAATTTATATACATGATGAATAAGAAATCATTAACAAAGGGAAGGCATTAGAATTAAGAGGGGTTGGGAAAGGCTTCTTGCAGAAGGTAGGATTTTAGTTGGGACTTTAAAGAAGCCAGGGAAGCTAGTAGGCAGAGTTGAGGAGGGAGAACATTCCAGGCATGGTGGACAGCCAGAAAAAAATGCCCAGATCTAAAAGATGGAGTATCTTCTTCATGGAACAGCAAGGGGTTCAGTGTCAGTGGATTGAAGAGTATGTGACAGGGAGTAAAGTGTCAGAAGACTGGAAAAGTAAGAGGGGGATAGGTTATGAAGGGCTTTGAACACCAAGGAAAAGATTTTGTATTTGATCCTGGAGGGAATAGGGAGCCAATAGAGCTTCTTGAATGGGGGATGGGGGTGGTGAAATCATACTGTACTTTAAGAAAATCACTTTAGTGGCTGAATGGAGGATGCATTGGAGTGGGGAGAGACTTGAAGCAGGCAGACCCACCAAGAGTTTATAGCAATAGCCTAGGTGTGAGGCAATGAGAGCCTGAACAAAGATGGTGGCAGTGTCAGGAGAGAATAGGGGTATGTGCAATAGATTAGGGGTGTGTGTGTGTGTGTGTGTGTGTGTGTGTGTGTGTGTGTGTGTAGAATCCAGGATGTCTCCTAGGTTATGAGCCTGAGAGATTGGGAGGATTTGTTGCTTTTGATGATAACAGGGAAGGTAGTAATGGGGAGGTTATAGGAGGAAAAACAGTGAGTTCTGTTTTGGACATGTTGAATTTAAGATGTCTACTGAACATCTAGTTCAAAACGTTTGAGCAGCATTTGGAGATATGAGAGTGGAGGTATGCATAGTGTTTAAGGAAACACAGATAGATTTGAGAATCATCAGCACAGAGATGGTAACTAAATCCACAGGAACTGATGAGATCCCAAATACCCAGCAAAGAAGACTGAGAAGGAGTTGTCTAATAGGCAGAAGGAGAGCCAGGAGAAAGTGGTATCCTGAAAACTTAGAGAGAAGAAAGTATGGGGACGAGAGAGTGATCAACAGTGTCAAAGGCTGCAGAGAGATCAAGGAGAAGAAGGATTAAGAGGGGGCCATTGGATTTGGTAATTAAGAGATCATTGGTAACTAGAGAGAACAGGTTTGGTGGAATGATGAGGCTGGATGCCAGATTGTAAAGCAGAAGAGTGAGAGGAAAGTGGAGACATTTATTGTAGATAGCCTTTTCAAGTTTAACCACAAAGGACAAAAACCAAGTAGGATGATAGTGGGGACGAAAGGATCACATGAGGGTTTTTTCAGGATGGAGGAGATAAGAATATTAGTAGGCAGTAGGAAAGAACAGCTGGGAATGAAGATAAATGATACGGTGGGGATTACATAGGAGTCAATCTGTTGGAGAAATTGGGATGTAATGGGATTACTTGGACAGGTAGAGAGGTTAGCCTTGGTGAAGAGTAAGGACATCTCTTCCTATAAGTCTAGAGTAAAGGGGGAAATAGTGAGAGAAGGCTCTGAAGGATATAAAATGAGGAAGATGGGAGAAAAGTGATCTCATGGCAAATGGCCTCGATTTTCTCTTGTAAAGTATGAGGCAAGTTTCTCAGCTCAGAAGGTCAGGGGAGGGGAGCCATGGGAGGAGGTTTGAGGAGGGATGAAATAGTGTGCAAAAAAAGCTTCTGTGGAGATTAAGAGAGAGATTTCGTTAAGGTGGTATAGCAGGAATGCCTAGCAACAATGAGGGTCCAGTTGAGGTTATGAGAATTCCTGATGAGTTAAATTTGAGGTTTCTCACTGCTGGTAGTCTGTAGGTTCTATTCAACTCTACTTCATTTTCTATTTCCAATGCTTTTGGGTAGTTTCCTTAATACGGCTTCCTGAAGCATGGAAAAAGACTATTTTGTTTTTCAGGAACACTATAATATTTAAATTATCTCTTTATACTCCATCTTTAAAATCAGTTTCCTCAGCTTGTGGATATCATTTTCTCCCAACTTCTTGTCTTTTTATTTTTGTTAAAATTTTCTTCTAACTCTGAATTTTTGTGGTTTGAATTTCTAATTCTTTAAAAAAAAGGAATCTATTGTTTCAGAGAGATTCTTTGTTGCGTGCTTTAAATTCGCTAATCTTGCTTACCTTTTTTACTTTTTTAGAGCTCTCATTTCCTCTCTGATTTCCATTCTTACTTTTTAAAATCATTTTGCTGTTCTGCTGCAACACTCTGGAGTTTTCTTTTTTGCTATCATTTTAAGGCTCTCCTTAGGTGGTACTTCCCCTTTCATCAAGTACTTCTGAGTCCATGTTTTACTTCATAGCACTCATTTGTTGTACTGGAGCCTTTTTTTTTAAACTGCTCGTTTTTCTTTTCTTAGTCTCTCCACTAGTTGGTCTTGTGGTAAATTCTTGCCTATACCCTCTTTGTTGTTTCCCGCTATTCTGTTTTTTTCATCTCTTGCTATTTTAAAAATGATGAAGGGAGCTGAATTTAGCTGCAATTTTTTACTCAGTCATCTTGCTGGAGTTCTCCTTTTTTCTCTTTAGTTGTTCTTTTTCCTCCTTTTTTTTATTTGATACATTTATAGCTGTTTTGTTTTGCTGAGATGGAGATGATATTAAACCAATGCTCTCATTAGGACTTCAGGATGCACTAACAATGACCCAGGTTCAGATAGGACCCTTTTTGACATTAGAAACCAGTATTGCCATTGGCTGCCATGTCTCATCACTTCAAAATAGGATTAAGTGTTTGCTAGCTGTGAAAGTTTCCAGGTTCCTTCGGCCTTCTCCTTCTGGATGTTGCTTATACCAGTTAAAGTTCTATAGTTTGTTTCAATGTCATTACCTTTTTTTCCAATTTCAATGCTAATATACTTTTTTTAAAAAAATATAGGCCAAATTAGCTATTGTAATTATATTACATATCATTGTTTCATCTTTTTTTTCTTCTTCCAGTCATTGGTGTAGTTGCTGACCTTTGTTGTAAGAAGTTGATGATCTAACAGCTGATACCAAAATGATTTCAACAATTGCAATTGGTCATTTGCTATTGCTATAGGGTCAGTCTCATTTATTATGATGCTAGTTGCTATTTTCCATATCATGTCATGCTTGAATCTTTAAATTAAACAAATACTAAAGTTATTATAGGTATAATTCCTCTACAAAGTCTGTGAACCTTTGGACTATTTTGTTTTTTTTTTCACTCTGAACCATATTTTCCAACTTTTTTATGCCCTTCTCAATACTCAACTCAGTATTAAATTACTCAGTATTTACATATATTTTGATGTAATATGGAAGGTCTTAAATATATGGAATATAAATGGCAAATGGAAATATTAGTTAACATTCACCTTGCATTTATTTACATGTATTTCTTCCCAAAAGTACTTTGGGCTCTCACATTTCTTTTCTCCTTCTTATTCTAATAATTCTAATTGATATTTCTCTGATAATATCATTTCTGTGATACAATGGAAGGGTTTTGTTTTTTTGTTAATGTGTGTGTGTTTGATATAAAACCTGAAGGGTTTTAAGAAATAAATGAGTACAGTTCAGACTTTTCTTATTTCACAGATATAATATGCTTTCTCTCTTCATGATTCTAATTTAAGGTAACTCATGGCTAACAATCCAATGATCAAGTGGAAACATTTCCCTTTGTTCGTATGTAGTATTCACTATAGTTCTACTCCGATGTGTCATTATGATATGGAGACAACTCTGGCTCCTTGAAAGCTATTTGGTAAGGCCCAAGCTCTAACTGGTTCTTTCAAATTGGGAAAACTGAGTCTTTCTGACCCCATGAGAAGTGGCATGACTGTTACTCAGGACTAACCCAGCTAATTTTGCAAAGACTAAGGCATTAGAATTACACATGTTAGAGTTCTAAGGGACCTCCAGAGCCATCCAACTCAATTTGTGCTGGAATAAGAAGACTGGCTATGTAATATCTGATGAGTGATCATCTAGTCTTTCCCCAAAAAACCTTCTGAAAGGGGAAATTCATCGCGTTCCAGGGTAGCTTATTCCATTTTTTGCTAGTGTTAATTGCTGGGAAATTGAGTCTAAATCTGCTTCTCTACAAATTTTCTGTAGCCTCCGTTCCTTTTTCAGATTTCCGAGATAAGTCAGAACAAGTCCAATTCCTCTTCACATCAGAGTTCCTCAATTATTAAAAGGTATCTATTATTATCCTACCTTCAGCCCCCTTAACATCTTCATTTATCCAGGGTAAATATCCTTAGTGACTTCAATTCATCTTTATAGCTGTGAGCTTGAGGACCTATGTCCTCCTGGTTGCCCCACTTTGGACACTCTGCAATAAGAGCCACTACAATATGAGCCGATTGGGGTGGGGTGGGGCGGGATATACAACAGCTCATGAAAATTTTCTACTTTGGGGTAGCGGCATGCCCAGCTGCATTGCTGGATGTAGTAGATACAATTAAAAAAAGAAACCTTGAACTACTGAAGTAAATCTATTCACAAATAATGTATCACATTTATAGTGTATTTTACCACCTGAATCACACAACTGGAACACGTATGGTCAGCTGCTGTCCCCATCAACTTACTAGGCAATAAATTTAAAGAATACCATAAGCTACTAATAGAAAATTTGCTAAATTTCATGATCGAGCTTTCAAAACATCACAAGAGGTAACAAAATGCTTAATGCTGCTATTTGTCTTTGGAGGAATACTTATATTTCAGTTAAATTCCCTATTCAACGATAATAAAGGTAAACTGCTATAACTGTCCAACTTATTACACAAAATATGTCCATGAAGTGAAGCTGGCCTATCCCATAGGAAATATTGTTGCCTGTAGAAGCTTCTGGAGAACATCTCCTGAAGATACATGTAAAGTAAAACAAAAACTAACAAAAGGAAAAGAGGGATTGAAACCATTAATAGATGTGGTTTATGTTCAGCTCCACCTGAAGCATGGCAAGAAGAGTCAGTGGCAGGATTTCATTCTTCATTTAAATAAAATTCAGTTTCTTTTAATGAAATATTTTATTTAACTATTGCTTAGAAAAGAAATGGGGAAATATAAATATTTCATAATACAAAAAATCTCCCTCCAGTTTAAGATTTCCTGACTAGCATATGCCATTGTGCCTTCAGATGAATAATGCAGGGTTGTCTGGCTCATTCTACTCTTATTTATGTTGGGTGTAAAAAAATCTTTGTAGTGTTGGTGCAGCAAATAAAAAAATGTCTACAATCAGGACTCAGCAGGTGTCAAACCCTCAAATTAATTTGGTCACTTCAAATATATTTACCTTTGGTTTGAAAATGTTAATGAAGTCAAAAAAAAATGTTTTTAAGACCTTCATTTGCCATAGCGCTCATATATAGACATACATAAACTCAAATACATACTCATATAATTTAAAAACATTGTTCCTTACCTACAACTTGCCAATTTGGAGTATATTTCCCTTACAACTCTGATAAACCATACATCATTAATGAAAATCTAGCTGAAAGGAACCTATTCAAGTTTGCATTTACAATCCTTGATTGTCATGAGCAATGCCAACTTGTGGTCACTGATAACAATGAGACAGATGGTGTTAAGGGTAATCCAGCAGCCTAAAAAATATGCTCCCAAATCAATGAAATTTTAAAGATAAACAAGAATTTTTTACACTAATAAATAATGCTATAAATCTCACTGTACTGGACTGCAAACAACTCCTGCTGAATAAAATCGCATGACATGGCATTTACTTATCCTGTATGTTCATAAAAACAACTTGTTCTGTGACAGCCCTCATTCTTGGCAATTTACTGCAGCTGTCTGCAGCCCATTTGTTCACATTATGGCTATGCACAAAGGTGTAACAATCATGGGGATTTATTAGCTGATTATCATAAAGGTGGCACTCAGCCTCTCCTTCCAAAATGCAGGTGAAAAGAAAGTTAAATAATTATATGGGGATTAAAATCATATCACTCTCCTTCAAGTTCGTAATTTAGTGATAGTTAATTGTTGTTTAAATTTATTATATGGTAGATATCTTGAGTCATCTTACAGGCAGCATAATGGTTAGTGAATGTCTATTAGGTATACAAAATACTTATTGGATACCCTGAGGATTCACCCACATTGGCTTCTGCCCTCTTTGTCTTCAATGAACTCTAATTAGGGTGATGTGCACCTAAGTATTTGGTGAGGGTAAATGATCCTTGTTCAAAAGATTGATAAGTACAGTTTCAGACAGGCAAGTAACTCAGAAATGCCATTTACCCATTTCTGGGAACCATTTTAAAATCCCTTCATATTTTTACATAGACCAAAAAAAAAAAAAACAACTCAAAAAACCTTTCTTAATCCTTGCCAGAACCTAGAACCACTGGTGCTTGGCATGTGGTAGGGTTTGATTTCTGCCCATGATAGGGGCTTAATAAATGCTTATATATTGTTTCACTGGTTACTCTAATCTTCTTTGTCTAAAAAAATTTTTTCTTCTTCTATGTAGCTGCAATTTTAAAAATTCTTATAGCAGAAAAAGGTTATATTCATTTGGATTGTGTCAAACTCTAAGCTGTATAAACATACAGAGAGTTAGTTTTTACTTCCAAGCCCTCACACAATTGCTGTCTGGTTTAATTTTTCCACATATATGTACAGTTTTATTATTGGATCGTTCTATACGGTTTCCTACTTGGATCAGTCTTTTTTTTTTTTTTCAAAACACTTACTTACTCTATTAGGTGGTTGAATTAATAATTTCCGTGCCCAATCAACAAAGTTGGAAATTTAACAGGAGGAAAAATCTCCTTCATTAGCTCAGGTGAGTTGGAAAGATATCTGGTTATTTCACTTTGGGCAGATGTCTACGTGGCTTATGGCATCCTCATTACATCATTATGGTTTGCAGCATAATTTAAATGCATTCCATTTTCTGGTGTTTGGTAAACATTTTTTAAAAATTTCACACTGATATACTGGAGATTTCTAGATAGTGGCATAGATTTATAGATGCAATGAATGTTAGAAGTTTTCTATTCAAAATCTTTCTTTATCGAATAGGGAATTGAGGTCCAGGGACTTGTCCAAGGTCACATAGGAAATAAATGGCAGAACACATCCATGCTCTTTCTGCTGGATCTCATTGCTTTGCCCAAGGATTTATCCTAAGTCATTGTAAGTTGTGGGAATGTAGCTCGTACTGTATGTTTTCCATTCCAACCACCTTGCCATTTATTCCTGCATTCATTCAACAAGCATTTATTAAAGGTTTGCCATATACAAATCACACAGGCGGTAATGATAAAGATAAGAAAAAAATATTCCCTGACTTCAAGGAGTTTACAGTCTTCTGGGAAGATACATGTCCATAGATAAATAAATACAGGACATATACATAATAAATACAAAGTGATTTCAGGGGAAAGTGGCACAAGTAGGGGAATTAGGAGAGGCTTCTAGAAGGAGGTAAACACTTGAGTTGGGCCTTGAAATGAACTAGGGTCTCCAAAAAGTAGAGATATAGGGAGAGATGATTCAGGACAACCTCTGAAAAGGGATAGATTCAGGAGATAACTATATGGGAAACAGTAAATTGGCTAGTTTGGCTGGAATGCAGCATACATAATGTGTAATCAGCCTACCAAGAACGGTTGTAAACTCACTGGGAAGGGTTTTAAATGCCAAGCAGAGAAGTTTATACTTTATCCTAGAGGCAACAGGGAGCGAATGAAGCATCCTGAACAGAGAAGTGACATGGTCACACCTGTGTTTTAGGAATGTCAACTTGGTAACACAGTGGAAGATTGATTGGAGAGGGGAGACTCTGGGATGCAGCAAAACGAAAATTTCAGTAGTAGTAGGCCAATAGTGCCCAAAAAAGGAGTGGTTGTTATATAAGGGGAGAGAAGAGGGCAGATGCAAGTAATGTTGAAGAAATAGAATGGATAACTTGGAAACTGACTGTATATGGGCTGCAGGGCTTGAGAATGAAGAGTTAATTTAATGTAAAATACAACACTTAGGCTTAAAAAAATCACTATTAATGCATGCAAACAGAGGTGAAGCTCTATAGCAGCTAGTCTTAAAAAGAGCTTTCCACCAGCTGACTTGAGAGACTAACACTCAGGATGAGTCCTCTGATTATCTCTGAGAGGCACAGCAGATTCTGAGAGGAGTTGAAACATTTCACCCAACTGCTTAATGAAAGCAAACTGGAGAACAATTAGGCATTTTAGAATTAAAGGATCATAGAAATCTCAAAGTTGGAAGGAACCAACCTCAGATACCATTTAGCCTAATCCCTTCCTGAAGCATAAACCCCCTTTACATCTCTGGCAAGGGATTTATTCAGTCACTTTTTAAAAATTTCCAATGTCAGGTCACTCACTTCTTCCCCAAAGCAGCTCATTCTTTTTTTTTTCTTTTAACATTTAAAATCTGTTAATTATTTATTTATTTTTACATTCTTTAAAAAAAATTTTGACTTCAAACTTCTTTCTGTCCCTCAAGCTCTTCTCTAAGCCATGGGGAAGGCAAGCAATATGTCAATTATACATGTGAGATAATGCAAAACACATTTCCATGTTAGCCACATTGCAAAAGAGCATGAAAAATGCAGTGAAAAAATTTTGATTTCAATTCACACTTGGAGTTCGTCAGTTTTCTCTGTGTAGGCAGACTGCATTTTTCATCATGAGTCCTTCAACATTGTCTTGGAGCATTGTATTGACAAGAGCAGCTAAGTCCTTCACAGCTGATTATCATTACAATATTGCTATTACTGTGTACTATGATCTGGCTCTGCTTACTTCACTCAACATCAGTTCATGCAGGTCTTCCCAGGTTTTTCTGAAATCAATCCCCCTTGTCATTTCTTAAAGTACAACAGTACCACAACTTGTTCAGGCATTCCCCAACTGAAAGGCATCTCCTCAATTTTTAATTCTTTGCCACCACAGAAAAAAACTGCTATAAATATTTTTGTACATATAGGTCCTTTCCCATTTCCTTTGATCTCTTGGATATAGACTTATAAAAGGTATTGCCGGGCCAAAAGATCTGCACAATTACATAGCCTACTGGGCATAGTTCCAAATTCAACTAGTTCATAACTCCACCAGCAGTGCATCAGTGCCCCAATTTTTCCATAAGCCCTCCAACATTTGTCATTTTCCTTTTCTGTCTTGTCAGTCAATCTGATAGGTGAGAGGTGGTACCTCGGAGTTGTTTGGATTTAATTTAATTTAATGTTAATTTAATTCAATTTAATTTCTCTAATTAAGTGATTTTAAAACATTTTTCATGTGCCTGTTGATAGCTTTGATTTCTCCTGAAAATTGTCATTTTTCTTTGATAATTTCCTTAATTATTCTTTAACAACAACAACAACAAATTCCTTAACAATAATAATTTCCCTATTAACTGGGGATGGCTTTTATTTTTGTAAATTTGACTCAGTTCTATATATTTGAGAAATGAACCCTTTATCAAACAAACTTGCTATAACAAGTTTTGATATTACTTCATGGTCTATGGTGACTTTTAGCAAAATGCAGTTTTCCTGATTATCTCCTTTAATTAGGTCTGGTTTTGCTTTTGCTTTGTCTGAGATCATGATTGCCTCTCCTACCTTTTTTACATCAGTTGAGGCATAAGAGATTCTGTTCCATCCCCTTATTTTATCTCTGTGTATCTTTCTGTTTCAAGTGTGTCTCTGGTGAACAGTGTGTTGTTGGATTTTGTTTTCCAATCTATTCTGTTAATATGCTACTGTTTTATGGGTAAGCTTGCAATATTTTCTCCTTGACCTGGGTGTGCTAAAATTTGCCTATAATATTCTTGGGAGTTTGCATTTTGGGATCTCTTTCAGGAAGTGATTGGCGGATTCTTTCCATTTCTATTTAACCCTCTGTATCTAAGATATCAGAGAAGTTTTCCCTAATAATTTCTTGAAAAATGATGCCTAGGCTCTTTTTAAAAATCATTGCTTTTGTGTAGTCCAATAATTTTTAAATTATCTCCCCCTTGATCTGTTTTCCAGATCAATTGTCTTTCTGATAAGATATTTCACATTTTCTTCTATTTTTTTCATTTTATTGACTTTTATTGTTTCTTGATCTCTCATGGAGTTATTAACCTCCACTTGCCAAATTCTAATTTTTTAGGAATTATTTTCTCCAGCGAGCTGTTGTACCTGTTTTTTCATCTGACCAATTCTGCTTTTCAAGGTGCTCTTTTCTTCAGTGAATTTTTGTCTGTCTTTTACCATTTGGTCAATTCTGTTTTTTGACATGTTATCTTCTTGAAATTTTTTGTTCCTCTTACCAAAATGTTAATTCTCTTCATAATTTTCTTGATCACTCTCATTTCTTTCCCCAAATTTTCCTCTACCACTCTTATTTCTTTCTTTAACTCTTATAGGAATTTATATTAGGGTTGTGTCTAGTTTGCACTTTTCTTTGAGGCTTTGCTTGTAACTGTTTTTCACATTGTTGTCTCCTCCTGCATTTGTGACTTGAGGTTCCCTGCTACTATTGCAGAGTTTTATGTTCAGGTTCTTCTTTTTTTTTTTTGCTCATTTTTTTAGTCTATTTCTTGACTTTGAACTTTATGTTAAAGTTGGGTCCTGCTCAACTGGCGGTAGGGAAGCACTGTCCCAATTTTCTGGCTTTTTTGTGCTGCTATTTCAGAGCTAGTTCTGGGGATTGGAAGGGTCTTCAGGCTTTCAGTTCTTCCAAGGTGGTATGATCCAGGGAGAGGTATGGTCAGTGCTTTCTTGGTTTGTGTTCTAGTCTTTAGCCAGGAAGGGCCTCCCCTGCAGCAAGTAACTGTGCTCCTGTTGGCCCTGGAACTGTGACCCAGAGCTGCATATGGGCAATAGAATTTCCAAAAAGCACCCAGTCCTGTACCCAGTATCAACTCAGAGTCCCCTGTAATCTCTTTCTGATCAGTTGTTTGATACCCTTTCTGTTTCTAGGGAGGGAGCTTCTGAAGTTGCAGTTGCCACTCTCAAAGACACCACC
The DNA here is from genome assembly GCF_900497805.2 of Vombatus ursinus. Lineage (NCBI taxonomy): Eukaryota > Metazoa > Chordata > Mammalia > Diprotodontia > Vombatidae > Vombatus > Vombatus ursinus. The sequence continues at coordinate 20,830 of NW_020954416.1, forward strand.
TCCAGGGCCCACACTGGTGCTGCTGCTGACTGGACCCTGCCTGGACCCCATCTTGTCGTCACAGACTTCCTCTGCCAACTTCCTAAGTTGACTTGGCTGGGAAAATGTCTCACCCTGACTTTTTGTTGGCTCTGTCTCTCCAGAATTCAATTTGAGGTGTGATTTTAAAGTCGTCTAGAAAGGAATGTTGGGAGAATTTGGCTGGGTCGCTGCCCCTACTCTTCCATCTTGGCTCTGCCCCTCTCTTATTGTTTTTTCAACTAGTTCTAGAACTCGATAGTTCTTGATATTACACTGAAATCTTTTCTCTGAAGCTACTACTGTGACCCTGTAAGCTAGTAGGGAGTAGATCTCAGGGGGAAGGAAATGCAGGTTGGCGTTGCCTCTTAAACCCTATAACTTCCCCTTCCCTACCCCCAGCCCATTTTTAATGACAATAATGCTACAGGAATTCCTTATATCAGAGACTTGTGAGAAAAGAGCTTTGCAAACCCATAATGTTATATCAACATGCTATTATTACTATTATTACCAGTAGGCCCAAGTTTCAGTTCACTGCTGTCCCCTTCAGGTTTCAGGGTGCTATTCATGCTACTAGCTTTTTGAGGATTCTCTATCTACCAGACCCACTATAAGCAGTAGACCCTAGGGATACCTTTCCTCTAGTAAATCCTTCTCCTTAAGAACATAACCAACTCTTAAGATATTCAAAAGGGAGTGTAATAGGAAGTGCAACAGTTAGGTGCTACAGAGAACAGAATGTTGGACTTGGAATTAGGAAGACCTCTATTTGAATGCTGTCTCTGACAGTTACCAGTTTTGTGAACATGAATGTCACTTAACCACTCTTATCCTCAGTTTCCTCATCTGTAAAATGGGGACAATAACATTCTTATCTCCCAGGGTTGTTGTGTGGATTAAATAAGATAATATAGGTGAAGGACTTTACAAACATTAAAGAGATATGTAAATGTTAGCTATTATTATTATTATCCTAAGGGTAATACAATTGAGGGTAGGTATACTAACTGATGGAAAGGAGAACAACAGTTTTCAGTTTTACATAAAAGTCCTTAGAACATTTGTTTGCTCTCCTTGTTTTCCTCTTGCGTTTCCCTTAGTTTGGTTTTTAATATTAACTTCATTCTAGTTCCAATTTGATATTATTCATTCATAGTCCTCTAAATCTGCTTTTCCAGTTCTCAGTATGGGACCTAACCTGGGACTTTTCTCATACATATTCCAATACAGGGGGTGCTAGAGTCATTTTGAACTGGAGACAATTATTAAATTTTTGGTCTGAGTGTTTACACCTTGGAAAGAGACAAATGCTATAAATCAGGGCATGACATATTGTTTTGTTGATTGTCTAGACTTAAGAAAGAGGTGGAGAAAATGTTAACATTGCAGATTAAATTTACAGGTGTATTGTATGTACATCTCCCCAGCTGTTAAACATTTTTACCTGCATATCCCTTCTCTTATCACTGAGGTCTCAAGAACCATTTCCTCCCTGGCCATGGTGGGAGAAAGCCTATTCTACACCCTCACACTTCTCCAAGAGATCTGAATGCTCTGGCCCTTTTAGAAGCAGCTCAGTTTCTCATGGAAGCGGCTTCAATGCTTCATGAAGTCACCTCTTCTTATGGTTTTGGCCTTTGCACCCTTGCTTTTCATAGCTGGCTTCTCCCAGAATAACTTGTTCTTTAGATCTGAAGCTTGATCACTTGAGCTGACCCTCAAAGGAACTTAAGGATGTTAGGAAGCAGTCATGAGAAAACAGTGGGAGTAATTGGGGGGCGGGGATTGGGACTGTGAGAAGACACAGAAATGCCATGTGGATGGCTAAGCTTGAGATACAATAGGTAGGATAATTTGGCTCGAATTTGGGTGTATGAAAAGGAGTAATAAGAAATACATCTGTGGAGCTAGGTTGGAATCAGATTGTGGAGGGTTTAAATTGCTGAGTGAGGAGCTTGTATTTTATCCTAAATGCACTAGGGTGTCATTGAAGATTCCTGAATGAGGGAGTAGCACAGTCTAACCCATATGTACCTTAGGAAAATTATTCTAACAGCTGTGTGGAAAAAGAATTGGAGTAAGAAGAAACTAGAAGCAGGTAGCCTATTTAGGGAGCTAATACAATAGAAAAGGTAATAAAGACTTTAAGGGGTGGCACATTTCTTGATCTCTTTGGGTCTCAGTTTCCTTGTCTGTAAAATAAGGGGGCTTGAACTAGATGATCTCTAAGGTGCCTTCCAGCTTTTTATCTCATGATCCTATGCAATCAGCTATTCAATATAAATTAAGATTTACACATTTACCTCATATGGATCTCAGCCTTTAACTTGCCCCACTCCATTGTTAAATTAATACATGTTTTCTTAATTACCATTCTTCCTACACTGAAGACATGGTGACTCTTCACAATTTCAACAATCTCTAAAGAGATTCTAAAGATTCCATCTTCTGTTGTACCTTGCAAAAACAGCATTTTATGGTCATAACAAAACGTTTTATGAAAAGTGTCTTTGCGGCAAAGAGATACTCGCAATTGTATTTTTAAAAAAAAGTTCAAAAGACTCCCTTATCCCTATTTCCAATGCTTCTAAACAAGAGATCTCTGCTATAGGAAAGAAACCACTTGCCTCTGCATCCTTTTTACACATTTTCCACTTAGGATGGTTTCTGTCCATCAACTGGTCAAAACTGCCACCTACTGGTCAATACTGAGATCTGCCTTTCAGTCCTCTGCAATGTGAAATAAATACCAAAAGCTACGTGTCCTCTGGTAAAGTCATCCATTTCTTTCACAATGATAAGGGTTGGTTATGAGAATTAAATTTAAAACAAAGACTGTTTTTGATAATCTACTTCCCTCCAGAGTGAAATAAAAAGACTGATTAGCACAAACCTGCCAATAAAATCATCCCTCTTCCCAGCATCTTTGTCCCACGCAGTAATATCAATAATTCCTCCTTGCTCTTCATAGAGATGAAAGTCAAACTGTTCCCTCCATTGAGGATTCAGTGTTTTTGGCATAATCTGGAAAAAAAGGAAAAAGAAAGTAATTATCGCTTTATAATGGAAGTTCTTCTTGCTTGTGACACAAAATTAAATTTTAGGTACTACCAGGAAATCATATGAACTTGTCAGAGACTTTATTAAAAAAAAATCCCAGGAACCATGAATAATGGGGCACATTAACCATGCTTAGTGTTCCCACCAAAAAGGAGACCCTGAATGATGGTTTGTCTTGAAAAAGAACCATGTTTCTCTCGAGGGAGGAATTTCACCTTCAGCCACCCTGAGTGTTAGACAGGAGACAATGCTAGATAACAATGTGAAAGTCAGACTGAAATATTCATCACGTCAGAAGGAAAACAGACTGAAAACCTCAGTTAGATAATAGGAGTGATTCTTTATAATAATAGTCAATGAGAGGAGTTATCATGGTACAAAGAGGAAAATTAGAGTTTCCAGAAATTGTTGTTTCTGTCCCCTGGCTATCCCCAGTCTGGAGAACTGGGCTGAACAATACAGACACTCAACAGCTGCTATGATGACTTTATATTAGGTTTTGGCGGAGTTTCACAGGGGTACTAAGTTCTTCCTATTAGCAAAAGACCATGCTCCATGTGTGTATTAAATTTACAAAGAAATAGTTTTCTGCTAATTTTTGAGGTTTATTGCAATTATAAGGCAAACCAATTCTAACATGGGGTAGCTAGGTGGCACGGTGGATAGAATGTCAGGCCTGGAATTAGGTCATCTTCCTGAGTTGAAATCTGGTCTCAGACACTTACTAGCTGTGTGACCCTGGGCAAGTCACTCAATCCTGTTTGCCTCAGTTTCCTCATCTGTAAAATGAGCTGAAGAAGGAAATGGCAAACCACTTTAGTATCTCTGCCAAGAAAACCCCAAATGGAGACATGAAGAATTGGACATGACTAAAAAACGACGGAAGAACAAAAATTCTAACACATTTTAAATGAAACCAAATCAACAAATATTTATTGAATGTATTCAAGGCTCTAGAGTTAATAGGTATTATAGGCTACCGAGAGGAATTTAGTTGAAGAATCATGCATGTTAAATACCATACAAGGAGGCTTATTTATTGAAGTATCAAAAACACCTTATTCTAAGGTGGTCTCTCCACAGAGGTCTATATAAGAAAAAGTTATTAAAATCAGGCATTGTAGAGTGGTAGAACATCGACAGCTAAACCATCAAGTTAGTCAACAATGCTGAAGCACCTACTATGTACCAGGAACCCATGATAGATGCTGTGGAAACAAAGAAAGGCAAAAATATGCTCCTTAAAGGAGCTCACATTCTAATGAGGAAGATAACATGCAGACATGTATACATAGAAGGAATATTCAGTATTAATGGAGGGAAAGGTCAGAGGGAGGGCATCAACAGAGGGCTGGGACACAGGGAAAGAAAGGTCTCTTGTGGAAGATTTGAGCTAATTTGGAGTAGAGGAGTAGGTCATGACTGAGTGGCCTGAGGAACTGGGAGGTGAGATGCTTGTGAGAGTACCAATGTGTAGAGTGGACTCCCGTGGGACGAGGGCAGGAGTTGAGATGGTGAGAAAGACAATTATTTTTTAGAACAAAGCAATACATTCTGCATTATGTTATATTGTTCTGAACTTTATCTTTGACATTGAATTTTATCTCAAAAATTCAGAAGTCTAGGTAAAAGTTATTGAAATTCTAGAGAATACTAATGTTTAGTTCCTATCAATTGAACAAATATTTAGTACCAGATAACTTTTCATTTTTATATTCTATTAGATTTAAAATATTTTTCATGTTTCACATTTGGAGGCATGAAATAGGAAAGGTATGATGCTGTAGGGGTACAAAAAGAAGAACAAGACTGTTTTCAAATAGCTGGCAATCCAGAAGACTGATTCTTAAATAATTTAAAAAATCATTACTCTCTAATCATCACTGAGAATTAGAAGTATGTGTACAATGGTTTTACATACATACACACACATTTGTGTCTAATGGTGGTCATCTCTAGGGTGGGGAGGAAGGGAAGAAAAAGTGGAAAATAAAAGAAAAAAACAAATTTACATGATTACTATATATTTAAAAGGAATAGTATGTAGTACATAATAGATTTGCAGTTTCATGTGCAATTTTTTTAAAAATTATACTCTGTTGTGGAAATGCTTGTTTTATTCCATAAATTAAAAATTAATGTTTTTTAGGCAATTGGGGTTAAGTGACTTGCCCAGAGTCACATAGCTAGTAAGTGTCAAGTGTTCGGTCTGAGGCTGGATTTGAACTCAGGTCCTCTTGACTTCAGGGCTGGTGCTTTATCCACTGTGCCACCCATCTGCCCCTAAAATTAAATATTTTTTTAAAAAAATTAGTATACAATGCCAAATCAATGAGGGCTGCTTTTTAAATGCAACTTGTATATGATAAATTCTTGAATAGGGTAAATGGTATTTTTTTTTTTTGGTGAGGCAATTGGGGTTAAGTGACTTACCCAGAGTCACACAGCTAGTGTTATATGTCTGAGCTTGGATTTGAACTCAGATCATCCTGACTCCAGTGCCAGTGCTCTATCCACTGTGCCACCTGGCTGCCCCAGAAATGGTGTGTTTTAAAATAGGAATTATGGCCAGAGTGGAGAAGAAAAGAAGAAAACTCTCATTTGGGCCAGATGAGAAAAAGAGAAGAGTCGAGAAGACTTGTTAGTGAAAAGGCAAGGACAAGATAGAACAGGGGAAAAAAGAGATTGTCAGAAAACTTGATATCCTAAACTAAAGTCTGAAAGAAAAAAGAAGAAAAGGATGGGAGAATCTATTATGTGGTTCATAGTAAAGAACTGACTAATTCAAAATTTAAAACATCACACTCTCACAGTGCCCATCTTTATAGTGTTATTCAATAAATTTATATTTTTCAACTGACGCTACATTTCTCATGTAGGTTATACAGGGAAGAAGAGACGGGGTGGAATAGTGGAAAGAAAGCTAGATTTAGAGTCAAAAGGCTTGGATTTTAATTCTGGCTCTGACACTTACCATGCAGTCATAGGCAAATGACTTTCTGTTTCTGGGTCTCAGTTCTTTATCTGTAAAAAGGGAGGATTCTACTAGGTGGCCTCGGAGGTCTCTTAAAGATTGAAGTCTATGATCCTATGATTTCCAGTTTTTAGAAACTCCAGGTTAACTGATACAAGACCCTTGGCCACATCAGCCAACAGAGTAACCTAGATGGATTTCTCTCCTTTAAGCAGAGAGGCACAAGGTCATCTTCCAGCTTAGTATTAGAACAGAAATCTTTAGAAGTAAAAAGTTTGAAAATGGCAAACTACAGTATATATGTGTAACCAAATGAGCCACAATTTAAAAGCTCATAACTGAAAGTTAATCAGCCAAAGAATTAGAGAGAGAAAGAACAAAGGAGACAAGTGCCCAGTGCTAGATTTCATATTTCAGGCCCAAAGATTAGAAGCATAATAAAGGTTTAAACCTTAT
>NW_020954417.1:0-19769 GCF_900497805.2 Vombatus ursinus
TCTTTTTCCTCTTTATCTTCTAAAAGTTGATGCATATGAGATTTATATGAGGATGTGGAATGATCAGAGGGATGGGGCTTTGCAGGGAAGGTATGGAAGGAGATCAAACCAAGGAAATGGAATACAGTGTTAGGAAATTAGATAAATATGTAGGTGAGGTTTGAGGATGGTGATTAGAGTGACAATTTGGATTTTTAATCCATTCAATCTAATGCATTAAATGCATCCATCTAATTCAAGAAAGATTTTTGTGCTTCTCAAACTCCTAAAGTTGTCTGTCTTTATTTCCTAGCTTTAGGGTTACAGGAATAAAGATTTTTATCTGGCTGCTTTTCATTCTCCATGGGTTTCCCTCTCACCTCAGATCATTTTATTGAATCTCCTGAAGTCTGTGCTTCCCTAGTTACCTTCTTATGGGTCAAAATTACCTCCAGGATGTGAATTTTTCATCTTTGTTCCAAGCTCTACCTCTTGCTTCCAATTCCTAAGTCCCTTTGTGATATTATATAACCAGGTTTCTTTCACTGTCTCACAGGAATTCCTAGGGTGAAACATCCCCGTGTTTCTGCAAACCACTCCTACTTTCTCCTAAGAATTGTTAATGTGAATGCTGAAAATTTCTACTGGCTTTCTGTTCTCTCCTCCAGACTCAAGGGGGATGCTATTCCCCTCTCTGCTCTGCCTTATCATAGGCAGGTCTCTTGTTTGCAAATGTCTAATAAATGATTAATCCCATACACTGTGTCCCAAAGAAATGTGGGTATCTGATGGAGGTGGGCAGGGATTGCAGAGCGGGTGCAGGAGGAGGTATTGTCAGGTTTATGGGAATTCATCAAGGTACCTCAACTAACAGAATGTTCTCTATACATATACCTTTAGTATTTATATGATATTTATTAATGTTGATACAGCACTCATTTATCCAGTGAGTCTTTACTTATAACTTGGTACCCCTTCTAGGCCGCCCTCTGTCTCCTCACTACCACCCACCCTGCTCCAGATTGGAACTTAGAGGATTTATGATTGGATGCTCAGGGAGGTCTCTCAATGGTGCTAAAGGTGTTCTGTGGAACCATTCTCCCAAAACTAGCTCTCAGGTCTCCAATGGTGTCCTTACCTTCAATGATTAGCCAGTAGACACAGTTAACATAAAGCAAAGGCATATATTAAGTTGCCCAGAGTAAGAACACCTAGAGTAATACAGTAAGAAAATCTAGAAGCACAATGAAGGAAGTCTTATTCATTTTTCTGTCTTTAGTTAGCTAACATTTGCTTAATCTACTTGGAACCTGTCTGATACCCAGGTTTCTTCTTTCTTGATGTTTTTGTTTGTTTTTAAGCTTGAGGCCTGATCTTTGCCTCCACCCATGCTGAACTGCACTCCTCTCCCAGCCTGGTGCAAGAGACCTTTCCAATCAACCATCCAGGTTGTCTTGGGCTGGAAATTTGTTTCACACTGTCTTTTGGTGGGTTCTACTGCTCTAGAATTTGTTTAGAGCTATTTTTTACAGATATTTAGAGAAATTTTGGGGAGAGTTCAAGCAAGTCACTACTTTTACTCCACCTCTAGCATTCTTGAAAGTACTTTTCACGACTATGCTACATCCTTTTATTTATCTAATGTTACCTAGCATTGTCTCCATCTTCTGTCCATTTCTTTTTAAATATAAATCATTGTATAAGTCTGTGCATCCATTTTTGGTTTCTTCAGACAAATACTACAGTCCTTCCTCACTGGAATTGTTTCCCTCTGTGTGTTCAGAACCATGCTTGGTTGATTTCCCCTAAACATTTTATTCCATGAGATCCTTCCTGCCTTTCTTCTGAACCCTTTCAAAATGACTTTCCTCAAATCTAGAGAGCATGTCAGCCTATGCCCAGATTTTGTCTCCTTTTTGAAAAACTTTAGCATAGACTGATCACTTCCCCCAAAAGGTTTGTATCATTTTCATCCAGCAAACAATTCTGTCCTATTATTGAGAAACAGACCCAGAACAGAATTTTCCCTTGTGAAAAATATCTCATTGGGGTAGAAAAACAATTCATTTGAAAAAATAGATTGAGGAGAGATAATTTAGGAATTATTATATCATCTGAAGGCCATAATCATAAAAAGAGCTTAGACATCATCTTTCAAGAAATTATCAAGAAAAAAATGCCATAATATCCTAGAACACAAAAGCAAAATAGTCATTGAAAGAATCCATTGATAACCACCTGAAAGAGATCCCAAAATAACAACTCCAAGGAATATTGTAGCCAAATTCCAGAATTATCAGGTCAAGGAGAAAATACTGCAAGTAGCCAGAAAGAAACAATTTAAATATGGAACCACAGTCAGGAGCTAGCAACTTTTACATTAAATGATCAGAGGGCTTAGAATATGATATTTCAGAAGGCAAAGAATCTTGGAATATGATATTCCAGCAGGCAAAAGAGCTTGGATTACCATGAAGAATCAACCCATCAACCCAATATACCCATCAAGTTTGAACATAATATTTCTGGGGCAAAGATGGACATTCAATGAAACAGGGAACTTTCAATCATTCCTCAGGAAAAATCAGAGCTGAACTGAAAATTGGATCTTCAAACATAAGACACAAGAGGAACATAAAAAACACAAGTAGGAAAGAAAAAGAAAACTTATGATTCAATAGAGTTAATCTGTTTATATCCCTACATGGGAAGATGATACTTGTAACTGTTGAAAACTATCTTTATTATCAGATTTAGAAGAAGTATACATAGACAGAGGGTATAAGTTGACTTTGATGTGATGATAAAAAATTCATTAATAAAGGGATAAAAAAAAGATTGTACTGAGAGAAGAGGAAAAGAGGAAACAGAATAGGGTAACTTACATGCCATGAAGAGGTGCAAAGACTTACTACAATGGATGGAATAAGGGTGGTGGGGAGGGAACCTTACTCTCATCAGCTTTGGCTCAAAGAGGGAATAACATACATACTCAGTTGGTTATTGAAATCTATCTTACTCTACAGGGAAGTAGGAGGAGAAAAGGGAAAGAAAGGGGAGGGGTAGATAGAAGGAAAGGCAGAAGAGAAAGAAGAAGCAGTAGATGAAAGAAGAGGAAGATGAGCTGATAGAAGGGAGGGCTGATTGAGGGAGGCAGTGATCAGAAGCAAAACACTGATGAAGAGGAAAAGGGTAAAAAGAGAGAGAAAAGTATAAAAGAGGGGCAAATAGGGTGGCAAGAAAGACACAGATAATCATAACTGTGAATGTGAATGGGATTTACTCTCCCATAAAACAGAACCTCAAAAGGTACTATGAGCTGGTCTGAAGCCCAAAAAGCCTTCTTAGAAGAACTTAAGAAGTATTTCAAAAGTCAAATGAGAGAGATAGAAGAAAAATTTGGAAAAGAAGTGAAAGGTATGCAAGAGAGAGTCAATAGCTTGGAAAAGGAAGGACAAAAATTAACTGTAGAAAACAAGTCCTTAAAAAATACAATTGGGCAACTGGAAAAATGTACACTGAAGAAAACAATTCCTTAAGAAGCATAATTGGCCAAATGGAGAAGGAGGTACAAAATATAATAGAAGGAAACAACTTGTTAAAAATTAGAATTGGGCAATTAGAAGCTAATGACTCTGTGAGAGAGTGAGAATCAGTCAAACAGAAATAAAAGAATAAAAAAAATAGATAAAAATGTAAAGTACCTCATTGCTAAAATGACTTGGAAAATAGATCCAGGACAGACAATTTAAAAATTATTGGTCTACCTGAAAATCACGATGAAAAAAAGAGCCTGGACAACTTCTTTCAGTAAATCATCAAAGAAAACTAGAACCAGAGGGTAAAATAGAAAGAATCCACTGATCACATCCTAAAGAGGTCCCAAATTGAAAACGCCAAAGAATATAGTAGTCAAATTCCAAAATTACCAGGTCAAAGAGAAAATACTGCAAGCTGCCAGAAAAAACCAATTTAAATATCATGGAACTACAGTCAGAATTACACAGGACCTTGCAGCTTGTACATTAAAAGATTGTAGGGCATAAAATACGATATTCTGTAAGGCAAAAGAACTTAGATTACAGCCAAGCATCAACTAACCAGCAAAAATGAGCATAATCTTTCAGGGGAGGAGATGGACATTAATGAAATAAGGGACTTCCAAATCTTCCAGATAAAAAGACCAGAGCTCAACAGAAAATTTGATCTTCAAATATAAGACTCAAAAAGACATAAAAAGGTAAACAGGACAGAAAAAAACAACAATAACCACAACATGTTATTGATAAGGGCAAACTATTTACATCCTTACAGGGGAAGATGACACTTGTAGCTCCTGAGAATTGTATTGCTATTACATCACTTTAAGGGAGTATATGTAGAAGGGGTGAGTATAAGTTGACTTTGACATAATGATAAAAAAAATCTAAGCAAGTGGGTTAAATGGATATAAGTAAGTGGATTAATCTGATCTAACTAAGGGAATGTACTGAGAGAAAAGGAAAGGAGGAGGCAGACAAGGGTAAATTACATTGCAGGAAAATACACAAAAACCTATTACAACAAAGGGAAAGAAGGGAGGAAGATGAGCCTTGTTTGAATCTTACTCTTGTCAGATTTGGCTCAAGGAGGGAATAACAAAATCAGTTAGGTATAGAAATCTAACTTGCCCTATAGGCAGTAGGGGGGAAAAAGGGAAAGGAAAGGGAAGGGGGCTAAAAGGGAGGGAAGAAGTGGTGAAGGTAAAGGGGAAGAAAAGGGAGGGGGCTAATAGAAGAGAAGTGGGACTGAATGATGTGGTGGTCAAAAGCAAAACACTAGTGAGATGGAAAACGAGAAAGGAGAAAAAAAGCATAAACAGAGGGGAAATAAGATGAAAAGAAATACATAGATAGTAATCATAACTGTGAATGTGAACAGGATGAACTCTTCCATAAAACTAAAGTGGGTAGTAGAATGGATTAAAAACCACAAACCTTAACATGTTGTTTACAGGCAACACATTTGAAACAGAGGGACACACACAGGGTAAAGGTATAAGACTGGAGTAGAATATATTATGCTTCAACTGAAGTAAAAAAAGCTGGGGTGGTGATCCTGATGTCAGACAAAGCAAAAGCAAAAATAGATCTTACCAAAAGTGATAAGGAAGGAAACTTACATGCTGCTAAAAGTCACCATAGACAAAATGAAGTAGTACCATCACTAAACATAGGTGCACCAAGTGTTGTAGCATCCAGATTCTTAGAGGAGAAGTTCAGGGAGTTACAGGAAGAAATAGACAGCAAAACTGTACTAGTGGGGGCCTTCAACCAACCCTATTTGAAATAGATAAATCTAATCACAAAATAAATAAGAAACAAGCTAAGGTTATGAATAGAATTTTAGAAAACTTAGGTATGGTAGAACTCTGGAGAAAATTGAATGTGGATAGAAAGGAATAAACTTTTTTTTTTCTCAGAGGTACTTGGAACAATACACAAAAACTGACCAAGTATTAGGGCATAAAAACCTCTCAATTCAATGAAGAAAGGCAGAAATATTAAATCCACACTGTTCAGATAATGATGCAATAACAATTATATGTAATAAAGGGCCATGGAAACATAGACAGAAAATAATTGGAAATTAAATAATCTAATCCTAAAGAATGGACGGATCAAACAACAAATCATAGAAAAAATCAATAGCTTCATTCAAGAGAATGATAATAATGAGACAGCACATCAAAACTTATGAGATGTAGATAGAGAACATTATGAAATGCAAAATGGAGAATTTTGATTACATTAAATTGAAAAGTTTTTGTACAAACAAAGCCAATGCAACCAAGATTAGAAGGAAAGTAGAAAATTGGGAAAGAATTATTACAAGCAGTCTGTCTGATAATGACCTCATTTCTAAAATATATAGAGAATTAAGTCAAATTTATAAGAATACAAGCCATTCTCCCATTGATAAATGGTAAAAGGATATGAACAGGCAGTTCTCAGATGAAGAAATTAAAGCCATCTATAGTCATATGAAAAAATAATCTAAATCACTATTATTCAGAGAAATGCAAATCAAAACAACACTGAGATGCCACATTATGCCTATCAGATTTGCCAAGATGACAAAACAGGAAAATGATAAATGTTGGAGAAGATGTGGGAAAATTGGAAAACTAATGCATTGTTGGTGGAGTTGTGAACTGATCCAACCATTTTGGAGAGCAATTTGGAACTGTGCCCAAAGGGCTATAAAAATGTGCATACCCTTTGATCCAGCAATAGCACTTCTAGGGCTGTATCCCAAAGAGATCATATAAATGTGAAAAGGACCCTCATGTACAAAAATATTTATAGCAGTTCTTTATGTGGTGGCAAAGAATTGGAAATTGAGAGGATGCCCATCAATTGGGGAATGACTGAACAAGTTGTGGTATATGAATGTAATGGAATACTATTGTGTTGTAAGAAATTATGAGCAGGTGTACTTCAGAAAAACCTGGAAAGACTTGTATGGACTGATGCTGAGTGAAGTGAGAACCAGGAGAACATTGTTCAAAGTAACAGCCACGATACTCAATGACTAATGTTGATAGACTCAGCCCTTCTCAGTAATGCAAGGATCTAAGGCATCTCCAAAGGTCTCATGATGGAAAATGCTATCCACATCCAAAGAAAGAACTATGGAGTTTGAATGCAGATTGAAGCATACTATTTGCCATTTTTTCTTCTGTTTTGTTTTGTTTTCTCTTTCTTGTGGTTCCTCGTATTGGTTCTAATTGTTCCTTACAACATCACTAATGTGAAAATATGTTTAATAGGAATGTATATGTATAGCTTATAACAGATTGTACACCATCATGGGAGGGAGGTAGGAAAGGAGGAGGAGAAAAACATTCAAACTCGAAAGCTTATGGAAGTGATTGCTGTTAAGTTAAAATAAATTAATAAAAAACAAAAAAAAGATACACTAAAAATTAATTGAAAACTAAATAATCTAATCCAAGAGTGGGGACCCTGCAACCTGGAGGCCGCATGCGGCCCTCTCCATCCTGAAGTGTGACCGTTTGAGTGATTTATTCTGTGAAGTTTGGATTCCATCAAAGTGCCACACTTGGGGACTTAGAGGGCCACATGTGACTTTGAGGCCACAGGTTCCCCACCCCTGTTCAATTCCTAAAGAATGAATGGGCCAAATGACAAATACTAGAAACAATCAATATCTTCATCAAAGAGAATGACAATAATGAGACAACATATCAAAACTTATGGGATGCAACCAAAACAGTTTTTAGGGGAACTTTTTATCTCTAAATGTTTAAATGAATAAAGTAGAGAAAGAGGTGATCAATGAATTGAGTATACAACTAAAAAAGCTAGAAAAAGAACAAATTAAAAATCCCCAATTAAATACCAAATTAGAAATTCTGACAATCAAATGAGAAATTAAGAAAATTGAAATTAAGGAAACAATTGAACTAATAAACAAAACTAAGAATTACTTTTATACAAAAACAAAATAAACTAGATAAACCTTTGGTTAATTTGATTGTAAAAAAGAATGAAGAAAACCAAATGACCAGTATCAAAAATTCAAAAGGGGAATTCACCACCAATTAAGAGGAAATTAATACAATAATTAGGAGCTATTTTGCCCCATTATATACCAATAAATCTGAGAATCTAAGTGAAATGGAGTAATATTTATAAAAATATAAATTTCCTAGAATCACAGAAGAGGAAATAAAATACTAAAACAACCCCATTTCAAAAAGAGAAATTGAACAAGCCTTCGATGAACTCCCTAAGAAAAAATTTCCAAGGCCAGATGGATTTACAAGTGAATTCTACCAAACATTTAAAGAACAATTAATTCCAATACTATATAAACTATTTGGAAAAACAGGCAAAGAAGTAGCTCTACCCAGTTCTTTTCATGATAAAAACATGGGGCTCATACTTAAATCAAGAAGAGCCAAAACAGAGAAAGAAAATTCTTGACCGATTTCCCTAATGAATATCGATGAAAAATTTTAAATAAAATATTAGCAAAAAGATTGCAGCAACTTATCATGAGGATAATATACCATGACCAGGTAGAATTTGTACCAGGAATGCAGGACTGGCTCAATATCAGGAAAATTATCATCATAATTGACCATGTGAATAACAAAATGAACAGAAATCATATGATTATCTCAATGAATGCAGAAAAAACTTTTGACAAAATAGAGTACCCATTCTGATTAGAAACACCAGAGAGCATGGGAATAAATGGAGTTTTCCTTAAAATGACAAGTAGCATCTATCTAAAACCATCGGTAAGAATTATATGTAATACAGATAAGCTAGAGGCATTTCCAATAAGATCAAGGTTGAAACAAAAATGATCATTATCAACACTGTTATTCAATAACGTACTACAAATGTTAACTTTCACAATAAGAGAAGAAAAAGACATTGAAAGAATTAGAATAGGCAATAAAGAAACAAAGCTATCACTCTTTGCAGATGATATGATGGTATACTTAGAAAATCAACTAAAGGGTCCTTGAAATAAACCATAGACAGTAAAACTGTACTTTAAAACCATATTATAGGGGGCAGAGGAAAAGGAGAGACTTACTTGAGCTCTCCCTCAAACCCCTCCAAATACCTATAAAAATGGCTCTAAACAAATTCTAAAGCAGCAGAACCCACAAAAAGACAAAGTGAAACAAATTTCCAGCCCAAGATAACCTGGATGGTTGATTGGAAAGTTCTCTTGCACCAGGCTGGTGGAGGAGCACAGTCCCGTGGGCGTGCAGGCCTCAGTGAACCTCGAGCAGGCCTCAGAGGACAGAATCGCAGGCAGCTGTGGCAGTTTCCAGACTTCTCAACCCATGAACGCTAAAGACAACTTAGAAGGTCAGTGAGAAATGTCTGTTTCTGCAAGTCCTCAGCGTGGCCCTGGGGCAGTGGTTGACTCCGGAGCTTCTGGCCTACAGACTGAGGGGAAATCAGGTGGCTTATTAGAGGGGGATAGCAGGCATCTCTCTGCTCGGGCAGGATTCTCTTGCTTTGCCCATGCTTGGATCTGGGTCACAGTTCTGGGTGGCGGTCCTGGGGTGAGGAGGAGCCCTGGAGTGGTGGAGCTTGTAGTGGTTGCAGAAAGGAAATCCTCCTCACAGTTCCAAGACAGAAAAGAGTGCTTGTGGTCACTCATAGAGCAGAGCAGAGGACAGGAAAGGAGTAAACACCTCACCCTTGATCATAACACCTTGGAAGAAATGAAAATTTACAAGTCTCCAGAAGTATCTCTGAAAACAGCTGCACAAAACCCCTGTAACAGTATATTCTTCACACTGGCCTGGATCATGAACAAGCAGCACGAAAAGAGTCAGACTATATTATCTTACTTAGGTGACAAAGAAGATCAAAACATACAACCAGAAGAACACTACAAAGCCAAAGCTTCAATATCCAAAGCCTCCAAGAACATGAATTGGTCCTAGGCCATGGAAGAGCTCAAAAAGGTTACTGAGAAGCAAGTAAGAGAAGTAGAGGAAAAACTGAGAGTGATGCTAAAGGAGACTCAAAAAAATACTGAAGAAAATAACACCTTAAAAAATAGCCTCACCCAAATGGCAAAAAAGGTCCAAAAAACCAATGAGGAGAAGAATGCCCTAGAAAGCAAAATTGGTCAAATGGAAAAGAAAGTCCAAAAGCTTACTGAAGAAAATACTTCCTTAAAAATTAGAATGGAGCAATTCGAAGCTAGGGCTATATGACAAATCAAGGTATTGTAAAACTAATCCAAAAGAATGAAAAAATAGAAGAGAATGTGAAATATCTCATTGGAAAAACAACTGACCTAGAAAATAGATCCAGGAGAGAGAAATTAAAAATTATTGGACTATCTGATAGCCATGATCAAAAAAAGAGCCCAGACATCATCTTTCAAGAAATTATCAAGGAAAACTGCCTTGATATTTTAGAACGAGAGGGCAAAATAGAAATGGAAAGAATCCTCTGATCTCCTCCTGAAAGAGACCCCCAAAGGAAAACTCCTAGGAATATTGTAGTCAAGTTCCAGAGTTCCCAGGTCAAGGAGAAAATATTACAAGCAGCCAGAAAGAAACAATTCAAGTATTGTTGAAACACAATCAGGATAACACAACATTTAACTGCTTCTACATTAAGGGACCACAGGGCATGGAATATAATATTCTGAAGAGCAAAGGAGATAGGATTACAACCAAGAATCACCTACCCAGCAAAACTGAGTATAATCCTGCAGGGGGAAAAATGGTCATTCAGTGAAATAGAGGACTTTCAAACATTCTTGATGAAAAGACCAGAGTTCAATAGAAATTTGATTTTCAAATGCAAGATTTGGTTGGAACATGAAGAGGTAAACAGGAAAGCAAAAATCATAAGAGATTTATTAAGGGTGAACTGTTTACATTCCTGCATGGAAAACTGATATTTGTAACTCATGAGACCTTTGTCAGTATTAGGGTAGTTGGAGGGGAAAAAATTATATGTATGTATATATAGGTATAGATAGATAGATAGAGGGCACAGGGTGAGTTGAAAATGAAGGGGCCATATCAGGAGAATAAAATTAAGGGGAGAGAAATATACTAGGAGAAGGAGAAAAGGAGAGGTAGAATGGGGTAAATTATCCCACAAAAAAAAACTGAAATAAAAAGGCTCTTACAGTGGAGGGGAAATGGGGGAAGGTAAGAGGGAATGAGTGAATCTTATTCTCACAGGATTTAACTTAAGGAGGGAATAACATACACACTCAATTGGGTGTGGAAGTCTGTCTTACCCAACAGGAAAATAGGGGGGGGAAGGGGACAAGAGAGTAGGGGAATGATAGAGAGGAGGGCAGATTGGGAAAGGGAATAATCAGAAGCAATTACTTCTGAGGAGGGTCAGCATCAAAAGAAAGAATAGAATAAATGGGTGGGTGGGATAGGATTAAGGGAAATAGAGTTAGTTTTTCACAGCATGTCTACTATGGGAATATTTTGCATAACTGCACATATATAACCTATATTTAGTTGCCTTATCAATGAGGGTGGGTGGGGAGGGAGGGAGAAAATTTGGAACCTAAAGTTTTAAAAATACATGTTTAAAAAAAATGTTTTCACATGCAACTGGGAAATACGTAATACAGGAAATGGGGTACAGAAATCCATCTTGCCCTAGTGGAAAATTGAAGAGGAAGGGGATAAGAGAAGGTGGGGAGAGATAGAAGGGAAGGCAGTCTAGGGGAAGGGGTATTCAGAATGCATGCCATCTTGGCATGGGGGGAGGGGCAAGATGGGGTGAAAATTTGGAACTCAAAATCTTGTGGAAGTAAATGTGGAAAACAAAAAAATTAATAAATATTACCATAAAAAATTAAAATAAAAGTAAGCTATAAGTCAAATCGAAGTTAATTATGCAAAAGGAGGTAACTGAAACAGCACAACCAAGGCCAGAATACCAGAAGAGTCTTGCCCTGGATCACAAAGTTAGTTAAGAGTATTCCTGGGGCTTTGGAGTCCCAACCTGAGGCGCTTTTCCTTAGAGCACACCTATCTCCTCATCTACTGCCATTCCTCCCTTTCAGGTTCCTCTCTACACTATCTTTAACATGATCAATTGCTCTCTGATTGAACACCTATAGTGATACTACCTTGCAGATGTTTATTGCATTCTTAGACACTCCTAATTGCTACAAGGCAATTTTTCATGTTCCAAGAAAGTTGTCTTTCTTTTTCCTATACCATTTAGGAGTAGTAGTGGTATTACTATAAACTTTCAAACTCTTTAATGTTTGCTTTTTTGACTTTGTAGGGCAATCATAAACATAAAAGTCAATCCTTTATTGCTTCTTTGAGTATTTGTAATTTATCTCTTTTCTATTTATCTTTTAACATATCGACCCTCATGAAAAAAAGATTCAAATACCTATCACATGAGCTTTTATGTACATGCCTTCAAAGCAAATCTCGTGTAAACACAAAAATGGTCAAACCAGACAAATCTATCAATTCATTTTAGTCTTGACCTGTAGCATACACTGCTATTCTAGTCCCTCAGAAAACAAATTTTACATGGTGATTTTTTTTCCTTTTTGAAGTAAACAATTCCACTAGGAACAGAATCATCTAATATATCTCATTTGTGGTATTCTTGGCATCTGAGTGCATGGGAGCACAAAGATTAAGTTCATTGATACAACTTTCCTTTATTTGTGTCCAGAAATTTTATATTTGTTCCCCACATGAAATATGTTTATTTCATGACTTTAGAGAAGTAATATGGTGCAATGGAAAGAACACTGGACAGGAAGTCAAGAGATTAGGTTTGAGTCCCAACTTTGCTACACTTAATAACTGTGTGTGAGCTTGGGTAAATAAATCACTCTACCTCTTTGAGAGCCTATTTTGACATTTACAAACTGAGGGTCATGCCAACTGCTCAGCTGATCTCACAGGTGGTTGTGAGTCTCAGAGAAGATAATGCATTTCTTGAAGAAAAGACCAGAGCTGAATAGAAAATTTGACTTTCAAATACAACACTCAAGAGAAGCATTAAGAGGTAAACAAGAAAGATAAAATATAAAGAAGTTATTAAAGTTTAACTGTTTATATTCCTCCATGGAAAAATGATATTTGAAACTCATGAGACCTTTGTCAGTATTACGCTAGTTGGAGGGGAAAAAGATATGTATGTATGTATGTATGTACATATGTATGTATAGGTATATATATATGTGTATATTATATATATATATATATATACATATAGATAGATAGAGGGCACAGGGTGAGTTGAAGATTAAAAGGTGATATCTGGAGAATGAAATTAAGGGGTGAGAGAGGATTGTTCTGACAGAAGGAGAAAAGGAGAGGTAGAATGGGATAAATTATGTCACATAAAACAGACATGAAAAATCATTTACAGTGGAGGGGAAATGGGAGAAGGTGAGAGGGAACGAGTGAATCTTATTCTCATCAGATTTGGTTTAAGGAGGGAATAACATAAACACTCAATTGGATATGGAAATCTATCTTACCCTACAGGAAAATAGGAAGGAAGGGGACAAGAGGGAGAGGTTATAGAAGGGGGTACAGATTGGGAGAGGGGGTAATCAGAAGCAAACACTTCTAAGGAGGGACAGGGTTAAAAGAGAGAGCAGAATAAACAGGAGGTAATCAGAAGCAAACATTTCTGAGGAGGGACAGGGTCAAAAGAGAGAATAGAATAAATGGTGGGGCGGGATAGGATGAAGGGAAATATAGGTAGTTTTTCAAAACGTGACTACTATGGAAATGTTTTGCATGACTACATATATATAACCTATATTGAGTTGCTTGCCTTCTCAATGAGGTTGGGTGAGGAGGGAGGAAGGGAGAAAATTTGGAACCCAAGTTTTAAAAATAAATGTTAAAAATTGTTTTCACATGCAATTGGGAAATAAGTTATACACAAAATGGGGTATGGAAATCTATCCTGCTCTGTAGGAAAATACAAGGGGAGTGGGATAAGAGAAGGGGGGTGAAAGAAGGGAGGGCAGATTAGGGGAAGGGGTATTTAGAATGCACACCATCTGGGGTGGGGGAAGGGCAAGATGGGTAGAAAATTTAGAACTCAAAATCTCGTGGAAGTGAATGTTGAAAATTAAAAATAAATAAATTAACAATGGGAAAAAAAGAAGATGATGCATGCGGAGGGCTTTGTAACCACAATTCACTGTATAGAAAGACAGGTATTAGTGGAATGAAAAAGCTATGAGAAGAAAGCTGAGGAAAGGGAAGAGAAAAGGGGAATTATCATCTGCAAAAGCATGGTCCACAGAAAGACTATTGGATTTGGGCTCCAACGAGCTGGGTTTGCCACTTAGTACCCATGTGACCTTTGACAAGTAGCTTAACATTCCTAGGCCTTAGTTTCCTCATTTGCAAAAATGAGGGTTTGGACTGGCAGATTCCTAAGATTTAAATCTATAATCCCATGAGGTCAAGGACTAAAGCATGCTTCTTGAATACAATGGTCCAAATAAATGATTTTTACTGGTTAGAGTAAAATACTGAATGCTATAAAATGAACCCTTTTCAAGATCATTAGGTTCAACCAAATGTTACAAGTTTTCTCGATGTAGCAAGAGGAAGAGACAATAGGAAATGTACAATATACTGAACACTGTACAAAATAATTAATAGAAAAAGGAACAAATGCAACAGTGCTATAAAGTTTCCTATCCTTTTTGTTAAGATTTTATTAGAAACCACCAAAGTGCTGCTAAAAACATACATTCATCCTCTTGTTCAGCTTTATCAACAGAAGAGTTTTTGCTGTAAATACAAAAGCAAAGGCAATTATTTTGAAGATATCTTTTGGTTTTTTGGTTTTGTTTTTTGTTTTTTTGCGTGTGTGAAGAAATCGGGGTTAAGTGACTTGCCCAGAGTCACTCAGCTAGTACATGTCAAGTGTTTGATCTGAGGTCACATTTGAACTCAGGCCCTCCTGACTTCAGGGCCGGTGATCTATCCACTGCACCGCCTAGTTGCCCCTGAAGATATCTTTTAGGACTATTTGGATGATCATTCAAGTGAGTCAAGAACTAGGAATGATTCCTGTTTTCCAAAAAGCACATTGTATTTGCATTAAATCCTAGTGCAATCCCATTTCTCCTCCCTCTCTTTCTGGATTTTAGAGCCTTCTGGTTGGTTAAGATGATGATACTGTGTGGGCTCTAAGAAGAGCTTTTGTGACACAGCCCTTGGTTCTGTCCCTAATTATAAATGTTGCTTAGACAACAGCAGTTTTCTTCCCACTTTGGCTTTTCAAGCACAATATTGCTTTAAGTAATACAGTCTAATAACCCCAAACAAACTCTGCTGCTCTAACAGAGATGCCTACTTGCATAAGTAGTTGTCTGGGGTAGTTGGCTTGGTACCAAGGTATCCATTGTAGATTTTTAGACCTGGTCCTAAGACTGTATTTATAGTATGAACTCAGAAATAAAACTCCCCCAAACACTCATTAAAGGATAAGATTTGTTGTTTTTGGAAAGATAGTTCTTAAGTCTTAAAAAGTATTATCTCAAGATTATAAAAGGTTAGTTAAAATTGTTTAATAGGAAAAATCTTGGACAAGCAGAAATAGCTTTTATTTTGAAACTTAGAACAACATACAACTCAGAAAGAATGCACTGGGACAGCTAGACTAGATAGTTTGCATCTCCTCTAGAGATCTTTGCTTTAAAGAGATGGCCACTTAGACACATTGCCTGTTTTGAGCCACATGCCATTTCTTAAAACTATTACCTTTCCACACAAGGTATGAGATTCCCTCATTAGACTGTGAGGTCTTTGGGAGCAAGTACTTTTTTTGTCTTTCTTAGTATTCCCAGAATGTCTGGCACATAATAGGTTCTTAATAGTTATTTATCATTGACTGATAAACAACATAGAGGAATGGTGCAAAATATAATATGAGTATCAGTTAACAAATTGGTGGGGGGGGAGCTGTTGGAATGAGCTTTAAAGAATAAAACCTTTCCATAACTTTTTCTCAACCTTTAGAGGGACGTTTATCCAGTCGCTTCAATCCATTTCTTTGTTCCATTCAAGAGGGACTGGGTAGCTGAAGAGAGAGTGCACATTGAATCTTTAATGAGGTAGCTCATGCCACAAGTTGCTTATGTGGACCCAATGGTCCATTGAATTTGCTTCCTTGAATCCACTCTCTTTTCTTAAGATTCAGCTGATTAAGTTCCTGCCAGAGATGATATTACAAACTGCCAAACAGGCATTCTTGATAGTCTGACGATAGAGAAAAACAACAGCATTTCTTGCAGACATGTTGCTTCCCTGTTCATGGTACAACCCTCTAGTGTCCAACCCAAATGATAAACTTCCTCCTGGCTTCATGTCATTGTCCCATGATATCTTTGGTCATTTCTCTTTTGCAAAGATCATTGCCAGGTGATATCTTGGTTAATAATAATAATAAAACATTAAAATAAAAAATACTAAGTTTTACCTCATACCCAGTAAATTGCCAAAGATGTCTAAAAATGGGAAATGGCTAATGTTGCATGGGTTGTGAAAGGACAGGTATATTGTTGGTGGCGCTGTGAACCATTTTGAAAGGTAATTTGGAATTGTGTGTAAAGAGTGCTCAATACATCCATATCTTCTTGACCCAAACATACTACTGCTATATATATGCCCCACGGAGGTTAATGACAAAAATAAATGCCCTATATAGTGGGAAATACTTATAGTAGTTCTTTGTTTTAATTTTGTGTTAGCAAAGAACTGGAAAGAAAATAGATGCCTCTAGATTCAGGAATAACTACATAAGGCAGGGCTCATTAAGTAATTAATGGGATATTTAAGAAATGAGGAATGTCAGGAACAGAGAGAAGCATGCGTAGATATAGACATTAATAAAAAACAAAGCATTCAGAGAGGTAGAGGCAAAATGACAGAATAAGAGGAAACATTTTTGCGTCACTATCTTTGTAAAACTTCTCTAATAGCAACCTAGAAAATATGCCAAATTCAATTCTAATTGGAAAAAACAAGAAAATGTCACAGTGTGTCATTTTTCTAACCCAGGGCAGCCTAAGAAGACAACTGGAAAGTTCTGTGGACATTGGGTGGGGCTGGTCAGTGATAGCCATGGCAGGACCTGGAGTGGTAAGGGAGCTGAGATGGAACATTGAGGCAGATAGAGAACCTAGCACACCTTTAAAGTATTGCTGGGAGCAAGAGCATGTGTCACCTGGAAGCTCTGTCACCCATTACTCAGTGCTAGATCTATGTTTTAGGGTAGAGAAGAATGAACAAGTCTTAAACAAATATGGAGCTCTAGATGAGTTCTGAAAACAAAACAAGTTCCAAACACTTAACTGGGATTCCAAGCCCAGGAGCAGAATAGCACTTCAGGTACAACCTTTACCTAAGCATGTACACCTGCAGTAAAATAACCAGGGCAAGAGACGAATACCAAATGGTAATCAGAAGTTCAGTTATTCTGAAATTGTAGAGCTTCCCAGTAGGTAACAGTGCCTGGGTTTAGTGAAGTCTATTGAAATTTAACTGCACCCAAACCAACAGAACCAAACCTGGGACAGGAACTTACAAAGCTCAGAACAGGAGGGAAGTGAAGAGACCTTTCTTTGTATCATATCCCTTTGGAAGCACTGGATACTTGCAGACTTCTAGACTGACCTGTGACAGCAACAGAAGGACATCCAAACACAGCATCTGAAAGCAGACATCTCCCCACTCCAAAAGTGCATCAAGCCCATCATTAACATAAAATTCAAAGTCAGAAAATAGGCTGGAAAAATGAGCAATCAACAGCAACAGCAACAAAAAGAACCTGATGTTAGAGTTCAAGACGAAAACATAGAAGATAATGACTTAAAAACACCTACAAGCAGAGGGTCAAAGAAAAAAAAATACAGGCTGGACACAAGCCCAACAAGAATCCCTAGGTAATTAAAGAAAGAGATTTTAAAAAGAACAAAGCATGATTTAAAACTAAATAAGATCAGTAGAGGAGAAATGGAAAAAAATGCAAAAGTAAATGAGAGTGGTGGAAGAAAGTAATGAGAAGAGGAATTAATTAGCTTAATAAAAAAGATTTTAAAAAACTGATTGAACTAACTCTTTGAATAACTCCTTAAAAATTAAGATTGTGCAAGTGGAATATCTCTCCACGAGCCATCAAGAAATTATGAAACATAGTAAAAAACTGAAAAATAGAAGAAAATATGAAGTATCTGATAGGAAAAATGACTGTACTAGTGTATATGTAATTTAAGAATCATAGTCTGACCCTTTTTGCAAGCTTTCCTCATGATCCCAGCCAATTACTTGTGTTTTAAACTCTTTGTTAAGGTAAGTGTCTGTTTCCAGTGTGGAGAATGTACTGTCCCAAGCTTCAGGGGTTTTGTGCAGCTGTTTTCAGAGATACTTCTGGGGACCTGTAAATTTTCAGTTCTTCCAAGGTGGTATGATAAGGGGTGAGGTGTTTACTTCTTTCCAGGCCTGTGCTCTGGTCTATGAGTGGCCACAAGCACTCTTTTCTGTCTTGGAACTGTGAGGAGGATTTCCCTTCTGCAGCCACTACAAACTCCACCACACCAGGGCTTCTCCTCGCCCCAGGACTGCCACCCAGAACTGTGACCCAGATCCAAGCATGGGCAAAGCAAGAGAATCCTGCACCAGTGGAGAGATCCCTGCAATCCCCCTCTGATCAGTTGCTCGATTCCCCCTCAGTCTGTGGGCCAGAACCTCAGGAAGCAGCTGCCGGCCCTGAGCCTTGCTCAGGACTTGCAGCTGGGATCTAACTTCTCTCTCTCTCTCTCTCACTGCAGAAACAGACTTTTCCCACTGACCTTCTAAGTTGTCTTTAGTGTGCATGAGTTGAGAAGTCTGGAAACTGCCACAGCTGCCTGCAATTCAGTCCTCTGAGGCCTGCTCCAGGTTTATTGAGGCCTACGCGCCCAAGCTGAACAGCGCTCTTCTCCCAGCCTGGCATGATACACCATTCAGATCAACTATCCAGGTTATCTTGGGCTGGAAATTTGTTTCACTCTGTCTTTTTGTAGGTTCTGCTGCTTTAGAATTTGTTTAGAGCCATTTTTTATGGATATTTGGATGTGTCTGGGGGAGAGCTTAAGCAAGTCACTGCTTTCACCCCACCATCTTGGCTCCACCCGCCACAATTTAAGAATCATTAGAATTCCTAAAAGCCATGAAAAGAAAGTGAAGCAATTAGAACCTGGAAAAATAACTTACACATTGAGTAAATTAGATAAATAGAAAGAATAATAACAACAGCAACAGGGAAATAAAAAAAAATTATCATCAATTTTGGCAGCACAGAAGAGATATGAGAGTTCTAATTTCTTTGCAGAAGTGAGCTTCTATGTATGTGGAGCATCATATTCATTGGTCTTTAATGTGAGGGATGGCTTTCATGGCACAGTTGGGATAGGGACAGACAGTACAGGGATACATTGGATAACAGTGATGCAAAACCAAAACTTACCAATGCAATTCTGTTTCCAAAAATTGAAAATTGCAATAACATATTTTCCCATAAACTTGGCATTTACTTTTCTCCAACAACATATACAATTGGTGGAATGACTGGGATAATTCCAGGGCATACATTTAGAAGATCAGATATTTTGAGAATATTAGGCAGTAAGGTGGCAAAGTAGATAGAATACTGGATATGGAGTCAGGAAGACCTGAGTTCAAATATGACCTCAAATACTTAATAGCTATGTGACTCTGAGCACGTCATTTAACTTCTCTCAGCATGTTTCATCTGTAAAATGGGAATAATGCTAGTACCTACTCCCAAGGTTATTGTACAAATCAAATGAGATAATATGTCTGATGTTTTGCAAATCTTAATTTTTTTATTTTTTTTTAATTTTTAGGCAATTGGAGTTAAGTGACTTGCCCAGGGTCACACAGCTGGTAAGTGTCAA
Source organism: Vombatus ursinus (assembly GCF_900497805.2). Lineage (NCBI taxonomy): Eukaryota > Metazoa > Chordata > Mammalia > Diprotodontia > Vombatidae > Vombatus > Vombatus ursinus. The sequence goes on from NW_020954417.1 coordinate 19,477, forward strand.
GTGTTTGGTCTGAGGCCAGATTTGAACTCAGGTCCTCCTGACTTCAGGGCTGGTGCTCTATCCACTACGCCACCTAGCTGCCCCTAAATCTTAAACTCTATATATTTTTGTTGCTCTTCAGTATCTCAGTTGTGTCCAATTCTTCATGATATCATGGACCAGCTATACATGAAGTTTTCTTGGCAAAGATATTGGAGTGATTTGCCATTTCCTTCTCCAGTGAATCACTTTCTTTTCTCATCAATGATCCATGAGGCAAAGAGATGTTAAGTGACTTTCCCAAGGTGACACAG
>NW_020954418.1:0-26481 GCF_900497805.2 Vombatus ursinus
TAGATGTATATGTGAATCATTGTATCCCCATTTACCAGCAGCTTGATCAATAGTGATAGTTACGTCTTTACTTGTGCCTGTAATTGTTCATTTATTATCACTTTTAAATGAGTGAGATTTTTTTTTAAATTTACTTGATAGAGACTTCCCTTCTCAAGATTCTTCTCTACCTATCATATTTATCCTGCTTTTTCTGGCTCATATTCATATGATGCTCACTAACCATGGGAGCCGAAGGCCCTGCCATGGGCTCTCTTTCCTTCTTTCTCTTGGTGGGTTTAATTACTGCCTCTCTGTAGATGACATAATTAATTCTATATATTTAACCCATCTTTCCTTGATCTTCAGTCACACATTACCAGTTTCCTATTGGATATTTCAAGCAGTATGTCCCATAGACATCTCATTCTCAACTTGGAGAAAATAAAACTCAATATCCTTTGCCCAAAGGCTCTCTTCCAACCTTTTCAATTATATCCAGGACACTGCCGTCCTTCTAGTCTCCTATGGTTCACAACCTCTGTTTTACTCTTTTTCTGTATTCTCATTCGCCTCACATATCTAATCAGTTACCAAATCTTGTCGTTTCTGCCTCCATAACTATTCTACCTCTATAACTTCATAATTGTTTGCCTTCATGATAATTTACATGGTCATCACCCTCATTTAAACCCACATCATTTCTTGCCTGTACAGTTGCAAGAGTCTCCTAATTGGTCTCCCTACATCTTTAGTTATTCTCTCTTTCCTATCCAAGTGACTCTACAGGTAGCTTCCAAAATGATTTTCCATAAGTGCAGGTCTGACCATATCACTCCTCTGCTAAATATTAACTATTGCCTCTCCAATAAAATCTAAACTCCTCTATAGTTATATTATGGGCCTTTTTGTGCCATGCTGAAGATACTTACTAAGAACTTGTGGATTGATTGGTGACATATTCAGCTCCCATGGGTTAGGTAGGCTCTCACCTCTGTAAAGATGTCTCTGAAATCTGTATCTCTCCAACTAATTTCTCTCCTTAGATTTAGTAGCTTCATCATTAACTTTTTATTGGATATTGCCACTTGAATGTTCCAGGGTGGGATTTTAGTTGGCATTTAGAGGAAGCCAGGAAAGTTAATACTCGAAGCAGAGGAGGGAGAACATTCCAGGCATGGGGGATAGTTGGAGAAAGTGCCTAGAGCCAAGAGATGGAGTGTCTTGTTTATGAAACAGTCTCGGGAGGCCATTGTCACAGTACCTGGTGGGGTAGTAAGGTATAAGGTGACTGAAAATGTAGAAGGGGCCTAGGTCATGAAGGGCTTTGAATGCCAAACAGTATTTTGTATTTAATCCTGGAGGCAATAGGAAGCAACTGGAGTTTTTTGAGTGGGAGTTGACATGATCAGACCTGTGTTTTAGGAAAATCCCCTTTGGTGGCTGAATGAGGGATGGAGTAGGGAGAGACTTAAAGCAGGCAGACTCACCAGCAGATTATTGTAATAATCTAGGTGTGGGTGATGAGGAACTGCTGTGGTGGCATTGTCAGAGGAGAGAAGGTTGTGAAGTTAAAATTCACAGGTGTTGGCAATAGCTTGGATCTGGCAGTTGAGAGGTAGTGAGGAATCCAGGATGACTCCTAGGTTGAAAGGGACTTGGAGATTGATATTACCCTCCACAGTAATAGGGAAGGTGGGAGTAGGGGTGGGTTTGGGGGAAAAGATGATGAGTTCTGTTTTGAACATGTTGAGTTTAAGATGTATGCTGTTCATCCAGTTCAAGATGTCTGAAAGGCAGTTGGAGATGTGAGATTGGAGGTTAGCAGAGAGATTGGAAATGCTGTTGTTTTTTATGGGTTTATTTTATAGCCTGCAACTTTGTTGAAGCTATTAGTTGTTGCAATTAATGACTTTGTGAATTCCCTTAGCAAATAGGGATGGTTCTATCACCTCTTTGTCTTTCTTTTTGTCCTTAATTTTTTTTTCTGTCTCGTTGCTATGATTTTGAGTTTGCAATATAGGATTTTCTTTTTCTTGGAGACAATCTGTGGATTCTTTCTATTGATACTTTTTTTTTTAATATTCAGAAGGTCTAGCCAGTTTTCCAGTATTATTTCTTGAACTTTGGGCTTCAGGTTTTTTAACTTGTCCTGTTCTTTTGGTAACCTATGATCTTTAAGTTGTCTGCATAGCCTAGCTTTTTAAGATCAATATTTTTTCTTATATGAACAAGATGCGTTTTTGATCTCATTGCATTTTGCTTCTCTTCTTTCAGATTGTCCTTTGCTTTATTATATTTATTTGTATTCTAAATCAAACTTTCTTTCATTTATTTGGAGACATTCACATGACAGATTCAAATTTTCCATCCTGTCAATTATTTCTGCTCTGCAAACCTTAAATTCTGCATTCTTTCTGTCGTGAACTGTTTGGAAACATCTTTTGATGATTCCGTTCTCCCTTGAGAATCCACTGGGTTTGCTACCTTATTAGGTTTTGGTTCAATTTCTTTTTTCTTGCAATATTTATTTAGATAGGTTTTAACTCATTTCGATGTTCTGGAGGCCATCTTCCCTGCTTATTATTATTTTTTCTATTATTTTATCTACTTTTGTCAATATTTTTAACTGAGTTTTCTTCCTCTTGAGATATTATCTAATTGCAGTCTCCTGTCCTTATATTTCTCTAGAACTTACTTTCTGACTTTGTTCTTTTTGATGATAGATCCCCCAAGGTCTCAACCTCCAAGCTATCTCAACCTCTATTCATGTTAGTCAATTCATTCTCCACCAGCCTTAATCCACTGTAAGAATCTAACTGGCTCCATCTGAATGCCAGTCCCTTTTCCTTCAGACCTGGTTCAACCTCCCAACACATGCTAGCACTCTGTCCCAGTACTCTCTAGTTTTTGTTTCTCTGTCTGAGTGTTAGTGTAGTACACAGTACATTGTTGTGCCAGCTAAAATATGCTTCTGCTTTCCTACCTCCCACTCCTCTGCAGGGCCAATGTGTGCTGGCAGAGAGTGCAGCCAATGCAGGGAAGTTGCTAAAGGGATCCTCAGTCACAGGCTCATGTGTCAGCTAGTGCCGCTTTGCCAGAGCATGACACCTGTGCTGAGTGAGCCCTAGGGAAGAGGGAGTCACCTTCTCAGCTCTCAGTTCATCAGGTTGTTATCTCATCAGAATTCTTGGTGTCTTAGTCAGCAGAGACAGCTGCAACCACTTTTCCTCTTGCACATAGGAGGTTTTAGAATCAATGGGAAATGGAGAAAATATCTCGTCCTCCATCTTATGTGACCCAGAAGTTCCTAGGTTCAGTATTCTAATCAGAATTATAATAATGCAGGGCTCTATAAGTTCTTAAACACTCTAATATTTAAATGGATCTGTGATCTCCCTTATTTGGAAATTCTTCTACTGATTCAAATTGTATTCCATCCATACTTGTCCATTTTAAGTGACTCTTATCCATGTCTTACCAAAAATTTGCCACTGATTGTCCACTTAACATGCTGGAAGCCTTCTTGTCTTTCTCCTAATCTTTCAAGGACACTAGTGAACTTCTCTGTCGATCTAGCTGCTAACCCTCTTGCCAATGACCAGTTCACCATTTTTTTCTTGTCATACAATTCCTTTACTCCTATTTTTCTTCAGAGTTCCTTGCTGGTTATATGTTGCAGCCTCCTTGCATTTACCACATACTACATACCGCTCCATTCCCCTCTCTACGATAGTCCTTTCTAGTTGTTCAGAGGCAATTGTGTTCCACATCTCATTAACATATATCACAATGTAAGTAAAATGTTTGTATTGAAAATACCAGCTTTTACCCTTCATGGTTAAGTAAAAGTAAAGGAAAGGAAAAAGTAAAAAGAGGGTCCATAGAAGAGCTTTGCAATTTTCCCAAAAACAAATAGAAAGGGCAAATTTTATTAGCTGATTTCATTTTGTGATGCTTTACAGTATCTTTTTTTAGCAGCTCTTCCTTTCAGCATGTTCTACCTTATGTGTGAACTAACACTTATTTCTGCAATTTAAGTCCATTTATTGCCTTATAATGTTTACCTCAATGGAGATAGAACAGCTGTTTCTCATCTTCCTTGTAAAACTCATTCACATGCTTGCTGACAGTCATTAAGTCTCCCCAGGGTTTTTTCTTCTTCAGTTGAGATAATCCTAATTCATTTAGTTTTTCTTCGCAGCTGCAATGGCCCAACTTTTTGTTCATTTTCATACCTTCTTGTGGAACTGCTATAATTTTATTATATTCTATCTAAAATGTGGAGACCCCTAATGCAAAGAGCACTATAACTGAAGCTCCTATAGCATTGGAGAGAACAAAATGATTATGGCATCGTTTCCACCTGTTAAATTCCTATGGCCACATTCCAGAACAATGTTAATTTTTAAATAGCACAACTACGTTATTGAGTCACAGTAAATTTCATTACCCTCAATTCATATTTACTGTGTGCTCTCAAAGTATATGGCATGTTACTTTGGACATTATAGGCAAAGGGAAAAGTAAAAATTTATGAAGATAATTCTTGTCTACAAGGTGTTAACAATCTGGATTAGATGACACAAACAGAACAGAGCCTTTCATATTGTAATCAAAATAATTATACGTTGAGAGTGAGGGAAGAATTTTGCTTTTGTGGGGCTTTATCTAATTTAGCCTTTGTTGAAATACATATCATGTTAAAAGGATGATTTTACATTAGATTTTTTAAGAGAAAAATGGAATTGGTTATTATGAAGGGGCAAATAGTCTTTTTTTAAGGACAGGAAGTGTAGCCCTATCTTAGGACATTCACTGTTCTAAAAAAATCTCATTTTCAGAGTGGACTCATATATTCCCAAAGGCTTATAGAAATCCTTGCTCTCTCATTATAAAACCTAAGCCTAAAGGATTCATCATATGTGAACACACACTTGAGGAAAAATTTGCTAAAGACTTCGATCTCATCATGGGAAGTAGAATACCACTTTGATGACAGCAGATCATTAGGAAGCTTAGGCTAGGTAGGTAAACTGAAGTACAGTCTCGAAAGCTATGATCTGATTTGGGGGCATGTGGTTGGTACAAGATAAAGAAATGCTGGACCATGTAATGGGACAGCATGATGACTTCAGTTTGGCAATATTCAAGGCAGAGCAAAGGAAAGAAGAACCTGATTGGGAGACCTAAGAAGAGTATATTGTATTTTAGATCACAGGGAGTAGAATCTCAATGAGGAATCTAGCAGCTAGGACAGAGAGAAAATGGTAAAAATGAACAATGTTTGTAAAACAGACACAAATACAAATACCTCCCTTCAGCACTTCACGGTGGGCTAATTGATGTGAGTAATTAACATCTACATGTTCTTAGCCTATGTGATTGTAGGCAGAGAGGAAGAGACACCGACGCCAGAGTATCAGAAATGGAGGAGATAGACATAAAAATTGAAGGAGGATTTAAAAAAAGTAAGTCATTGTGTGGATTTACTTCTGAAGAATTTAGTAGTGATGTTAATGCAAGAGAATTAAAAGGTGGGGAACTGCACCAAGAAAATCAAATATTCATCTAGACTAAAGAAAACAATGTGAGTAAATAAGACATTCAACAAGATTAGAAATGACATGTGGAATTGTGATGAACCATTCATTAAAGGGAGTGTTTGGGGTAGCTAGGTGGCAGAGTGGATGGAGCACTGCCCCTAGCATCAGGAGGATCTGAGTTCAAATCCAGCCTCAGACACTAGCTGTGTGACCCTGGGTAAGTCACTTACCTACAATTGCCTCTACTACTCACAAAAGAAAAAAGGAAAGAAAAGAAGGGAGAGTTTGAGAGCTAAAGAAATATAAACACATTGAACACAGAGTATTTTATAGAGTGTAGTGGGAATGATGATATTTGGGGGTGCTGGGACCCTGAGAATGCCAAGGCAGAGTTGCCTGGAATGAATTCAGACACTCAAGTCTTCTCTTAGTCAAGCGGCAAAAAGTTTATTGTAGCAAAAGCAAACTAGGGTCCTTATGGAAACCTATGAGAGACTGGGGATGGTGCTGGGGCTTTTATGGAAAATGAGCATAGGAAAGGAATGTCAGGGATACTAATTAGGTAGTCTAAGAGTCCTGGTGTCTTAGGGAGCTATAGGTGGGAAAGTGTAGGGAGTAAAACAGACATTGAGAGAGTTGTCAGAAGCATGAGCCTCTGAAGAGGAAGAGTCAGGGCCAGCCAGGGACAAAAATCATTGGACCAGGCACCCCTCTGCTTGTTCTGATAAGAGAAGGTGTTCTGCAACAAGAGAAAATTTTCTCACAGGACAGGGGCCTACTGAGAAATTGGGAGGCTTCCAGAGATGTGATCTTAGGGCTGGGGAGTGAGCACCCCATCAGGAAGACCTCTCAATTTGGATTCAGAAGAGCTGGATTCTGTTTACTTGGGTGGCTTAATCTCTCTAGGCCTCAACTTTTTTATCTGTAAGATCAATAAATGAATAAGCATTTACGAAACCTTCATTGTACAAGGCATTGGGCTAGGAGTTCATGATACAAAGACAAAAACAAATCAGACTCTGCCCCTAAGGATATATGTGTGTGTGTGTGTGTGTGTGTGTGTATATACATACTGTAAATGTATGTATGTACATATATACACATATACTCATGTGTGTATGTATGTGAATGTCTATGTATATGTTTATAAGCACAGTCCTATATAGACATAACACACACATATATACATATATATCAGTATACACAAAATAAATACAAGGTAATTTTAAGGGAAAGGGAATGAACTTGGTGACCTCTAAGGTCTCTTCCCACTCTGTGTGATCCTATGAACAAGAGGGGAAAAGAACCCACAAAATGAAAGATTTAGAATGATTGCAGAATTGATGTGGAGATAATCAAGTGCATAAGAAACCAAGGGGACCATAAACGACATAAAAGCCAAGTAGGGAAAAAATTGAATTGTTTGATATGAATTTCTAAATTTACTAAAAATGTTAAGTTTCAATAGGCGTTTGCTTCTTTTTTTAAGTTCAAAATCATGCAAATGAGTTTTTTATTATTTTTATAGTAATTCTACCCCCCACTACACACACACACACACACACCCACCCACCCACTCTGCCTGGAAAACAAATTCCACAAACAGACTTCTGAAGAAGAGAAAGCCCTCAGAACTAGCAAAGGAAGTGTTCCTCCAGTGAAACTTAAAATAAAACAGCTGCACACCTGCTTCCACCTGGTTTCCCTACTATGCATATCTCACAAAGACTTCTCTGTGTGAAGTATCTTCCAAGTTCAATAAGTAGCAATTTGAAGTATCACCTAAAGAGAAACTAGGACAAGGTTTGCCAACAAAACCCCAGACCCGAAAAGTTCCTGCTTGTCCCTGGTTTATTTTCATTTCTCTGACCCATTTGCACAGAGTTGTTAGTGATGGCTGGGTCAGCCACCCTGTACACAGCACACCAATAATAAACAGAGGCAGGCTGACACCCCAGGACACCTGCAGAGAGGTTTACAGTGAGTGATTGTTCATCCTGGAGGAAACTTTGTAACTAAGACTGGATGGGTAGGCTTGCACTCGTTTGATATTTTCACACACACAAACACACACAATCTGATAGCGGCTTACCAGAGACCATTCTGAGGCTCTACCAGAACAGTTTATTGAAAAGAATTCAATCTACAGGATGTAACATGTGGGAAAAAAAAAACAAACCTCTTTGTACACCCTTCCTCTTGCCTCCCAAACACTCTCCTTGACGGAATTCTAAATTCCAAAATAAAAAATTTGGTAGCAATTTTAAGCAAATGTTTAAACAAATACTTTAAGGAATTGACTTTATTATTCCAGTTTCTTAGGCTCCAACTTCTTATTTATTCATAAATTAGTTACTTGCCAGTGAAAATAATTTGCTGATGTTCTGATCAGGCAGGTGCATAAGAATAACATGAAAAGGCTTCTGAAAAATTTAAAGGCTGTTGGAACCTGAATTTCTTGGGTAAAGGAAGCTAAAGCCTTTTTATACTTCTTTCATGAATTCAATTTTTTCCCAGTAGTTCAGGAAAAAATACGTTAAATTGACAGTGGTTTCATGTATATCCATGTAAAAATAATTCACTTAAAATAACTGTACCTCTAAAGAGTTCTATCTTTTTTTGAAAAGCTGGGTTATTCAACATGTCAAATAAATAAGCGTTTACTATGTACCTACTAGGTGCCACACATTTGTGTTAAGTGCTGGGAATAGAATGAAGGACAAAGAACAAGTCCTGCTCTCAGAGAATTCAGCCTAATGAAGAAAAGGGACATGTTAAACAACTATGGACAAATATGACAAATGCAGAACAAAAATGGAGGTAATATTAGAGGGAAAGACTAGCATTAAAGGGGTAGGGGTTGGGAAAGGCTTTTTATAGAAAGTTGAATTTTGACTGAAACTTAAAGGAAGCCATAGTAGAGACAAGAAGGGAGAGTCTTCCAGGCATGGAGGACATCCAGTGAAAATTCAGAGTTGGGTGGTGGAATAACGTGTGAGAAGAGCAGCCTGGAAGCCAGCGCAACTGTATCACAGAGTACATTGAGGGAGGATTAATGTGAAAGAAGACTAGATGGGTAGGAAAGGGCTTTCAAATCAAAATAGCATTTTCTGTTTGATCCTAGAGGTAATAAACAGTGGCAACAGTTTATTGAATGGGGAGAGGGGACAGGAGTGACATGGTCAGACCTGCACTTTCTTCAGCTCTCTTTGATAACTAAGTGGAAGACAGACTTAAGCCAGGGAGACTGGCAGAAGGTTATCTTAGTATTTCAGCCATAAGGTGATGCGGATCAGCTCTAGGTGGTAGCAGTGTCAGAGAGAAGGAAGTGTGTATGGAAGATGTTTCTACAATACAACTATTATAATAGTAAGTGAGCAGAGTAAACTAGTGTTTGATAAATGCAAAGATCCAAGCTTTTGGGATAAGAACTCGCTCTCTGACAAAAACTTCTAGGAAAACTGGGAAGCAGCTTAGCAGAAACTAAATGTAGACCAACATCTCACACCGTATTCCAAGATAAGGTAAAAATCGATACATGATTTAGAAATAAAGGGTGATACCATGAAAAATTAGGGGGACCTGGAATCGTTTACCTGTTAGATCTATGGATAAGGGAGGAATCTGTGAACAGACAAGAAATTGAGAGCATTACAAGATGCAGAATGGATAATTTTGATTACATTTAATTAAAAAGGTTTTGCACAAACAAAACCAATGTAGCCAAGATCAGAATGAAAAAAGAGAACTGGGGAGAAAATTTTATAGCAAGTTTCTCTGATAGAGGCCTCATTCCTCAAATATAAAGGAAATTGAGCCAGATTCATAAGAATAAGAGTCATTCTCTAACTGATAAATGGTCAAAGAATATGAACAGGCTGTTTTCAGAAGAAATCAAAGCTATCTATACTCATATGAAAAATATTCTGAATTGCTATTGATTAGAAAAATGCAAATTAAAACAACTCTGAGATAACATTCGCACCTAACAGATTGGCTAATATGACAAAACAAAAAAATTGTAAAGGTTGGAGAAAATATGGGAAAATTAGAACACTAATGCGTTGTTGGTGGAGTTGTGAACTGATCCAACCATTCTGGAGAACAATTTGAAACTATGCCCAAAGGGCTATAAAACTGTGCATATTCTTTGACCCAGAAATTCCACTACTAGGTCTGTATCCCAAAGAGATTTAAAAGAGGGCAGGGGGAAGGACATTTATACACAAAAATATTTATAGCAGCTCATTTTGTGGTGGCAAAGAATTGGAAATTGAGGGGATACCCATTAATTGAGGAATGGCTGAATAAGTATATGATTGTGATGAAACACTATTGTGCTGTGAGAAGTGAGGAGCTGGATGGTTTCAGAAATACCTGGAAAGACTTACACCAACTGATGCAAAGTGAAGTGAGCAGAACCAGGAGAACATTCACAAATAATATCAGTATTGTAAAGATGATTAGCTGTGAATGACTTAACTATTGCCAGCAATATAATGATCTAACACAGTTCCAAAGGACTTATGATGAAAAATGCTATCCACCACCAGAGAAAGAACTAGTGGTATCTGAATACGTATTGAAGCATACTTTTTTTTAACTTTGTTTTTCTTGGGTTTTTTTTTTTTTGGTCTATGTTTTCTTTCACAACATGACTAATATGAAAATATGTTTTGCATGACTGCACATGTATAGCCTATATCAAATTGCTTGCCTTCTCAATGAGGAGGAAGAGGAGAGAGGGAAAGAGGATTTGTAACTCGATATTTTTAAATGAATGTTAAAAATTGATTTCACATTCAATTAAAAATGAAATTTTTTTTAAAAAAAGAAAGATGTTCCTAAGGTAGAATAGACAGATCTCAGCAACAGATTGGATTTGGGAATGAGAGAGTGAAGAATCAAGAATAACACCTGGGTTGTGAGCCTGAGTTTCTGGAATGATGGTGGTACCTTACACAATAATAAAGGAATTTAGAAGCTGAGAGGGTTTTGGGGAAAAGATAATGGGTTCGGTTTGGAGCATGTTGAGTTGAAGATGTCAGTGTTTGTCTTTAAAATGGTTGGCTAGTTCTGATGTGGACTCGAGTGCTTTCAAGGATATAGGATTCTTTGCACTTACCTTGGAATTTTAGGGGTAAAGGGAAACTAAGAGATGTGATGCAGTGGATAGTCCTGGATTAGGAGTCAGAGGTGTGTAACTTAAATGCTGATTCTGTTACTTGGAACTTTAGCAAGTTACAACCTCTCTGAGTGTCAGTTTCTCAATTGAAAAACAAAGGGCAGGGGTAACTAGATGGTTCAGTGGATCCACTGGGCCTAGAGTCAGAAGGACCTGAGTTCAAATTTGGCCTCAGATGCTTACCCTTAAGGTAAGTAGCTTACCTTAAGTCACTTAAGCTGGATTGCTTCCAACATACAAAAAAAAAAAAAAAACAGAGAAAGAGTAGAGTATATAACTTCTAGTGCTCCTGCCAGTCTGACCTGTTGATTTTATGGATTAGGGAAACTGGGACTCAGTTGAGCATATTGGAAAGAGAAAGCCAGTGTTCAACTCTCAGCTCCACACTAACTCACTATGCGATCCTGATAAGTCATTCTTTGAAAATCAGCTTCTGTATCTGAAAAATGAGGATAATAATATGTAAAAAAGCCTCTTTACGTTGACTCTCCAACAAGGTTGCTGCAATGATGAAATGATAGAATGCAGTGTTGAATCACGTTGTGCGTGTCTTACAAAAATAAAGTTTGAAATACATGTCAACCATTACTCTAATTATTTCCAGTTTGTTTTCCTCTTTTTCCACATGGCTCAGGTAGAAAAAGTCCTAGAACAAGAATCTATCCTGCTATTATTTATTCTTTTATATTTCATGCTCTATAAACTGTTGCACAGGTGGATAAAATAAGCAACTTCATATTAGAATGAAAGTGTTAGGTTACATTCTCCCCCTCTGGAGGTTTACTGAAAACATCTTTGGTCAGGATCGGATATAATACATCATCCTGTCCCCATATGGTTTTGATGTCCTCTGATTGATCCCTGTATTTTGAGAGCTTTTCATTCTATGTGTCTTAAAGATTAGAAGTCTTTGTTGCAATGCACCAATTAAAAACATTGACCTTGTTTTTTTTAATTAATTTATTTTTAGTTTTCAACATTTACTTTTGTAAGATTTTGAATTCTAAAATTGCCCCCCTCCCTTCCATCTCTTCTCCCACAAGATGGCATTTGATCTGATATAGGCTATCCGGGTACAATCACATTAAACCTATTTCCACACTAGTCATGTTGTGAAAGAAGAATCAGAACAAAAGGGAAAAACCACCAGAAAAAAGGAGAGAAAATAGTGTGCTTCGATCTGCATTGAGACTCCTTAGTTCTTTCTCTGGATGTGGATAGCATTTTCCATCATGAGTCTTGCATTGCTCAGAAGAGCTAAGACTAACAAAGTTGACCATCGCACAGTGTTGCTATTACTGCATACAATGTTTTCCTGGTTCGACTCACTTCACTCAGCCTCAATTCATGCAAGTCTTTCCAGGTTTTTCTGAAAGCTGCCTGGTCACCATTTCTTATGGAACAATAGTATTCCATTACATTCATATACCACAGCTTGTTCAGCCATTCCCCAATTGATGGGCATCCTCTCAGTTTCCAATTCTTTGCCACCACAAAAAGAGCTGCTTTAAATGTTGTTGTACATGGGGTTTCTTTTCCCTTTTTTAAGATCTCTTTGGGATATGGACCTAGTAGTGGTATTGCTGCTGATCTCTATTTTTTTAACTAGGACCAAATTGTTTTGTGAATTACTACTCTGCTATATGGTTTGAGATCTGGCACTGCAAGGCTGCCATCACTCCCACTTCATTTTGTTTCGCATGAGAGTCTTGACTTTTTCTACCACTATAGGGATTTAATTTTTATTTTTTCTAGTCCTAAAAGTAATTCTTTGGTGGCCTGATTAATACGGCATTTAATAAGTAAATTAATCTACGTGGTATTGTCATTTTATCGTGTTCCCTAAATCCTTTCCAACATTTGTCATTTTCCTTCTCTGTCATATTAGTCAGTCTGACAGGTGTGAGTGGTACTTCAGAGTTGTTTTAATTTGCATTTCATCAATATTGTTTTAGAGCATCTTTTCATGACTATAAATAGCTTTGATTTCTCCTTCTGAAAACTGTCTGTTCATATCCTTTGTCCATTTATCAACTGGTGAATGACTTCAATTCTTATAAATTTGACTCACTTTTCTATGGATTTGAGAAATGAGGCCTTTATCAGAGAAACTTGTTGTAGAAAAAAAATTCCTGAGTTGTCTGTTTTCCATGTGATCTTGGTTCCATTGGTTTTGTTTGTGCAAAACCTTTTTAATGTAATCAAAATTATGCTTTTTGCTTCCCATGATCTTTTGTTTGGTCATAAACTCTTCCCTTTTCCATAAATCTGACAGGTAAAATTTTCCATGCCTCCCTAATTTGCTTATGATATCAACCTTTATATCTAAATCACATACTCATTTTGACTTTATCTTGGCATATGGTGTGACATGTTGACCTATATCTAGCTTCTGCTGAACTGCTTTCGAACAATTTCCTAACAAGTTTTGTCAAATAGTAGGTTTTTGTCCCCAAAATTTGGATCTTTGCATTTATCAATCACTAGATTACTATGGTCATTTACTAATGTGTATTGTATACCTAATCTATCCCACTGATTTACCATTCTATTTCTTAGCCAGTAGCAGATTGTTTTGATGATTACCACTTTGTAATATAGTTTGAGAACTGGTACTGCTAAGCCACCTTCCTTCACATCTTTTCATTGATTCCCTTGATATTCTTGACCTTTTTTTCTTCCAGATTTTGTTATTATTTTTTCTAGCTCCACAAAATAACTTTTTGGTAATTTGATAGGTATAGCACTGAATAAGTAAATTAATTTAGGTAGAGTTGTCATTTTTATTATATTGGCTTGTCCTACTCATAAGCAATTAATATTTCTCCATTTGTTTAGATATGATTTTATTCATGAGAAAAGTGTTTTTAATTGTGTTTGTATAGTTCCTGGGTTTGTCTTGGATGGTAGACTCCCGGTATTTATATTATCTGGGGTTATTTTAAATGGAATTTATCTCTTTCTGCTGGACTTTGTTGGCAATATAGAAAAACGGTGATGATTTATGTTGGTTTATTTCCATCCTGCAACTTTCCTAAAATTGTTCATTGTTTCAACTCATTTTTTAGTTCATTTCTCTTGGATTTTCTAAGTATACTATCATACATTCTGCAAAGAGTGATAGTGTTGTTTTCTCATTACTTATACTAATTCCTGCAATTTATTTTTCTTGTCTTATTACTCTAACTAGCATTTCTAATACAATATTGAGCAATGTTAATGATAATGAGCATCCTTGCTTCACCCCTGATCTTATTGGAAAGGCTTCTAGCTTATTCCCATTTCAGATAATGCTTATTGATGGTTTTAGATGGATACTACTTATCATTTTTAGGAAAACTCCATTTATCCCTATGCTTTCTAGTGTTTTTAATGAGTACTGTATTTATTAAAAGTTTTTTTTCCTGCATCTATTGAGATAATTACATGATTTTGTTGTTTTTGGTATTGATATGGTCAATTATGCCGATAGTTTTCCTAATATTGAATCAGCCCTGAATTCCTGGTAAAAATCCCATCTCGTTATAGTGTATGATCTTTGTGGCATATTTCTGTAATCTCCTTGCTAATATTATATTTCAAATTTTTGCATCAACATTCATTAGGGAAATTGGCTTAAAGTTTCTATGTTTTTGTGTTGTAAAAGGAATTTGCCTATTTTATCAAATAATTTATATAGTATTTGAATTAATTGTTGTTTAACTGTTTAGTAGAATTCACTTGTGAATCCATATGGTCCTGTGAATTTCTCATAGGAAATCTCATTTATGACTTGTTCAATTTTTTTCTTATATAGGTTTGTTTAAGTATTCAATTCCCTCTTTTGTTAATCTGAGCAATTTATATTTTTATAGATATTCCACTATTTCACTTAGATTATTACATTGTCATATAATTGGGCAAAATAGTTCTTAATAATTGCTTTACTTTCCTCTTCATTAATGATGCAATTACCCTTTTCATTTTTGATACTGGTAATTTGGTTTTCTTTTTTTTTAAATCAAATTAACCAATGGTTAATCAATTTGTTGGTTTTTTTTAATAAAACCAGCTCCTAGCTTTATTTATTAGTTCAATAGTTTTCTTTCAATTTAATTAATCTGTCCTTTAATTTTCAGGATTCCAATTTGATATTTAATTGAAGATTTTTAATATGTTCTTTTTTTACTGTTTTTTTTTTAGTTGCATTCCCAATTCATTCCTCTTTCTCTATTTGATTGATATTATTCTTGAAAACCTTTTATCGTTTTCCTTTTGGAATATCTCATTGTGTGTTTTCCACTCCTTTGAAGAGTTAAATTATAAGTCTTGTGCAGTACTGATTGTGATTCCTTTATATTTCTTTCTTTTTTTATCCTGGATGCTTGTAGTATTTTGTCTTTGTATGTAGATTCCAAAATGTAGGTTCCAAAACTTATTTGGCTTACCACCCCCCTTATCAAAAAAAAAAAAAATCACTCAGTGCCCCCTGGAGTTAGGTTGGGTTAACCCATATTTTTCTTCAATGCCATCCCCTCCAGTTGCAGCCGAGGCTATTATCAACCCCCTGTATTATTCCAGCGCCCCCTATGGGACAGTATCGCCCACTTTGAGAACCTATGCTAGAAGATAGATATTTGGACAATGACATTCCAGGGAGTTTTCATTTTGGGTTTTCTTTCAAGAGGTGATTGGTTGATACATTCTGTTTTCACATTGCCTTCTTGTCCTATTATCTCTGGGCATTTAATGATTTAGAAAGAAATGTAATGATTGCTTGAAATATATCTAGGTTCTTTGGGTGATGGGTTTTGGGTAATCCTATGATAGTTAACATCTCCTTTTGATCTCTTTACCAGGTCAGTTTTTCTTTTAATATGAGAAAGCTTGCATTTTCCTCTATTTTCTCATTCTTTCGATTTTCATGTTAAAATTCTTATTGTATCCGGTAGCCATTAATTTCTATTTGGTCTACTCTGATTTATAGGGAGTTTGTTACTAGGGCAATTTGTGCCTCTTCACTTAAACTGCTTTCTTGTCCCAAGTTTCTCCTCCATAGCTTTCATTTCTAATTTTAAAAAACTCTTTCATTATTTCTTTGAAGAATTCTAATTGTTCTTGTGGGAAAGCTGTTTTTTTTTCTTCTTTTTTAAATTTTTTATTAATTGATTTTAATTTATCAACAATCACTTCCATAAGCTTTTGAGTTTTAAATTTTTCTCCCCCTCCTTCCCAACCTCCCTCCCCAAGAGGGTGTGCAATCTAATATAGGCTATATGTATATATTTCTGTTAAACATATTTTCACATTAGTGATGTTGTAAGCAAGAATTAGAACTAATAGGAGGAACTACCAGAAAGAGGAAACAAAACACAACATAAGAAAAAAAAGCAAGTAGTATCCTTTGATCTGCATTCAAACTCCATAGTTCTTTCTTTGGATATGGATAGCGTTTTCCATCATGAGGCTTTTGGAGATATCTTAGATCCTTGTATTGCTGAGACGGGTTAAGTCTATCAGAGTCAGTCATCACTCAATGTGGCTGTTATTGTGTACAACATTCTCCTGACTCTGCTCACTTCACTCAGCATCAAACCATACAAGTCTTACCAGGTTTATCTGAAGTCTGCCTGTTCAACATTTCTTAGAGCACAATAGTATTCCATTACATTCATATATCATATTCACAATTATGATTTCTCTCTGTGTCTTTCTCTCCTGTTTATGCTTTTCTTTCTCTTTTTCTCTCCTCACTGTTTTGCTTTTGACCACCACCTCCCTCAGTCCCACCTCCTTTCTATTAGCCCCCTCCCTTTTGTTTTCCCTTTTCCCTCCTACTGCCTATAGGGCATATTAGATTTCTATGCCTAACTTATTATGTTATTTCCTTGTTGAGCCAAATCTGATGACAGTAAGGTTCAGACAATGCTCATCTCCCTCCCTTCTTTCCCTCCTCTGTGATAGGTTTTTGTGCCTTTTCCTGTAATGTAATTTACCCTTGTCTTCCTCCTCCTTTCCTTTTCTCTCAGTACATTTTCTTAGTTAGATCACATTAATTCACTTACTTGGATCCATTTAACCCACTTGATTAGATTTTTTTTCATCATTACATCAGAGTCAATTTATACCCACCCCCTTTATGTATACTCCTTTAACATGGTATAATAACAATACAGATCTCAAGATTTACAAGTGTCATCTTCCCTTCTAGGGATGTAAACAGTTTGCCCTTATTAATAACATGTTGTTTCTTTCTGTCCCATTTACCTTTTTATGTCTCTCTTGAGTCTTGTATCTGAAGATCAAATTTTCTGTTGAGCTCTGGTCTTTTTATCAGGAAGGTATGGAAGTCCCCTATTTCATTGAATATCCATCTCCTCCCCTAAAAGATTATGCTCATTTTCACTGGGTAGTTGATCCTTGATTGTAATCCAAGCTCCTTTGCCTTATGGAATATCATATTCCATGCCCTATGGTCTTTTAATGTAGAAGCTGCAACATCCTGTGTAATCCTGATTGTGGTTCCATGATATTTAAATTGTTTCTTTCTGGCTGCTTGCAGTATTTTCTCTTTGACTTGGTAATTTTGGAACTTGGCTACTATACTCCTTGGTGTTTTCAATTTGGGATCTCTTTCAGGAGGTAATTGGTGGATTCTTTCTATGATTATTTTACCCTCCGATTCTAGGACCTCAGAGCAGTTTTCCTTTATGATTTCCTGAAAGATACTCTCCAGGCTCTTTTTTACATTGTGATTTTCAGGTAGACCAATAATTTTTAAATTGTCTCTCCTGGATCTATTTTCCAGATCAATTGTTTTGCCAATGAGGTATTTTATGTTTTCATCTATTTTTCCATTCTTTTGTTTTGGTTTGACTGATTCTTGCTCTCTCATAGAGTCCATTAGCTTCCATTTGCTCAATTCTAATTTTTAACAAATTGTTTTCTTCTATTAGATTTTGTACCTCCTTCCCCATTTGGCCAATTTTATTTTTTTGGGACTTGTTTTCTACAGTTAATTTTTGTCCTTCCTTTTCCAAGCTACTGACTCTCTCTTGCATACCTCTCATTTCTTTCCCCATTCTTTCTTCTACCTCTCTCATTTGACTTTTAAAATCCTTCTTGAGCTCTTCTAAGAGGGCTTTTTGGGCTTCAGACCAGTTCATATTCCCTTTTGAGGTTCCAGATGTGGGTTTATTGATATTGTTGTTCTCTTCAGAATTTCTGCCTTGATCTTCACTCTTCCCATAAGAAGAATCTGTCATACCTCTCTTTTTGCTCATGGTGTTTGCTTATTTCCTGGCCTTTAAAGAGATTGGACTCTCCTGCTGGGGAGCAGAGGGTACTGACCCAAGCTTCTTGTGTTGGGAGCCTAGGGCCTGGTCACTGGCTTTGTGTGCTGGGGCCTCCAAAGTTGGCAGTTAGAAGTTGTAGGATTCTGGTAGCTTACCTGGTGTTGGACTGGAATCAGCAACACTGGAACTCTAGGGGTAGGATTGGGTAGTGAGGCTCCTGGAGATTTCCTGCTCACCCTGGCCTTTCCTTCCTTTTGCTTTCTTCGGCTCCTTTCAGATGGGTGTTGTAGGGTATTTATCCACCTGGAGCACCTTGGAGTGCTGCTTCCCTTAGTTTTGCTGAGGCACTGGGAAAGGTGGTTGCTGTAGAATGCCAAGGCACCTGGTGGTTTTTTGAGCTGGTTTCCACCAGTGCCCCTGCCCTCAATGAGGCACTCAGGGGTCCAGGTGTTGGTATTTGCCTGCTCCACCACCTGGGATTCATCCTGGTATGCTGAGGCGGGGCTTTCCACTAGCTTGCTGGGATGCCTACCGTTCTGTACTGCTCCCCTTCCCCCAAGGTAAGAGGGGCCTTTCCAGTTAATTTCTCAAGCTACCTGGGCTACTGGACTGCTGCACCCCATTTTTCTTCTGGTTCAGATGTTCCAGGGTTTTTCCTGGGGTGATATTTTCTGGGCTTTCTGGTTTTTTTTTCAAGGTTTTGATTGTAGGCGTTTTTTGAGTGATTCTCCTGTTCCCAATTTGTGTTTCAGTCATCTCTGGCATCATCAAGTCTTATTTTTTTTTGTTTCTGAGGCTTCAGGAATTAAATTCCAAGTATTCTCTATTCTGGGAATTATATCAAATTGAGGACCTTTTGTTTGACTCCTTTCCTTGGACTGGCATTTGGATCCATGCCTTTCACCATGAGCACCAAATTCTTCTCTCCTGTGATCAGCCTTAGTTTAAGCCTTTTCCATTGTCTGAGGAGAGAGAGAGAGAGAGAGAGACAGAGACAGAGAATTGATTTTCTTTAAATCCCAGTTAAATCTGAGATTGCCACCCTCTGATGTAATGTATGTACCTAGTTTAGGTCTTTTCCTTGGTGAGGGGTGGGGGGGAGTGAGGTGATTTTTTTTGTTTTTTTAATTTTCTTTGCTGTGATAGTTGTGACTCAGATTACTGAGTAAGAATTCAAAAAAGTAACATGGCCATTAATTAAATGTGCTGAGACTTTCAATTAATACTAAGGTTAACTTCATATAGACATATTTCTTTAGCTATGTTGGCCTCATAAGAAAAATAAGACTGAGACATAGGCAATTACTGTTATAGATAGAGAATAATTTTCCATGTGTACACCTAATTTTCTAGTGAATAAGCTATTCAATGAGTGGAAATGAGTCAGAGATTTTGTAATAGTCAACAAATGTTGCAGAGCTTCTGGGAAACTTATTCAATTTTGTCTAAATCAATAATCATACATGTATAGATATATATACATACATACATATATAAACATATACTTCCCTAGGAGATTCTATTCCTAATCTTTGTTTTTTATATTTGTATGTCTCTCTTTTCCTTTTCCTCCTAATTCCTCTACTTTACTTCTACCTACTATCTTGCCCTCCTGTTACTTAACCTACGCCCCCTCCAGCAATTCCTCCCTTAGCCTCCCATTCCCATATATTTAAATGCCCTTTTATGTGTCCCTTTAACCTATGGCTTTTCTTGTACCTACTACCTTGCCCTACTATTTCTTAACCTACCCCACCACAATAATCCCTCCTTTATCTTCCCCTTCCCATAAATCAAAACACTCTTTTGTATAGCGCTTTGACCTATTCCCTCGCCCTTCCCTCTAAAGATCCTTCTGTTATCCTCCCAAAAATCCCTCCCTTATTGTCCCATTCTCTTTGATCAAAACACCCTTCTATATCCCCCTTTAACCTATTCCTTCACCCTCCCCTCTAAAGATTTCTCCTTTATCGTTTCCGTCCTCCCTATTCCCTTAGAGTTTTATTTCTTTCTAAATTTAGACTTTTTATACTTCTTCTATATGCATTTTCCCCTCTTGAACCCATTCCTGATAAAAGTAGGTTTCCAGAACTAACAGTCCTCCTCCCCCATCTAATTCTTCTGTATTGGTTCTCCCTCTTGCACCTCATTTGTATAAGATAATTACTCTTTTAGGTGTTCTCTTATGGTTTTACTTTTTGAAGTCAGATGCTCAGGTCTGCCTCAATCTTTCTTATAAGCTACTTAATTACTAATAACAATCTTAGACACAGATTTTACATTTTACATTCATAAAAGGTAAACAGTCTATCCTTATTGAGTTCCTTGTAATTGGTCATTAGTATGTACCTTATATTTCTCTTGACTCTTGTATGTCAAATCTTCTAAGTTCAGGTTGTTGTTTTTTTTCTTTTAACAAAGTCCTGAAAGTCTGACAACTCATTAAATGTTCTTTTTTTTTCATTCAGAATTATGCTTAGCTTTGCTGGGTATGATATTTTTGGCCAGAAGCTCAGTTCTTTTGCTCTTGGATATAGAAATATAGGTTGGATATAGGTTCCAAGACCTGTGATCTTTTAGTGTCATCCTTTCTAGGTCTTGTGTGATTCTAATTGTGATATTGCCATATGTAAATTTTTTTTCTTGTTGCTCATAATATTTTGTCCTTGAGCTGGGAGTTTTGAAATTTGACTATAATATTCCTGTAACTTTTCCTTGCAGGATCTCTTTCAGGTGGCAATTTGTGGATTTTTTCTATTTCTACTTTCTCCTCTTGTTCTAATGCTCCAGGACAATTTTCTTTAATTATTTCTTGTATTATTGCATCAAGAACCTTTTTTTAATCATAGCTTTCAGGTAGTCTGATTATTCTTATGTTTTCTCTTCTTGATCTGTTCTCCAGGTCAGTTGTTTTTCCTATGAGATATTACATATTCTCTTCTATTTTTTCATTGTTTATATTTTATTGTTGTATTTTTTTTATTTCTTGATCTCTTAAAACTTCACTGGCTTCCCCTTGCCCCATTCTGATTTTCATGGAGTCATTTTCTTCCTTAAGATTCTGGATCTCTCCTTTTCTAATTGGTTGACTTTCTTTTCATAATCTTATTGTTTTTCTTGGATTATTCTTATTTTTCTTTTTAGTTTTTCCTTAATCTCTCTCATTTGATTTTTAAAGTCTTTTTTAAGTTCTTCTATGAACTCTTTTTGGGTAGGTAACCATTTGACATTACTCGTTGAAGTAGAAGAGGGTTTCTTTGTTTCAGTATCCTCCTCTGAAGATGAACCCCGGTCTTTTCTTTTCCCATAGTAGCTTTCTGCGGTTGGATTCTTTCTCCTTTGCCTGTGCTTTTTTTTTTTTTGTAATAGTTTAATTTCTATAATCACCTCTGGTCCTGGAGTATAGGGGATGGTGCCTCTGGCCTCAGATATTCTTCAGTTCTCTCCTCTGACCTTGAACTCAAACCAAGACCTGTCCCACCCCACTGCTTCTGCACTCACCAGGCACATGCTGGTTCCTTCTCACCTCCACCATGTCTTTGCAGCACAGCTGAGTCTGATGTTCCTTGTCAGTCCTACCTCTTCTCTTTCTCCTTTAATGTGTGGCTTTTGAGCTGCTGCTTCTTGGCTCAGCTCTGTCTCTGCTTCTTCCTCTCTACTGCCAGATTCTCAATATCTCTGTCTGTTTTTGCAAATTCCATAGAGTTCTATTCACACTTGGTTCTGATTTGATTCACTTAAGAAGTGTTCTTACTTAAGAACTACATTTTGCTGAAATGTGCCCTAGACAATAAATTAATATCAGCACTAAATATATGTGCACCCAATGGCAGAATTTCTAATGTTTAAAGGAAATCTAAATGAGTTAAAAGGAAAAATAGACTATAAAACCATAAATGTGGGAAACCTCACAATGTACCCCCTTTCAATCTAGATAAAAACCAGAAAAAAGGAAGAATTTAAAGACTTAAATAAGATTTTTAGAAAAGATAGATATGATAGATTTCAGGCAATGGATGAGGGGGAGAAAGTATATATATTTCATCTGTGCATAGCAACTTTATAAAAACTGACCATATGTTAAGGCATAAAAACATCACAAATGCAGAAAAGTAGATATATTAAACAAACCTTTATGGACCAGAGTACAATAAAAATATTTTAATAGAAGGTCACTGAATAAATTATTAATCGGGTGCTAAATAATCAATGCTAAAGAACAAAAAACAAATCTTAGAAATAATTCCATTAAAGACAAGGAAAACAACAAGACAACATACCAAAATTTGGGGGATGTAGCTAAATGATACTGAGAACAGAGTTTATATCTCTGAATGCTTTCATCATTACAGAAAGAGAAAATTTAGATAAATGCATGCATCTAAAACCCCCCCACAAATTTAATGTTCTAAATGTCAAAATAGAAATTTTGAAAATATTTTTTAAATATTGAAAATAAAAACAAATGTCTTACTTTGTAGGACTACTGAAAAGGCATTTTGCCTTTACCTTTGTACTGTACCATACAAACAATCTCATGTAATGAGGAAGTCACAAAACAAATCACAAACACAATAAAGAATTACGTTAAAGAAAATATTAACACAGAGGAAACAGAACAAATTATGTGAAATGCATGTCAAGCAGCCCTGTGGGAAAAATGTGTATTTGTGAATCTATACAAAAGAGAGGTGGAAAGAGAAGACTTAATTGAGCACGTACCTAAAAAAAATCGGATCAGTAAGGCTAAATTCTAATGCAAACACAAAAATAGAAATCCTGAAGAAGTATAGTTTTTAAAAAGGTTGAGGAGAATCTTTTTATTTAAGATCTCTTTTAAAAGCCTAAGTGGTGCCTGAATTTAAATCCTCCTCAGACTAGCTGTATGACCCTGGGGAAGTCACTGAATTTCCATTTTCCTTGATTTCCTCAACTGTAAAATCGGGATAAAAATAGTGCCTACTTCCCATGGCCGTGAAAAATAAACAAGATAATATTTATAAAGTGCTTATCACATTGCCTGGCACATATCTGGCACTTAATAAATGTTTATTTCTTCCTTTTCAGAGCCTCAAGATTTTCAGGAAGGATAAAATATTACTTTTTAAAAGGGGAGTGGGCATAAAGTATAGGAGAGTAGCATAATACATTAGAAAAGATAATAGTTTTAAGAAACACTTAGGGGCAGCTAGGTGATGCAATGAATAAAGCACTGGCTCTGCAGTCAGGAGGGCCTGAGTTCAAATGTGACCTCAGACCAGACACTTGACACTTACTAGCTGGGCAAGTTATTTAACCCCAGCTGCCATAGATAGATAGATAGATAGATGGATGGATGGATGATAGATAAAAAAGAAACATAACACTGAGAATCAGAAATTTTTGCAGAAACTTTTCAATGTTATGATGCCAAAAATTGTCCACTTCAACTTTTGTGATCATCTGTCTCTCTTGTTTGGTCAAGAGCTGTCTCAACAACGAAAGTTGTAAAAAGTATCTCCCCTTCTCCAATTTGTTTATAATATGACCTTTTAACTCTACGTCATGCTTCTTCTGTTTGAAGCATTGTGGTATTTACACGAGTTGTTGGTCTAAGCATAATTTTTGCTAAACTCCTTTCCAGTTTTCATAGCATTTATTTGTTTGTTTTTGTTACAATGATAATTCTTATCACAGTAGTTGGTGCCCTTGAGTTTATTGTAGATAATGCTAATAAATTCAATTGTGTCTGGGTCTTTACATATGAGACATGTAAGGTGCTTTGCAGAATGTTAGGTGTTGTTATTGCTATTATTGTTTTTTCTAATCTCTTCCTTTGATAAACT
This sequence comes from Vombatus ursinus, assembly GCF_900497805.2. Taxonomy (NCBI): domain Eukaryota; kingdom Metazoa; phylum Chordata; class Mammalia; order Diprotodontia; family Vombatidae; genus Vombatus; species Vombatus ursinus. Next base: position 23,810 of record NW_020954418.1, read on the forward strand.
TTTCTATTTGTTAAACAATGCCAAATAATTTTGATATTTGTTTGTTTTTTCCATTATTTTCCCAGAGATTCTTGATCTTTTGTTCTTGGGAATGCATTTTGTCTATTTTTGTGCTTTGGGCTATAAAGAAACCCTTTGGTTGTTTGATTGGTTTGACACTGAATTTGAAAATTCTTTTAAATAGTCCAGTCATTTTGTCATATTAGCATGGTCCAAACATGAATAACTAATATCCCTTTAATTATTTGTCTTTATTTCTATAAAGCTTTTTAATTCTATTCACATAATTCCTGAATGTTTCTTGGTAGGTGGAACACAGTTACTTTGAATGGATTCTATTTTTTCTATCCCTCCTTTCTGAGTTTTGTTGGCAATATACAGAAAGACTTTTCATTTTTGTATATTTATTTTATATTATGCCACTTCATTGAGTTATTATTTCAATTAATTTTGGTTGATTCTCTGGACTACTCTAAGTATTATTGGCAAAAGTGATTTTTCTTCTTCTTTGCCTCTACTTCCTCAATTTCTTTTTCTCATCTTATTGAATTTCTAGAACTCTACCAAATATTAGTGGTAACAATGTCTGCTTAACCCTGGATCTCATTGTGAAGGCCTCCAGAATTTCTTCATTAAAAATAATCCTAGCTCTTGGTTTTAGCAAGATGCTGCTTACCATGTCCTGGAAAAGCAAATTTATTCCTGTGTGGAAAAGTGAATTTATTCCTATTTTTCAATGTTAATTTAAAAAACACATATTTTTCAGAAGTACTTTTTCTGCATTTGTTGACAGAATCATTTAATTTGTTGGGTTTTTTTTCACCTATGTAGTGTAGTGTGTATATAGTTTTCTGATGTGGCCATAGTGTTTAATCTTTTTTTTATTAATATTTACCGTAACTTATAATTTTATTCAATATTTTCTGTCAGCATTCATTTAGAGGTAGTGGTCCATTGTTTTATTTCTCTACTTTATCTCTCCTTGGTATCAAGAAGATATGTATATGATAGAAAGAGTTTGGTCAGATACTTCTTTCCCTGTTTTTTGCAGTCATTTTAATCTAATATTGAGGTTAATTATTGTTTGGATGTTTGATAAAATTTACTTTTAAATCCCTGTTGTCCTAATTCCTCCCTCATTGCCCTCCTCCCTCAGGAGTTCCTTTGTTTCTTATTCAATTTCTTTTTCTGATATTAGGTTATTTGAATTTTCCATTTCCAATTCTAGTTTTTTTTATAAATATACATTCATTTAATATGTTTTCAGTTTTATTGGTTATATTATTGGGCAAAGTAATTTCTCAATATTTCCTTTATTTCCTCTTTATCATAATATTATAATATAAATATGATTAACATTTATGTAGTTCTTTGAGAATTGCAAATCACTTTAAATATGCTAAAAAAAAAAGTAAGAGACATATAGCCATCAAAATAGCAGGTGGGTGATCTGATCACCCAGCAGCTTCTAGGTTCGTAGTTTTATAGTAAATCATACATACACACATACATACATACATACACCTATATATATGTATGTATATGTGTGTATTATAAATAATTGTATATTTGTATGTATATATATATATACACATATATACACACATGAATATTAAATCATATTTGGAATTCAGAGCATTAGTTTTTCATTGTATTCAGTATTCCTAGTCACATACAGGGCAATTAATATATATGTTTATTAAATTGAATTGAGTTGAAATCACTGCAGGTTTCTGACCGTTGATCTTTGTGGTGTCCACACTCAACAACCATTTCTTTAAAATGCCAACATTCCAGTGGGGTAGCAGTGATGTCATCACTCAGCAACCCTCGCTTGAAAAGGTCAACATTGTACTGGCACAGCAGGGCAGCCATTGCATGAGAGAGGATCGTTCAACTGATTGTAGTTGCATATGCACTTTTGCTGGGTAGGGTAAAATACTGGCCTTCATCTTCTAGGTAAAGTGCAGTACATCATATACTTCTACTTGTAATTCTTTATATAATTTGTGAGATTAGTTTGGAAAAAAGTAAGAGACATATAGCCATCAAAATAGCAGGTGGGTGATCTGATCCCCCAGCAGTTTCCAGGTTCGGAGTTTTATAGTGAGTGATACATACATGCACACACACACACACCTATAAATATATATATATATGTTTATGTGTGTATTATAAATAATTATATAGGTGTATGTATATATTTATATGTATCAGTGTGTATATATATACACATATATACACGTATGAATATTGAATCATATTTGAAATCCAGAGCATTAGTTTTTTATTGTATTCAGTATTCCTAGTCACATACTAGGCAATTAATATATATGTTTGTTAAATTGAATTAAGTTGAAATCACTGCCGGTTTCTGACCGTTGATCTTTGTGGTATCCACACTCAACAACCATTTCTTTAAAATGCCATCATTCTACTGGGGTACCAGTATGTCATCACTCAACAACCCTCTCTTGGAAAGGTCAACATTGTACTGGCACAGCAGGGCAGCCATTTCATGAGAGAGGATCCTTCAACTGAGAGTTGTTGGATTTGCACTTTTACTGAATAGGGTAAAAAATTGGCCTTCATCTTCTAGATAAAGTGCAGTACATCATATACTTCTACTTGTAAGTCTTTTTATAATTTGTGAGAGTAGGTTGGAAAAAAGT
>NW_020954419.1:0-7552 GCF_900497805.2 Vombatus ursinus
CCCAACTAAACAAATTAGCTGAAATTCTGGAAGAAATCTGATCCTCAAAGTCATGGCATAATGAAGTTGATTGTGGGATGTGAAACATGGGATCCAGCACAAACTGGGACTCAGGGAAGTTAGTGTTTTCCCTTGTCTCAGCAATTTGGTCATTTGACGCACCTTTGACCATAATCTCAGCTAGTCCATCCCATAGACTGCTGAGTGGACTCCTCAAAGAGCTTCAGGAAGAAGTAATACTGATTCTGAAGGTCTCTGGGTCTCTAACCTTGACATATTAGAAATTGAAATGGCTTAGTATTACTATGGAAATTTTCTTGACCCTGCAGACCTCCTGAAAGCATCTTAGGGATGCCCAGGAACACACTTTAAGAATCACTGTATTATAGAATTAGCTTGAGTATCCAGAGGCTATGACTTGCAAATGGTCATATAGTCAATGTTTGTCAGTAAATGAACTTGAAACCAAGTCTTTTTTTTTATTCCAAAATCAGCTCTTTAGCCATTACAGTATAATGCCTCTCATATAATAGCAGACTGATTTTCAAAACTAGTAACACATAATGTTACAAACTCCTGTTGTACTGGGTTCTAAGATTCAGAGCACAAAATTGAGTCTCATTTCCCCATCATAGTAGGAGAGTAGATTGAAACTCTGAGAATGACAGGGAAGCTTTAGCAACATGAACTCTCTCCTCAGGTAAGTGAAACTCTCATGGTATTGGAAAAACATACTGTGTACTTCTAGATGCCAAGATAGAGGATTAAGCAAAAAATCACTGCAACTCCCATATTCACCTCCAAATAACCATAAAATAGTACCCCCCAACAACTCCTGGAATAGCAAACCAGCAAAAAAGTCAGGGTGAAACAGTGTTTTAGCCTGAAAACCTTGGAAAATCAGCAAGAAGGTCTGTCTCACTTTGGTAAAAAGGGAGCACATTCCAGGCCAAGAAATACCCCAGCAGGCCAGAAGCAAGCCCAACCTCAACAAAACAGTGGGAGATTTTTAAGCCCAAGTGTGGTGGAGCAGGCAAACAGAAATACCAGGAACCTCCCCTACCTTCACCCAAGTGCCTTAGCACAGCCAAGGGAAACAGCAGAATCCAGTTCTGTGAACCTCCACATGCCTCAGCACAGCTTAGGTCAAACAGGCACCCTCCAACATGATGAGAGTATAGGCTAGACCTCCATATGCTTCAGCACGGCCCAAAGAAAAGAGGCTTCCTCCAGCGGCTAGACCACTTGCTTCAGTGAAACTAAAGGAAATGCAGAAACATCTCACTGTGCCTCAGCACATTCCAGGCACCAGACACTAGGACCCCAGCTCAGCACTAGGTAAGCTGCCAGACCCCTATGGTCTCCAGCAGTGCCAGCCACCTCCCACCACACACTCTTAATACAGTACCAGCTATGAGGATCCCCTGGGGACCTCAGGACAATGTCAGGGAAGCACCAGGTAAACAACCAGAGCCTGCAGCCCCTGGCACAAGAAGCCTGAGAAAATCGTCCTTCTACCCCCCAGTGCAGAATTCAAATTTAAAAGAAATGAAAAAAGGCCAAAAAAAGGTGAGAAAACAAAAACAACAAAAGAATATGACCATACGAAGTTATTATGGTGACAGGAAAGACCAAGACACAAACTCAGAAGAGGACAAAAATGTCCAAACATCTATGGGCAAAACCCTAAAGAAAAATGGGAAGTGTTCATAAGCCCAGAAAGAATTCATGGAAGAATTCAAAAAAGGAGCTTAAAATCATATGGGGAAAAGAAATCAGAATGATGCAAGAGAATTAATTAAAAAGAGTAAATAGCTTGGAAAACTGCTTAAAAGTAGAATTGTGCAAATGGAAAAGGAGATACAAAAATCCACTGAATAAAACAACTCCTTGAAGAGTACAATTGACGAAATGGAAAAGAATGTATAAAAGCTAATTGAGGAAAACAACACCTGAAAAGTTAAAATTGGGCAAGTGGAAGAGAATGACTCTGTGAGATATCACGAATTAATCAAACACATTCAAAAGAATGAAAAAAAATGGAAGGAAATATAAAATACTTAATGGGATAAACAACTGACCTGGAAAATAAATTCATGGGAGACAATGCCAGAATCATTGGATTACTCGAAGTCATAATCAAAAGGAGGACCTAGACAGCATCTTTCAAGCAATTATCAAGGAAAACCGCCCTGATGTCCTGGATCCAGAGGGCAAAATAGGCATTCAAAGAATCCACCAATCACTTCAGGAAAGAGATCCCAAAATAAAAACTCCAAGGAACATTGCAACCAAATTTCAAAACTTTCAGGTCAAGAAAAAAAAAAATCTTACAAGCGGCCAGAAAGAAACAATTAAAAATATCAGGGATTCACAATCAGGATTACACAGGATCTAGCAGCTGCAACAGTAAGGGATCAGAGGTCATGGAACATGATATTCCTGAAGGCAAAAGGGGCTAGGACTACAATCAAGAATCACCTACCCAGCAATATTAAGCATAATACATCAAGGGAAAAAAAGGTCATTCAATGAAATAGAAGGATTTCAAGGTTTCATAAGAACATAAGAACTAAACCAAAAATTTGACCTCCAATATCAAGATTCAAAAGATGCACACATAGGTAAAAAGGCAAAAGAAAACATAAGAGATTCAATATAGCTAAACTATTTACATCCCTACATGGGAAGATGATACTTGTAATTCTTAAAAATTATACCACTAATAGTACAGCTGGAAGGAATATACACATACAGAGGGTACGAATATAAGGTGAATTTGAAGGAGCGACAAAAAAATTAAGGGATGAAAAAGAGGAGTACAATGAGTGCAGAAGAAAGGGAGAGGAAGAATGGTGTAAATTATTTCACAAGAAGAATGGTGAAAAACCTATTGCAATGGAGGAGTAGATGGGAATGTGGGTGATGAGCATCACTTGAACCTTACTTTCATCAGTATTGGCTCAAAGAGGGAATCACATCCATAATCAGTTGAATATAGAAACCTATCTTATCTAAAAGGGGAGTAGAAGGGGAGAAGATCAAGTAAAGGGGGGGCTTGGGACTGACAGAAGGGAGAGTAGATCAGAAGAGGTTGTATACAGAAGCAAAACATGGGCAAGGTGGAAGAATATGAAAGGAGAGGACAGACAGGATAAAATAGGATGGGGAGAAATATACAGTTAGTAATTATAACTATGAATGTGAATGGGATGAAGTCTCTCATAAAACATAAGCAGATAGCAGAGCAGATCAAAAACCAGAATCCTACAATATGTTGTTTACAAGAAACATACTTGAAGCAGAGGAACACACACAGAGTAAAAGTAAGGGGCTGGAGCAGAATCTATTTTGGTTCGGCTGAAGGAAAAAAAAAAGCAGAGGTAGCAATACTGATCTCAAACAAAGTAAAGGCAAAAATATACCTAATTCAAAGAGATAAAGGAAGAAACTATATCTTGCTAAAAGATACCATAGACAATGAAGCAATATCAATACTAAATATATATGTGCCAAGTGGTATAAAAGCCAATTTTTTAAAGGAGAAATTACATGAATTACAGGAATAGACCACAAAATTATACTAGTGGGGCACCTCAATTGTCCCCTCTCAGAACTTGATGAATCCAACCAAAAAATAAATAAATAAGAAAGTAAGGAGGTAAATAAAATATTTAAAAAGTTAGATATGACAGACCTTTGCCATCATTTAGACATAAAGGGTGACACCATAAGCAAATTAAAGGAGCAAAGTATAGTCTCCTTTTCAGATCTATGGGGAGGGGAAGAATTCATGATCAAATAAGATATAATATTATAGAAGTAAAATAGATAGTTTTGATTATATTAAATTAAAAAGCTTTTGTACAAACAAAACCAATGCAACCAGGATTAGAAGGAAAGCAAAACGATCTTTATAGTAAATGTTCTGATAAAGGCCTCATTTCTCAAATATGTAGAGAACTGAGTCAAAATTACAAGAATACAAGGCATTATCCAATTGATAAATGTTAAAAGGATATGAACAAGTAGTTTCCAGATGAAGAAATCAAAGCTATCTATAGGCTTATGAAGAAGTGCTCTAAATCACTTTTGATCAGAAAAATGCAAATTAAAACCACTCTGAGGTACCACCTCATACCTATTACATTGGCAAATATGTCAGAAAAGTAAAATGATAAATAGAGAAAATGTTGGGAAATTGGAACACTAATGCATTGTTGGTGGGGTTGTGAACTGATCCAACCATTCTGCAATCTGGAACTATATCCAAAGGGCAATCAAACTGTGCATACCCTTTGATCCAGCACTACTATGTCTCTATCCCAAAGAGATCATATAAAAGGGGAAAGGATGTGCAAAAATATTTATAGCAGAATTCTCATGGTGGCAAAATATTGGAAATTGAGCGAATGCCCATCAATTGGGGAATAGCTGAACAAGTTGTAGTATATGAATGTAATGGAATACTATTATGCAAGAAGAAATGATAAACAGGTAGATTTCAGAAAAAAAAAACCTGGAAAGATTTGGACAAACTGATAAAAAATGAAATGAGCAGAACCAGGAACACATTTATGCAGTACCAACAACACTGTGTGATGATCAACTATGAATAGCTCAGCTCTTCTCAGCAACATTATGATCCAAGACAAGTACAAAGAGTCCTTGAAGGAAAATGCCATCCCTATCCAGACAAAGAACTGATGGACTCTTAATGCAGGATGAAGCAAAAATTATTCTTTCTCGTGTTTTTTTCTTCTTTTGATTTCTTTCTTCTTTCACAGCTGTGACTAATATGGAAATATTTTTACATGATAACACATGTATGGACTATATCAAACCACCTACCATTTTCAGAAGAGGGGAGGGGAGAAAGGAAGGGAGAAAAGTTTGGAACTCAAGATCTTGTAAAAATGAATGCTAAAATTTTTCTTGATATGTAAAAAAATGAAATATTATTAAAAAAGAAAAGAAATAAGAGTGATTAAAATATAAGAACCAAAATAGGAGACTATGAAGACCAAATCATTAATCATCCAGCAAGTCAGAAATTCATGGCAAAACATCCGTCTTTATAAACACCTACCTGGAAGTGCTGACTTTAGGTCCAACAAAGAGATGACCAACTCAATAGTCTTCAAGGAATAAAACTGCAGAATTTTAGCAGAATGCTAAAAATTAGGTTACTGTCCTATAACAGATGCCTAAATGTTTTGTGGATGGATTTGGAATTTGAAAAATAGTAAATTCAACTGAATAAGACTTTCTTAATTAGAGAGCTATACCAAGTATCTGAGAAAAAAAACAAAACAAAACATCCCATAGCAACAATGAGCAAATAAATAAATAAAGCAAAGGGATCTCAACAATCTAAATGTATTCTTTAAAAATATTAAAATGAAACTGAAAAAAAAAATTGGCAGCATTAAACAGAACCAAGATAAGTCAGAGGGCAGAAAATATACAAGTGCTATTGTTGGGAGAAAAGAATCAATTGTTTCTATTACCTTCTTTTGCACAATTTTGAAAATTCTTAAGCTTTCTTAAGCTTATATTTTATTGAAAATCAGGAATTACCAAATTAGTTACTTGAAAAAATATTTTGGTCAACCTAATGCCTTCTTAGGAAATTAAAATAAAATAAATGAAAATGACACACAAGTGCCAAGAAATAAGATTGCTGTAATACAAATGACCTTTAAACTTACCTTTTACTGCAATGATAATGAACATTGCATTTTGCCGTGATTTAGGCTGACAGATCTCTAAAATCCCCATGGGAGCGACATCTGGAAAATAATTGTTTAAGTTGGCGGAGGAAGGAGGTGATGTCTCAAGAGATCTTTGGAATTCTTGGAGGTTGAAACTGGCAGGGGAAGTACTCTGGGCAAAGAGGCTGTAAGTATCTTATGATTTAATTAGATTTTTCAGATAAAGGCCTGTGCTAAAGGTTGATGACTAAAGGTAAAAAGTCATGGGAAAAGGAAAACTGACAGATTGGATTGAAGCTGGTGGGGAGCCAAGAAACACGAGGTGACTGGGAATGTTAACTCTCCAAATTGAACTTGCCCGTGAGTAATGCATCACTGGACTAACAGAGCATTTCATAAGCAGCATTGTGAATTGGAATCATAAGTCCCAAAGTAGTTTCAGTATCAAATGCTTCAGGCCTTTGCCTTAAGTCAAACTGTGGAAAGGCCACTAAAACTTGGTGTCAGAAGATCTGGGTACCAGTTTTCTTGAAGGTGCACTACAGTTATAATAAAGCAAGTAACAACATCAATTGACCTCAGTCCTTACTTCCACAAAGTGAGCATAGAAATGCTTGCACTACCTGCTGAAATTATTAGACTCAGAAGAGTTCAAGGGTACAAAGTGATTTATAAGTATAACAGTATATAAATGCACACCGTTCCTGTTAATGAAGGTTTTGTATCCTATTTTGGTGGCTAGGTGGTAGATTGAATAGAGTGCTGGACTTGGAGTCAGGAAGACCTGTGTTTGAATTCTACCTCAGACATTTACTAACTATGTGACCCTAGACAGTTCTCTTGGGACCTCTGAGTCTCACTTCTCTCATCAAGAAATGAGCATAATAATAACACCTACCTCGCAAGATTCTTGTGAGGGTCAAATGATTTAATGTCTATATTGTAAAGTTCCTGGACAACTTTTAAGTGCTATGTAAATTTTAGCTATTATTATTACTAAATAATATTCTACCTTTGAAAACTGTCCTTAATTTTCCAAATCTCTATGTTTTCACTAGAATTGTTTTGGTAAAAATCTTTGACATTGATGATTGCTATCAGGTTTTTTTCTTTCCTTTTCTTTTTTAATTTGTTTTATTTTCATTTCACAGAACACATCAAGTATTTCCATTACCCAGTACAATAAAAGAGAGGATTGCACATGAAACTGAAAATCTACCATGTACAATTTGCTATTCCCTCCAAATATACAACAAAGTTATCATTTACTTTTTTTTTTTCCCTTTTTTTCTTCCCAGCCCTCCCCTCAGAGATGGCTACTGCTAGACAGAAATAGATATATATACATATATATGTATGTATGTATATATGTATGTATGTATATGTATGCATGTATTATGTATATATGCATGTATGTATATATGTAAAATTATTCTATACATACTTTTATTTGTAAGTTCTTTCTCTGGATGCAGATAGCACCTTCTTTCATATGTCCCTTACAGTTAATTTGGTATTTATAATAGTCAAAACATATTATAACATAATATAATAAATAGTCACACAAAGGCATTCTCAAAACAATATTGCTATTACTGCATACAATGTTCTCTTGGTTCTGCTCACTTTCCTCTTCATCATTTCATGCAAGTCTTTCCATGTTTTTTCTAAAATCATTGAGCTCATAATTTCTTCTTCTTCTTCTTCTTCTTCTTCTTCTTCTTCTTCTTCTTCTTCTCCTTCTTCTTCTTCTTCTTCTTCTTCTTCTTCTTCTTCTTCTTCTTCTTCTTCTTCTTCTTCTTCTTCTTCTTCTTCTTCTTCTTCTTCTTCTTCTTCTT
>NW_020954420.1:0-6400 GCF_900497805.2 Vombatus ursinus
ATGTTTTACATTTTACATATATAAAAAGTAAATGGTCTATCCTTATTGAATCTTTTGTAATCAGTCTTTGGTATGTATTTTATGTTTCTCTTGTCTCTTGTATGCCACATCTTCTATTAAGTTCAGGTTTTTTTTTTTAAACAAAGTCTTGAAGGCCTGACAGGTGACCAAATATCCATTTGTTTTTTCATTCAGAATTATGCTTAACTTTGGTGAGTATGCTATTTTTACCCAGGGTCCCAGTTCTTTTACTCTTCAATATGTAGTGTTCCAAGATCTGCAATCATTTAGTGTCTCCTCTGCTAGGTTGTGTGTGATTCTAATTGTGGCACCATCATATTTGAATTGCCTTCTCTTGTTGCTTTTAATATTTTATCCTTGGGCTGAGGGTTTTGGAATTTGACTATAATATTCCTATAAGTTTTCCTCATAGGATCTCTTTCAAGTGGTGATCAATGCATTTCTTTCTATTTCTACTTCTGTCCCTTGTTCTAATGCTTCAGGACAATTTTCTTTAATTATTACTTGTACTATTGTATCAAGATTCTTTTTTTTATCATAACTTTCAGGTAATCCGGTTGTTCTTATGTCTTCTCTTCTTGATTTGTTTCCCAAATCAGCTGTTTATGTTTCACTTTCTCTTCCATTTTTTCATTCTTCATATTTTGTTTAATTATTTCTTAATCTCTTATAACTTCACTGACTTTGCCTTGCCCAATTCTAATTTTCAAGGTGTCATTTTCTTTCTTAAGATTCCTTCTCACCCACACTGCTCTCTGCAGCACAGCTCAGTCTGGTGTTCTTTGTCAACAGAGGTTCCCTCAATCTTGCCTGGCTCAGATGCCCAACTTCTCTCACTATTCCTGGGATAAAAGTTCCTGTAGAGGCCGAAGGAGACTCCCAAACCAACTAACCCCAGAGGCATTATTTTGAAGTTGTTTGGAGAAGAATTTGGGAGAGTTCAATTGAGTTCCTATTACTCCCTCATCTTGACTCCACTTTATCCCTTATTTGTTTTTAACTTTTTTTGCTCTTTTTCCATCTCTTTAGCTCTTGTCCTACCTCTTCTCAGAATTCTTTTTGTGTGTATTGCAATCCGCATTCTTCTTTAAGGTTTTGAAGTCTTCGTGTTCTTCTGCATTTGTGTCTCAAGTTTCCCTATGACAACAGTATCTCTTTATGGTTGCACACTTTTGCTGTTGGTTCATTTTCTAGCTCATTTATTGACTTTGGATTTTATATTAGTGTTGGGCTCCCCTCACATTAGGGAAGCAAGGATGGCCCAAGCTTCTGCTACTCTCAGCTCAATTGGAGAGCCTGCAATTTTCAGTGTTCCTAAGTGATATGATCAGAGAGTGGCCAATTCAGTGTCCTCCAAACTCTTGAAGTCCCTAACCCAAGAATGGGTCAGTTAGATTGTGTGTAGTTGAGTTTCTGTAGACTGTTGCTAAACTCCCTCACCATTGGCCACCTGGGAGGTTCTGTAGATTTAGAGTGACTGAACTGTTGGCTCCCCTTTTGTCTTGTTCTCATGCTGTTTTGTTTTGTTTTGTTTTGTTTTCCTCTGTAGGGTTATGTGCTGAGTTAAGGGTTAAAAATGAATTACTACTCTTCTAGGCTTTGATTCACACAGCTAAATTTCTAAAATTTGTTTTGTGCTCAGTACTCAGCTGGGATCTTGTAGTCAGTCACTGCCACTCCTCTCCACCCCAGAACTATGACAGAGAACTGGCTAATGGGTGACAGAGATTCTTGTTCCTTGTATCAGTTCAGAAGTCCTTTGGGATCTTTTTCTGTCCTAATGCTTCCTGCCCAGGTGCTCTCCCTTTCCATCCCTGGGCTCTAGAATGCTCACACATCACTGCTTTTGTGGCCACTCTCTCACCTCACTGTCCACAGACTTCTGTATCTTCATAAGCTTCCCTGGGCTGGGAAAATGATTCAGTATGATTTTTTTTCCTTGGCTTTCCTGATCATGGCATATTTTTTTTTTACACTGTTGTGGAAGAGTTGTGTTTGGAGAGCTAGGGAGTCAGAGCCCCCTTTTGCTTTGTCATCTTGATGCTACCTAATTACCAGTCATTTTCAAAAGACAATGAATGTATATGAATTTTACTGAGCATGGGGGGAAATGAATCTATTGAGTTTTTATACACAATTTTCCTAAATTCTGATTTTGCTAAAATGAGTCTAAAAGGGATTTGGGGTACATAATCTGACTTAGAGTTGTTAGGCTTTACAAATCTATCCACAGCACACAGAAGATATTAATAAAAGAAGTATAGCTGTTAGGGATAATCTTTGTTTCAAAAAAAAAGTCAAAGAGAATTTCCACACTGTATAATTTTCTTCGAACAATTCAAGTCAAAACAAAAAATCTTTGGTTATTATGCTAATAGAAAATATTCTTTCACAAAGGATATATTTAAGCATTTGAAAATATAGAATGAAAGAAAATACAATAAATAAAACCATTTCAATGGATGTTAATCCTTACAATATTTGTGGATATCTTTTCTTTTTATTTCTTTTTTTCAGTTTTTTTTTGTGTTATTGTTGTATCTTCTTTCTTTCCTTCTCCTTTTTTTATTCTTTCTTTCTATGAACTCATAGAGGCAATACAGTGTAATCTATACAGATGTAGCCTACAAGACAAGAAAACCTGGGTTTAAGTTCTGCTTTGATACATTCTTGCTATATGGCTCTGAGAAAGTCACTTATCCTTCAGGATTCTATACAATTCTTTAAGAATGTAACTAGCTGGAAGAGTTGCAGATCTTTACTGCTAGAGGGAGTTCCCTAACCTAAAGATCTTCACACAGGTCTGGATCACCTCCATCAACAATACCCCCCCCCACCCAAAAAAAATAAGTCACATCAATGACTAAAACAAAATATCTGATTTTTTTTTTCCTGAAGCCAAATACATATGTAAGAAGTGTTGTGTAGGGGAAGGAGCCCTGGAATTGGAAATGTGTTTGATTCTCAGTTTGATTATTTCTATGGTATTTTTGCTATCTAACAACATGTAATATAGGAAAAGAATCAGTGTGAGTTAAACTCTATAATGCTACTTACCAATTAATTCATCTCCATTCCTACATATTTTTTTTTTTAAATCTACCTTTCAGATTCATTGGAGGGCCAAGTATCAAAGCCTGGATAGCTCAGATCTTCTTAGATTTAGAATTTAAAGGAAACTTAGAGATCATCTAATCTAACTTCTTTATTTTACAGACAAGGAAACTAAGGCCCAGAGAGTTTGAGACACATCCAAATTCACAAATATAGTAAGAAATAAAGTAAAAAAATTTGAAGCTAGGTCCTTTCCCACCAAATCTAGTGTTCTTTCTAATATATCACGGTGCCTCTTCAAGTTATTTTATTGACTGGAAATTTACTTGTTTTTAATATAGTATTCACAGTTATTGTTGTCCTGTGGTAGAAAAGGACTGGAGTAGAAATAAGGAAGAGGTGAATTCCTGATCCATCAATAAACTTGAAAAAGCAGCTTAAAATATTAAAGTTCAATTCATCAATACCAAGTTAAGGGACATGTAGTGGATGATATCTAAGGTCTAAGGTTTTAAAGGAATTTTTAGAGATATCATGATATTGCTAGAGGGCAAAACTTGATGTCTGGAGGACCTGGATTGTAACCCACCTCAGAAGTTTACTGGCTTTGTCACCTGAAACCAGTGATTAAACCTTTTTGGGCCTCAATCTTCTCATTTGTAAAATGAGGGGATTGGATTAGATAACCTCTATGCTGGATCTTAGCCAAAAGGCCAAGAAGCAATAATAGATAACTTTCCAAGTTCCTTGCAGCATTACATCTATAATCCTACAAATCCTTTCAGTTACAAGATCTATCTTCCTACGTGCAGATAACTTCATGTTTGTGTTATAAATAGACTTCATTCAATTTATATTGAAATTATCATGGGTCTTGAATTGTTTTATTTACAGAATTTGGATAGAGGGGCTTGGACCAATAGTTATAAAAGGGCCTGTCACCCCAATGACTTTAACTTGGAAACTATTAATGAGAAATCTAAGGGTGAGAAAATATATATCATTCCAAAAGCCCCCAAAATCTTAGGTATTTTTAAGGGCTGTACTGACAGGTTCCTTTTTCATACTGATTCCACATTGTTCATCAGCCATTTGTATATCCATTTATTCATTCATTCATGTATACTTTGACTTACATATTCCCCAAACATTTCTTGAGTAGCCACCTTGTGCAAAATTTGTGGAATATGAGCAGAATGCAATCATTTCTGAAAATCACCCTCTGTTTTTTATCTAGATTAAAATTTGGAACTATTTTGAAACTAAAGAATAATTACCTTTAAGAATAAAAGAAAATAGTAGTTATTGTAAAATCTGTTCCTATTTCCTTTCTCATTTGTCAAGGGATATTAAAAAGCATTATTTATAGGATTTAGTAATACAGTTTTGGAGCATGGTGTCTAATGTTTTAAGGTTAGGATCTTCATTATTTTCAGCATCATTAATTATACATATATGCATGTATGTACACACAATCAATAGATATAAATGCATATGCATATACATATATATATACCTTCATACACGCCTATTTACTCAAATGAGTAAATCTCTCAAATTTATCAGGAGTTTCCTTAGTAATCATTACCATCCCTGATTTAGTTGTCTGGTTTTATTACATCACAGGACATTGTCTCCCACATTAAACAAATGTAGCTCTTTAATTTGCTCCCAAGTGGCAGGTCTTTTTTCTGTGGTTTAGGACATTTGCAACTCCTAGAATACTCTTTCCAGTCAATTGTAATTTGTCAATCAAGTTCTGATTTTTTTTATTCTCCACTTCTTTCCTAGGAATTCATTGGTTACAGATGCAAAAATGTCAACTGACAAGATTTAAAATAACATTTCCTAAAATTTAGCAAGTCATTAATTGATGTGGTAATATGAATAGATTCATCAATCCATCTATTTGCAATTACTATATACTACTTATGACTATAGAACCAAGATTCTTCAAATTATCAACAGGAGTGACAGAAATAATCTAGAAAGCTGGAAGAAACTTGGAACCTTGAGAATTTCTATAGGTAGAAAGAAATATTATGGCCATTTAAGACAATGACATGAAAAGTCACAAGCTTTGAGTAAATGAGTGAATGAATGAGATGGCATCACATGCTAAGTGCCAGATATTCTGTTTAGTGCTAGAGACACAAAGAAATAAATTGAGATGGTCACTATGAGGAACTCATATACCCTTTCTGAATTCCCCAAGTTTGTTGGTACAAAGAGTCCTCTAATGTAGGTGTAGTCCTCCCAGCAAAAGAAACAAACTTAACTTTAAAAAAATCTGAATAGTTTAAGTTATATTCTGAGGATTATTTTACAGTTTTTTTTATTCTAAAACATTATAGTTGTGATTTTTTCCTTTATTTTGTTGCATTTTGATACAGTAGGATGATTTATTTGGTTGGAAGTATATTTTCAAAAGTGGGAGAAATATTCAAATCTTGGGAAAATGATAGAAAAGTTCCATAGCTGCAGTTCTCACCCTTCCATACCAAATAATAAAAATTTTTAAAAAATCTAGAATTCAGAAACTCAGCAATGACTAGAAGTTAAGTGAAATTACCAAAAAGTAATTCTCATAAAAACTAATAAATGAAGATTAATTAGCCAGATGATTGCTGTGAGTGCTCCCACTACTTCCAGCCTCTTTCTTGCTTCCACAGCCCAAGCCACACTGGGGCCCTGGGATCTTCATAGCTGCTGTAATTTTTGGTACCTATAATTTGGAGTAAATCTGTTTATAGTTTCCTAGAGAGAACCCTAATACCGGGGTGAGTTGTATTATGTAAAGGAAATTTATAAACCCTGAGTTACTATGAAGCATTGGAGACAAGAATGTAGAGGAGAGAGGAGACCAGAATCAGTCAATAAACATTTATTGAGTTCCTAGTATGTTCCAGGCACATTATGAAGTGGTAGTGGAAGGTATAACATGGTCAGATCTGTGCTTTAGGAAGGTCACTTTGAGTGGAGGATGGACTAGTATGGGGAGAGACTTGTGGAAGGGTTTTCAATCAAATCAGTGGGCAATTACAACAGTCTAGGTGTGAGATGGTGAGGCCCTGCATCTGGATGGTGACAGTGTTAGAGGAGAGAAGGAATAAATATGTGAGAGATGGAAAGATAGATGTAGCAAGAGATTGAATATGGGAGGGTGAGAGAGAGAGTGTGGAGTTAAGCATGACTGCTAAGTTGTGAGCGTGTGTGACTGAGAGAATGGTGGTTCCTTGACAATAACAGGGATGTTAGAAAGAAGAAAGGGTTTAGGGGGGAAAAGATAATTAGTTCAGTTTTGGAAATGTTGATTACACATATT
>NW_020954421.1:0-9369 GCF_900497805.2 Vombatus ursinus
GAACAGTAGGGTCAGAGGCTGTATCATGATGGGCAATGGGACCTCCAGAGGCAGTTAAAGGGGATAAAGGCACGACTTACTACACTCTGGACATAATGCTTTCTGAGTCAGTGAACTGTCAGGTCTCTAGTCAAACTGGGCATTTTTTCCATTTGGTAAATTGTGCCTAGCAGGGTACCCAAGTTAGGGACATGAGACCAACAAATTCAGAACAGTTGAGTTAATCATTAAACTTCCTTTTTATTGGCAGCTGGCAACACTCTTAGCAACTTGACTTGTTCTGAGGAATTTCTAAAGTTGCTGCTCCCTGGAATTTCTTGGGTTCATCTTTCATCACAGGGCATGGACATAAATAATTGCTGCCTGAATGGTTTGTGCCCATATGCCCCTGTAGGGACCAGTTAGCATAAGCTCATCAATTTAGTGTTGCACAGTAGTGTAGAAGAAGGGCAGCTTTCTCTAGGTCTCTACAAATAATGTTCACTCCAGCTGCTTTCAAGTCCATTATGAATGCAATAATTTCTTTAACCTCTCCCAGGATATGATATTGCTTTATATTAACTGGCAAGATATTATATAAGTCTACATATAATATAAGATATTATATATTATGTGTGAACTCCTCTGACCAGGTGAGATTCCAGTCCTGTACACCTGATTGGTTCCCTATCTTTTGACAGATCCATGCTCATTTGGTTTGATTTGTCTGGAGGTCCAGATGAAAGATAGACCTTTCCCCCACTTATACATCAGCTTTCACTCATGTTCTTGGAATAGACCTTTCCCCAGCTCCACCCTCCTGAGTGAAAGGTTCTCACTTTCCCAGGTCAGGTTATCATGAACAACTGTGATATGGCTCTCAGAAGTGCCCTATAAACCTGTTCTCCTTCCCAGCTCCACCTGATAGTGACTTGAAGAGTGTGCAGTGGGTAGGAGCGCTGGACTTGGAGTTAGGAAAACCTAAATTCAAATCCTATCTCAGACACTTACTAGATGTGCAAGCCTGGCAAGGATAAACTCTGTGTACCTCAGATTCTTCATCTGTAAAATGGAGATGACTTATCTCACAGGGTTGTTTTGATGATTAAATGAGTTAACATATACAGGGTTTGTAAACCTTAAAGCGCTATGTAAATGCATAGGACTGATAGGTGACAGAGTGGATAGAGTGCTGGGCTTGGAGTCAGAAACACCTCCCTTGGTGAGTTCAAATCTGGCCTCAGACATTTACTAACTGTGTGACCCCGAGCAAGTCATTTAACCCTGTTCACCTCAGTTTCCTCATCTATAAAATGATCTAGAAAAGGATATGGGAAACCATTCCAATATCTTTGCCAAGAAAACTCCAAATGGAATCACAAAGAGTTAGACATGATTGACTGAACAACAACATTATAACTATCATTTCTTTTATTCCCCAGAGTTGAATGTAATATCATGCCCAGAAAGATCACTCAAATCAGTATCAAAGTTATCTATGAGATTTTAGAATATGAATATCTGGACTTTCCCTATTCCCTAGTTTACAACCTTGTTTTTGTTTTGTTTGTTTTATTTCCTGGAAGTTTACCCCCCTTTTCAGCCTTATTTTCTTATTCCCATCCAAATAATTTTTACTATGCCCACAGCACTTGGGGGAACTTCCTCATTCAGAATATGTGTACAACAGTGAAGTTTAGTGGAGGTTATAGCAGGGGCTGGCTAGAAGACCACTAGAGTTTGACTTCATTTGGTTTTTTCTGTGGGTTTTTTTGTAGTATTTGATTATCACTTTGCAATTTTCCTATTTATTCTTTCCTTCCTTGTTAGTTTTGTCCTGAATTAGAGTGCTTTCATAATTATTTTGCTACATTTATGACCATACAAATTAGTAGCTGTTGATGTTCTCTCTTCATTTTTTTTTTTTTGTATCTATAAGGCCCAAGATTTTTTTTCTTCATGCTTTTGGTATTTTTCCTTCCTCCTTGTAAATACCTTGTAAATAAGTCACTGTTTCATCTCTAGCCTCAGTCTCCTTTAAATTCACTTGTTGCCATCTGTCTATTTTTTGCTGTCTTCAGTGATATTGCTACTCCCTCTGTAAGAATCCCAAGGATTGTAATGCCACGGTCTAATTTTTGGTTCCACTGTCCTTGATCGGGAAAACAGCAACAACCACAACAAACAGTTTATGCAACATTTTCCCATCCCCACTCTCATTTTTCTTCTTTTTTTACTTATTTGTTCTCAACCATGAATGCTCTTGTGGTGACTTTGTTGTTGTTGTTGTTGCTGTTGGATATCTTGGCACTGCCAGACTTTCTTAGAATGGTTCTATCTTCCACTGCTTTTCTTGGCTGTATGATATTATAACACTCATAAAATCCCATTGTCCTTCTTTGTACAGACTAGGTTATATCTTAACCTATTTTTGCCTTTGTCAACTTTCTTTTTCCACTTAGGAAGTATGCTAAATGTTTGCTGACTAATGGTGCTTTCTAGGCATTTTTGGTCTCTTTGTTGTGATAATCAATAATTTTATTTTATTTAACTTCTGGATGAAATTTATTGTTTTTTTTTCTTTTACATAAATATTTTTGTACTTTTTCTTTTTTAAAGATTCATTAATTTATTTATTTTCAACATTCACTGCCACAAGATTTTGAGTTCCAAAATTTCTCCCCATCTTGTCCCTCCCCCAACCCCAAGACAGCATGCATTCTGAATACCCTTTCCCCTAATCTGCCCTCCCTTCTCTTATCCCCTTCCTCTCCTATTTTCCTATAGGGCAGGAGAGATTTTTATACCCCATTGCCTGTATATCTTATTTTCCAGTTGCATGTGAAAACAATTTTTTAACATTTGTTTTTAAAACTTTGGGTTGCAAATTTTCTCCCTTCCTCCCTCCTCACCCACCCTCATTGAGAAAGCAAGCAATCTGATACAGGTTATACTTGTGTAGTCATGCAAAACACTTCCATAGTAGTCGTGCTGTGGAAAACTAACTATATTTCCCTTTATCCTACCCCACCCACCATTTATTCTATTCTCTCTTTTGACCCTGTCCCTCCTCAGAAGTATTTGCTTCTGATTATTATAGTTATTGTTGATGTCATTTCTGTTTTCCATTTCCCAGTTTGATTTGTAATCACTTATGCAAATAATTCAATGCTAAATCCTACTATTTATTTATCATTTTTTCCTAATTACTATTATTCTTTATTGGCTATTGAAAATTCTGGTCTTATATCTGATGAGGAGATAGTCTGACTGTATGAGCCTAGCTCTATGCTAAGCACTGGGCATATAACGAACAAACACACATATGCCTTCCTTCCAGGAGATTATAATTCTAATAGGGAAAGACAATATTGAAAAGGAAACTGAAAAGAGTGGGGAATACCAGGTATGGGAACATGGTGTGTATGGAGCACAAACCAAGCAGAGCTGCTGATGGAAAAGGGAGAGTTACTTGGAAAGTTCTGAACTTTCTATAAAGGAAGGCTTTAGGAGGAGTTTATTTTTCTACCTTTTAGCCCTGCAAGTGGTGGGGAGTGGCAACGAAGGTAATTGAAAAGATGTTGAGTATCAAAAGTTGACAGGGCAGCTAGGTGACTAAGTGGATAGAGCACTGGGCCTGGAGTCAGGAGGATCTGAATTCAAATGCAGCCTCAGATACTTACTAGCTATGTAGTTGTGTGACTCTAGGCAATTCACTTAACTCTGTTTGCCTCAGTTCCTCATCTGTAAAATGAACTGGAGAAGGAAATGGCAAATCACTCTGGTATCTTTGTTAATATATCAGTTGTGTCCAATTCTTGGTGACCCTATTTGGGGATTTTCTTGGCAAAAATATTGGAGTGGTTTATCATTTCCTTTTCCAGCTCATTTTACAGATGAAGAAACTGAGACAAACAGTTAAGTTTCTTGCCTGGGGCCACATACCTAGTAAGTAGTATCTGGGCCAGATATGAACTCAGATCCTCCTGACTCCAGGCCCAGCACCTTATTTACTGTAGCACCTAGCTTCTCCTGTCTTTGCCAAGAAAACCCTAAATGGCATCATGAAGTATCTCACATGACTAATTGACTAAACAACAGCAAATCTAAATTTGAGTTAATCTGCATGGATGAGATTTCAGGTTATCAGCTTATCCTGGGGGAGGTAACTTGCTTGAAGAATTCAAGCCACGTCGAACTTTGGATGGAAAATAAAAATTTTTACATTTTTCCTTTATATGAATTCTAAATCTCCCCTTTCAAACTCATTTTTCTAAATGTCTCTGTTTTCTGGGGACCATCAGAAAAGATTTGATCCCTTTAAAGGGCATGACAGCCCTTTCAATACATAAAAATAACTCTAATCTTGGCCCTCTTTTCCCCAAATTCTCCTCTTTTTCAAATTAAACATCTCAAGGTCCTTCAACTGACACTCACTTGGCATTTTTCCAGTCCTCTCCACTCCATCCCCACCAGGCTGTGTTCCCTTCTTTGATTGTGTTCCAGTTTGTCCATTTTCTTCATAAAATATGGTACCTAAATAGAGATAAAGATAAGAATTGGTTGGGCTTATAATTTCATTGGTCTAAGGAAGTCCCAGGTGAAGAAATACCTTCTTTCAAGCACATAAGTATTGTGTCTGCAAATTACAGTCCTAGAGAAATGCACTAAAAGTTTAGATAGCTGATACAAGATCGACACAGCCAATATTTGTCAGAGGCAGGAATTGAACCCAAATCTTCCTGACTTTGAGGTCTCTAACTACTACTTTATCCTAGCTTTCTGCTACCCAGAACTTAACATAATCCACAATACGTAATAGAATCGGTGCAGAATACAGTTGGATGTCGTCATTTTGGTAAGGCTGACTAAAATTGCATTGGGTCTTTTGGGCTACTTTGTCATATTGTTGACTCATTGAGTTTCAAGTTCCCGAAAGCCCTCAGGCCTTCTTCACAACAATTATTTTATTATAAGCCAATGTCCTTGTCAAGGCCTTGCTGAAATTTAGGTATCCTGTGATTATGAGCAGCACAATTAGGTAGCCAGTTAGATAGAGTCATAGAATCAAGAAGACCTGAGTTCAAATCCATCCTCAAGCATCTACTAACGGTGTGACCTGGACAAGTCACCTTACCTCTGTATGCCTCAGTTTCTTCATCTGTAAAATGGGGGTAATAATAGCATCTACCTCTCAGGATTTTTGTGAGGATAAAATGAAATAATATTTATAAAGTGCTTTGCAAACCTTAAATCACCATATTGATATTAATTACCAATATTTTTGCTATGCTATTCTTCTGATCTGCTAGTTTAGTGACCATGTTAAAAAATGAGCATACCATCTGATATGATTTGTTCTTGAACACATATTGAGATTATTGACACTTTTTGAAGTAATTTCAGGAGAAATTAAACATAATATGATACAGATAGCAGCATCACTCTTATTTTGTACTAAAGCACTTTATTTTTTTAATCCAGTTGTAGGACTTTATCATTATTCTTACCAAAATTAATCTATTATATTTTGAACCTCCATTTAACATGGCAATGCTTTTATTGGATGAGAAAGCAATTACTTAATTGTTTAGCAATCTGTCCTAGCTTTGGAGTTGGGCCTACTTGACAAAACACTGCACTAGGATACAGGAAGATCTGAATTCAAACCCTACCTAGCAAATGTGCTATCTGTGTAATCCAGAAAAGTCACTGAACCTCTCTTAGGTTCAGTTTATTCAATGATAAAATAAGGATTTTTATAGCACCTTCTTCTTGGAGTAGGTGGAAGGATCAAATGAGATAAGATATATAAAACACTTTACAAATCTAAAAGATCTATATAAATGCTAGACAATATTATTGCTATCCAGACATTTAATAAGCATCCCATCCCATCTTTAACTTTATCCGAGTCAATGATTAAAAAGAGTTAAACAGAAAAGTACCTATCAACAAAGGACCTTACTGTAGCTTGTCACTAATCTACTCATGATTAATTTTTGGCTAAGTCATTCCACTAGTTTTAATAGCCTCCTCATGAGTCTGCCAGTCCCAGGTCTCTCCCCACTCCAATCCATCTTCCATTCACCCACTAAAGTAATTTTCCTAAAGCCAAGATCCAATCATGTACACCATTCCCCTCCACTGCCCTCCTCCCCCACCCCACACCCACTGAATTAACTCCAGAAACTCCTTATTGCCTCCAGGATGAAAAACATACAAATCCTTTCATAATCTAGCTGCCTCCTACCTTTCCAGTTTTCTGTTGCTCCTCACTACATACTCATCTGTCCAGTGACACTTGCACTTTGCTATTCCATGCACAAGACATTCCATTCCTTGGTTCTGGGCATTTTCCATAGCTTTTCTCCAGTTCTGGAACACTCTCCCTTTTCAACTTTTACTGATTTTCCTGGCTTCCTTTAAGTCCCAAGTAAAATCCCATCTTTTATTAGAAACCTTCCCCAAATCTTATTCATTCTAGTGCCTTCCCTCTGAATTTATCTTATTTATCCCATAGAAGCTTGCCTTCTACATATCAGTCTGTATGTTTTGTTCCCCTATTAGATCATAAGCTCCTTGAGGAGAAGGTCTATCTTTTGCATTTTTCATGTCTCTAGCACTTAGCACGATGTCTGGCACATTGTAGGCACTTAATAAATGTTTATTGATGGATTGATTGATAGCTATGAGTCCACTGAACATTCATTATCTGGTCTTCATCCTTCTGATTTATCCACAAAGATATCACGAGAAACCTTCTAAAATGTCTTCCTGATGCTCAGCTATTCTATTATATGGCATTTCTCAGACATACCAGTCTAGTAACTCTGTTGTGAAAAGAGCATAGAAGTTAGGTTCAGAAGAGAACACAGACATCATATAGTACTAGCACTGCATTTTTACAGATGATGAAATGGAAAATTAATTTGGTCTGGATGACTTATCCTTAAGGAACCCATGCTGGCTTGCAGTGATCATCACTTCCTTTTCATAGTGTCCACTCCTTTAAGAATACTTTCTAGATTTTTTTTTCGTAAAACAAAATCAATATGAATCAAGTGACACTCAACTTTTCAAGGTAAAACAATATCCATCTATATGTCACTGTTAAGGACAAAAGCGAATTAATGTTGGTTTCATTTCATCAGGTTTCTGTCTATTATCAACTCTAATTACTTGCATGTTTAAACTAGTCTTCTTTTATTAGTGTCATTAGTGGCTGCCTGCCAATGACAGCTTGTCTAACATTAACATGTTAAAATTGCACAGTTCCTTATTTCCCTGCAGATATCAAATGCTCAATACAAAGCCTCATTCAAACTGTGCAGCACACTAGTTTTGTACCTTTCTAATGAACTTCCTGGGCAGCTAGGTGGTACAGTGGATAGAGTGCCAGGCCTGGAATCCAGAAGACTCCTCTTTTTGAGTTCAAATCTGGCTTCAAACATTTATTAATTGTGTGACCCTGGGCAAGTCACTTAACCTTGTTTGCCTCAGTTTCTTCATCTTTTTAAATTAATTTATTTATTTTCAGTTTTCAACATTCACTCCTATAAGCTTTTGAGTTTTAAATTTTATTTGCCTCCCTCTCATTCCCCTTCCCCCAGACAGTGTCCAATCTAATATAGGCTTTGCATATACATTCTTATTAAACATATTTTCACATTAGTCATGTTTCAAAGAAGAATTAGAACAAGTGGGAAGAACCATGAGAAAGAAGAAACAAAACAAAAGAGAGAGAGAGAGAGAGAGAGAGAGAACAAATAGTATGCTTCTATCTGCATTCACACTCCACAGTTCTTTCTCTGGATGTGGATAGTAAGTTTCCTTATCTTTAAAAGAAGCTGGAGAAAGAAATAGCAAACAACTCCAGTGTCTTTGCCAACAAAACCCCAAAAGGGGTCATGAAGAGTCAAACATGACCAAAACAACTGAAGAACAACAATGAACTTGCTATGTATTTTTATACATTGTGTTTATCTGTATGTATATGCGTATGTATAGTTATACATATACATGTGTGTATCGTTACCTCTTCCTAGGTTTTAAGCTAAATAAGGGGAGAGACATTTTGTTTCGAAACTGTTTCTTCATATTACATCATAAATCACTGAATATAGTAGCTACACGCCTAAGAAATATTTACTAATGACTAGATCTTAACGTAGTGACTAACACATAGTAGTCACTTAATAAATGCTTGTTAACTTGACTGTGAATTATATTTAATATCTTGCATATTAATATTTTGTTATAATCAAGTTATACAAATTTATTCATTCACATATGCACATATGCATACATAAAATGAAAGCAAAGATGTGGCTAAATGGCTAAACAGAAACATGATTTCAACAATGATCTTCCCTATTATGAACATTAGGGTTAATTATAGCCATAATATATATAAACACCTATTTATGTGAAACCAATCAGGCATGTGTGTATAGGGGATAGGGTGAAAGAGGGAATCTAGCTATTCAATTGAAAGCAATTAATTGGGTTGATAAAACTATAAAAAGGTTTTTTTTAAATGTAGTCCCTATTATCCTATTTCTGAAAAAAGCATCCTTTTTTTTGCAAAACTGAAGTTGAATAATATTAGGTGAGTGATATAACAAGTATTAATTTAATGAGCAATGCAATATATCCTCAAATAAGATAATTTGTAAAAAGTGATTTGTCAGTCTTGATATTATAGAGACATCAGTTTCTGATTATCATCAACACCATCTCATTCTTCCCATCTTGTTCACTGGAGTTCGGTAGTTCACTTAGAAATGATTCTGAGATGAGATGGAAATGTAAGTCTTTATCCTGTTATTATTCAATTATTTTAATGTTCTAGTACATCTACAGCAATTAAAATAACTCCTTTTTTCAGGTGAATAAAAGTATTTGAATAAAAGCTCCTCTTCTTAAAGTTCAATTTAAGTGTCTTGATAAAGATTCCAGTAGCATCCAGGATGATGGGGATGAGATGCATTACATTCTTTTCCCACTTAACTTGTATCTCCTCTTGAAGAGCTTTGAAAAGTTTTGGGAAAAAAAAACATTCCATTTAACTTGGGGACTATGAGTATTTGGTATCGCTACATCTATGAAGGTTGCTGTTCTTAAGTTTACTGAGGGGTCAATGTTAGTCCACGAAAATGTGGTCCACAGTTCAGTTTATGAGAATGATCCAGTTGCCTTTCAGTAAATATTATAGTATATTTTGAGATTTGTATTTCTAATAAAGGGATTTGTCATCTATTATTTCATGAATGAGAGGAATCTTCTGAGGTGTAACTCTAGACCTGTCTTGCTAGGTACTTGGTAGACATTTATTTATTCATTTTTATTCAGTAACATGCACAGTTTCTGTTTATTTTTTTTCTTGTT
>NW_020954422.1:0-43674 GCF_900497805.2 Vombatus ursinus
CTCTGACATTGAAAAACCTGACTCTTGGAAAAACACTTAAACTCTTTGACTCTCGGTTTCCTAATCTCTTAAAGTAGGTTAAATAAGATTTAGAGTCACTCTCTTATAGGATTGTGAGACTCAAGTGAGATAACACGGAAAGCACTTTTGTGCACTTAAAAGTGCAGGTTACATGGTGTCACACTAGACACAGAACCAGGTATGGAGGCAGGAAGATCTAAGCTCTAATCTGACCTTGGGTACTTTCTAGCTGTGGGACCCTGGACAAATCACCTAACCTCTGCTTGCCTTAATCAACTAGAGAAGGAAATGGCATACCATTCCAGTACATTTGCCAAGAAAACTCCATGGACAGTGTGGTTCATCAGATCATGAAGAGTCAGACACAACTGTCCAACAACAATTGCCCTCACCCACCCTGAGAGGGGCATGGGAAATACACAGCAATGATCAAAATTACTGCATTGTTTTAGCATACTTTTTGCATAATTACATTTACATTTATCAAAGTTAAAAAAAAAGATTCAAAATGAAGGAAACAGAAGTGAAATGATTTTTGGCAAGCTCTCTCCAAATCATACTAAACGTGGTTATTGAATACAGTATGTGTAAATGAGGTAAAAACTTGAGACAGCATTTGGTGAATCTCACTGCAAGTATAATCTGCTGATTTCAGTGTCAGCTGGTATACACATATCATACTATGTGCTACATTCAAATATGAAATTAATCTTTGTGTGTAAGTTGAACATATACATATACGTGTGTATAATACCTACCTACCTATATACATATGCTGTTCTAGTTCTTATTTTCATTAATTTTGTTTGGATATGTCTATCTTTGAGTCATCTGTGTAGAAAGGGTACCTGAACACATGGGAACTGATAAGACCACCAAGTATAACAGTGTAGAGAAAAGAGAAGGCCCAGAACAGAACTTAAGTGTCTACCTATATTTTTGCAATGTGTAAATAATGAGTTCTCTGAATTAATAAACAAAATCTTACATGTATTATCATCATTTGTATCATGTTATTTCTGTCAAACAGAAATTTTCTGCTTTAGCTAATATAAAGATGTACTACTGATCTTGATTGGTGGTTAAAAATGTATTATGAGTTGCAGCAATACCAGTAACCCTACTTTTGAAGAAGCCTGTATTGAAAAACAAGTATACTCAACACATTATAATAATGCTATCATGATTATTTCATATTATAAATATGAAGAGTAAAGATGATTTATAAATACATGCATATGTTATTTTAGCATATACTTAAGATGGGTTTGTGTATATAAATATTGTAATGAATATTTAGTTTCATTTGAATAAAATACAGGTTAAAAAAATTGTTTGCATAGATTACTGATTGAAACCTATGGGAGCATGCCACAATTTTTTAAGGGAAAACATTTCTCCATAAAGTTTGGAAAACTGTGGTATAAACTATAGAGTGCTAGAGAGTAGTAACTTGGGAGTTCATAAGGTTTAGTAATTCATACAAGTGCTGATTTATGAATATAGTTGATTCAGTTAGGCTTTGCATAATATTTGCATTTGTAATCCTATATACCTGTCAATTGGTTTCAGCCATGAAATAAATTTAGTAATAAGCTTGGCACCTAGACCAGGGGAAAACAAGTCAAACAATCTCCACTCTGGTCACTGAGTCAAGAAGACCTATTTTCAAGTCCTGTCTTTAAAAATATATATATTAGGTATGTGACTATGTGTTATAGTTGATCTGTGTTAGAGGATGAATTTCCACAATACAACATTTATGTGGAATAAATTGCAGGTCTGTATAATAGCAATAATAACAAAAACTGTAGCAACAACAATTAAAAAACATTTGGTACCATTTTTAAAAGGGAGCATGATATCATATATATATAAAGTACTAAATTTTGAATCAAGAAATTGTTGGTTCAAATGACATTTCTGAAACTAGCTATGAGAGTCACTACATATGGGCAAGTCATTTAACCAAGGCAGCTAAATAGCATAGTAGATAGAGTACTAGACCTGGAGTTATGAAGACCTGAGTTCAAATCCATCTTTGGATATGCACTAGTTATGTTACCCTGGGCAAGTCACTTAATATATGTTTGCCTCAGTTTCCTCTACTATAACATGAAGATAATAACAGTTCCTAACTTTCAGAGCTGTTGGGAGAATCAGAAGAGTTAATATTTGTAAAGTGTTTAGCATAGTACCTGGTAAATAGTAGGCACTATATAAATGCTTATTCTTTAGTTTAACTTTTCTGAGCCCCAAGCAACTCTCTAAGATTATAGCATATAAGCAGGTCATAATCTACCTCAATGGAGGAAGTTTCCACACCAACAAATTCTTAATTCCCTACTATGGACCTTGATCTTAATGTGGCTCAAGAACTTTGGAGATCATAAATTCAATTTTGACTGGGAAAAAATGGTTTCAGCATCTGAAACACCATGAAAAAAATGATTCCACCTCTCCTCACTTCCAAAATTATTTTGGACTGTCATATAGACATATTTTAGGATATAGGGAAATGAAATTATAATAACAATGTAATCTGATCTGGAGGATATATCTGGATTAGTTATTTAGAAGTCTAATCCAAAAGGAATCAGGAAAATTCATGATTACTTCTGGGATCTTACCCTGGCAAATGAAATACTTCATAGGTGGATGAATCTTCCCATCACTCCTCCAGGGGTATCTGATAGGCTACACAGGAAAAAAAATCTAACTTAACTTCTAGATATTGCTTATTTCTGCCCCAAATAAAACTGCTTTTCTGCCATCCAAGATTAATGAGTATAATCCAGCCAATAAGCCTTTGTTGCAGCATCTCAGTAGGGTGTATGTTTGCTGACTTCACCCTGTCAGTCTGCTATTTTTTCATACATCTGTTGTTGGAGTCTCTGAGCCCAGAACAACTCAGAAGAGGGCCGAATTCACTTCCTTTATAACTAAGTATATCTAAAGAGCTTGAGAAGATCTCTGCTTATGTTCCATTTTAAGGAATTGTGGGTACCCAAGACAGTTATGACTCAGTTTCTTCACCTAGAACCCACCTTTGGAAAAGTCCTTACCTTTTTTTTCCCATAAAAAAAACAAGTTTTAAGGTGTTGGGGGAAGGGAAGAGAGGGAGTCTTTGTTCTTGTCATTTTCAGTCACACTTTCTCTAATGACAACAGACGATCATGTAAATAATCTCTTCTTTTGTCACTTTTTTTCTTCAACTATAAAACATGCTTTGAGATTTACTTTTCTAAAGAGAAGTGTTAATTAACTATCATAATCTACTCGAATTAAAACTCTCAATTATTTGATTGTTTTAATAAGCTTTTAAACAACAAAACTCAATTTTCCATTTTTTTTCTTGATTGGGGAGGAAAGAGGCATAGGAAGCACCTGGCACAACCATACAAGAACTAGCCATTGAGACCCCACACCCTTGCCTATTACCCCCAATAGTACTTCACTCCCCTCCCCCATAGTAAACCAACTTTTTAAAAGCACTTTCCTTCCAATTAAGAGTTCCCCTATGTCAGAGGAAACATTGCCCTACCTATATACATTACTTAGAGCTGCT
Organism: Vombatus ursinus; assembly: GCF_900497805.2. NCBI lineage: Eukaryota > Metazoa > Chordata > Mammalia > Diprotodontia > Vombatidae > Vombatus > Vombatus ursinus. Next base: position 3,590 of record NW_020954422.1, read on the forward strand.
CTTCCAGGTAATGGCCCTCCTCTTCTCAGCAATCTGTGCCTTTTGCCTCTGGACCTTGGTGCTTCCACCAGAAGCTGTCAGCTGTGGTACAATACATGTCAATGCCTCCTCAATAAATCTTCCCCTGAGTGGCTTAAAGTCCTTCTCTTCCCTCTGGTACCTCATGAACCAGAACCCAGCTAGTGTCTCAATATGGGGTGCTGTCAGATCCTCATCTGTTGCCTCACCATCCCAAACCCCATGTCCCAGCAAACAGGGACTCCTACTTCTTCAGAATTGCTCTATTAGTAGACAATCCATGAAATGAAAGCCCATGAGAAGTTAACTGTTGTTGGAAGCAAAAAGGAAAAAAAAATAGCTGTTAGTAAACTGCCTTCAAACAAAGATCCACTATGTTGTCCATTTAAAAAAAACCAGTATAAGCTTTGTCTGATTTTGTATTTGTGTTGTATTAATATTTTTATGACTGCTCTTCAAGTGATTTTTCTATCTTATTAAAGGAAAGCAAACCACCTTGTCTGATTTCTCATCACCTCTCCCTCTACTCCCATGTGCCAAACTAGATGACATTAATCTGAATATCAACATACATAAAACATGAAACAATCTATGGTTAATTCTGGATTTTGTTGTCCATAGTAGCTGATACTTCACTTCGGAAGACTCATTGATGCTTTTTAATTTAAGATGCAATTCTACATGCATACCATATAACATTGCATACAACCCAAGAATTCCCAGTTCTTTCAAAATCCAGTAATTATTCACGAGTGTGGAGTATATGACTGGAACTACAATGGAGAAAGGGGATGGAGGATATTCTCCCAGCCAGATAAAGCTCCCCATGCATTTTCCTTCCAATTTTAAAGAATGGAATAATGAAGTGGGGCCTCCAGCTGTTCCAGGTCCTCAGGACATCAATTAAGCAATGTATTTCTGAATCTGTTTCTGTTCCTCATTTATGTGCATTTTTTGGACTACACATTTATCTCCTCTAAATTACATTCCAATTATGCTGAGAAGTTGGTAAGAACGTGAAATCTGAGTATGAATCCCCTTACCTCTGTAAAAAAAAAATCTCCCCCATTGTTCATTCTGATATTTCTGTAAATATTGTAGCAATTTAACATTGCTCTGACCTTTTACTTTGAGGGATAACACTTGCAGTGAATCTTCTTAAGTGAAGTGATGTTAGAGGTGGCTAAAGCAGATAGTACCTGGAGGAACAGCTTCAAGAACATATTTATAAAGTAAATTGTGAAGGCAAGATCAAATATTAAAATGGTAATTAATTCTTGAGTTTGGAGCTGATGAAACTGTAATTGCATATTAATTACTGCAAGAGGCGTTAGGTCTGATGAAAGAATTAATTTTTATGATGAGGAGAGATTGTTTCCAGAAATAATGTTCTTTTACACTGGGGTCAAACTATCATACGTTACCTGAATAATCAGGGTATTTAACTTATTATTTCACATATCTCCAAGAGTTAGGGCAAAGCATATATTTTCCAATAAGTATTGCAAATAAATTACCATGAGATCATGAGAATTTGTAAATAGAAGAAGAGCTATTAGATAGTAGATTATGCTTGCATAAAAATTTAGAATGGAAAATAAGTGAAAACCCCCTAGCCTTATTCTAATCCTCAGTAGAAAGCTGCTCACTTCCATGCAATTACTGCATAAATTCTGGGATGTGGATGTGTGAGGAGGAATCCATGCATTTAAGGTACATGATATATTCAAGGATGAAAATCAGACTTGATGGGAGAAGGACCAAAATTCATTCCTTAGGAACAACTACTAAGCCTGTCTTCATCAATGGATCTGAAAAATAACCAAATTAATCAAAGTAGTAAAACTGTCTCCCATGGACAAGTCCACCAAGAACAACAAAATTGTATCTTCAAGACATTGTAGTTATCTAAAAAAGTAAAATAAGTTGAATGAACAGTTATATGATGAATTTGGGAAGCATGAAAATTCAATCTGATTTTTAAAGTACTAGGAAATGTTTATTGGCCCAATGCCATTTGACCCTTATAACAGTTAATGCCTCTGATAACTTCATGTTGTCTGTTCGGACTTACTCTGAGAACAATACGGTAGAAAGTTCTTTGTTGATGATAAAATTTCAATTCCCCCAATCAAGTCAGTTTCATTTAGCGTACACATATGAGTACATATAAGTACATGAGTATATTACTAGAAGATAGATAGACTTTCAAAAGTGACAGACATGTCATCTATGTTTAATATAAATACCAATTAATTGAATATGTCATGAGTGGGGATGAGGTAGAGTGGAGGTGTGGGACTGTGGAGGTAGAAGTTACTCTTTTTCTCAGAAAGGAGAACCACAACTACTACAAATGAAGAAGAAAGAAAGAGGAGGAGAAGGAGGAGGAGGAGGAGGAGGAGGAGGAGAAGAAGAAGAAGAAGAAGAAGAAGAAGAAGAAGAAGAAGAAGAAGAAATGTGTGACAACTCAGCATAATGCCAACAGTAAATCATTCAGTCAGTGAATAAGCATTTGTTAAAGACCTACTATGTTCCAGGTACTCCACTAATTATATCCATCATCACCTGTCAGATTCCTGGAAGAAAAACAAACAGAAATAAAAAGAAAGAGACAGGAGTAGGTTGGGTCAGGAAGACTTTCAAATGTACCTCATTCTACCTCTCTTTATAATTCTACTCAACTTTCAACATGCAAATAATTTCCAGAATCACAACTTCAAAAGGCATAAATTCAATGAATACACACACACACACACACACACACACACACTCATTAGATGCCTACAGTGTATAAGACATTATATTAATAATTGGAAATTCAAAGAAGAAAAATATTATAAGCCTCAACAATAAAGACTTATCATATTTTCCTTACTCCAGTGATTCAGAATCTCTGTCATTGTACAAACCCTATTTTCTATCCCCTTACCTACTCCCTTATTTCTATAACCTTGAACTCCCCACCCAAGTATCCCACTCCTGATCCACATGCCCCTTCCACCATGTCTTCAAGAGTGTGCATATCATAGGTAACAAACTTTAGTCTTAAGCCTTTTTTTTCCTTTCTCACTCTCTCCATACCCAGGTTCACACTGGGATCTGACTTCTTCCCGATGACACAGCATTCCTAGTTAATCTATCAGATGTCCCTTACATTTTCATTCATGTCCTACGACTCATGTCCTTTGTTGGTTCTAAGGAGGGGGAAAGAGTATAATACTTCTTAATCCACACACCACTTTCAGATTCTCTACCAGCATTGCTCAGTAACTTCTCTGCCTTTGATATTCAATATTGATATTCTTTCAATCTATATTGTTTCACTTAATCAATTTTCTAGTATTTGTTATCTACCAATCCTTGGGACATTATCCTTCCTTCCTCAAATAATTAACTGGCTGGCTGAAACTCTTTCTCTCCACCTCAACTCCTTCCCTTCTTTTTTAAAAATTTATTTATTTTTAGTTTTCAACATTCACTTCCATAAGATTTTGAGTTTTAAATTTTCTTCCTCTCCCATTTTTTCCTCCCCTCCCAAGACCACATACAATCTGACATAGGTTGAACATACACATTCATATTAAACCTATTTTCCCATTAGTCATGGTGTAAAAACAATTAGAACAGGAGGAACCACAAGAATGAAACAATAAAACAAAACAACAAAGGAAAGTAGAGCAAATACTATACTTCCTTCTGCATACAGACTCCATATTTCTTTCTCTAGGTGTGGATAACTCCTTCCCTTCTACTGGAACACTTCAACATACTCCTCAAACACTCTAACTTCCTAGTTCCTCAACTAATTCATTTCACATAACATTTCTTTGCTTCATACCCTTGATTATACTATCACCCACAAGTTACTTAGATGTTACACTTACATGTTCACAAACTCTGAAATTCCTTTATCTAATAATGATATTTCATAATTCTCTTTTTCTCTCTACCTTAAAAACTCTAATTCTAGTCTTTGCTTACCATGGCCTCCAATCCCTCCACCCCTCAGCATTTTCCCTAGATTATCATATCTGCGATGGCTACACTACCTTACTTTCTCTTGCTCAATCCCTTGGTGAAGCAGTTGCACTCTACACTGTCCTCTACCCAGAAGTCCCTTGCCTCCTAATACTATCACTGAAAGTAGATTTCTAAGACCAAGAATTGGGTGGAATTATTCTTATCATCTGTTGCCTTTATTTCTATTCATGTGCTGCTAAATTTTGAAAAAAATTGTTAAATCTTGCTAATTCCGTACACTACAAGGTTATATTAAATAATGTTATGCTATATACAACATCCTTGCTACCCTGAGGAAATACTTTTGTACTTCTTTAATTTACTATCCAACTTACATAACCTTTTCATCCCTCCTTAAATCTCTTTTAGACCCTCCCACAGTTCCCTCACCTGAGAACCTTGCCAACTTCTTCATTGAAAAAAATGTTGCCATTTACTGAGAGCTCATCTTATATAAATCAGATATCTTACCATATTCTCACCTTCTTGCCTCATATGAAGAGGTAGCTTTTCTCCTTGATAAGGTACAACCCTTCACATACTCCCTTGATCTCATTCTATCCTTTATTTAGCAAATTATTCTCTCCATCATGCCAACTCTATCCCTAATATTTAATCACTTATTGTCTACTGACTACTTTTGTTTACAAACATACTCATGTCTCTTCCATCCTGGAAATAAAAACTTACTTGCTCCTAGAGTGTTTTTTACCTATCTTTCAATAGCTCTCAATACCTTCATTTCTAAAGACTAGGAGAAATCCCTCTAAACTAGGTGCCTCTGATTCTTCACCTTTCACTTCTAATTCTTTTGGAGTCTAACTTACAACCTCCTCATTCTACTGAAACTGTTCTCTCCAAAAGTACCAATAGTCTCTTAATTATGAAAGCAAATGGCCTTTTCTCAATCTGCATCCTTCTTAACTTTCTCTGTAGCCTTTGGTACAACTCATCAGTCTCCTTTCCTAGATAAACTCTCTTTTCTCAATTTTTATGAAACTACTCTCTTATGTTAAAATTACATCTTGTTTTAGTCCCCCTGATATGAACCCCTCCCCAGTCAGTACAGTAAGTTTTAAAAATAGCCAGAATAAGCATCAATAATATGAAGTAAGTTTGCAAAGGGGAACATAGAAATCATGTACAAATCATTTCAAAGATCAAAGGGACATAATTTACAAATTCTATTATACATGCTGGTAATATGTACTGAATCAGGGAAAGTCACTTGGACTTAACTGTCAGGGCCTTTTGATCCTATGATACAGAAATCTCAGGCAAATTCTAGGAGATCAACAAACAACCAAAAAGTGCTGATAATTTTGAGATGATGTGGTCATGTTAACTTTAAAGTTTTACTGACAAGTTTGAATTAATTTGGATATGTTAATGAACTAAGTCCAAAGTGACACAGAAAAAAGTTAGTCTGTTCCCCCCCCCCAAAAAAAATCCTTTAAAGATGCAATTTCAAACTCCTGCCTTAGCCCTCTTCCATCTTCATCAGGTCCACACTGCCAAGTGCTCTCAACTCTAACCTAAGATTACATGGATGATGCTGTCTGCCTTTCCCCTTCTTATACTCTTCCCTAATGCTGCTTGCTTTCTTTTACCACTTCATCCCCTGTCTACATGCAATCTAGCTCTGTACCTCTGTCTCTGTTCTTTCTGTACCATTTGTCTTAACACCCTCTGTGCCTAATTAAAGTGTGATTACAGCCTCATTTTCTAATGCTATCATGATTTTTTTCCAGTGAATACCCAAAGAACTGGGCATGCCTTCCACATTTCATAATTTTGTAATTTAATTAAAAATTCATCCCTCCTGGCTCTTCTTTATGTCTAACTACTCCTTCTATGTCTCCTTTAATGATTCTTCATTCAGGTCACAAACACTAAATGTCTATGTCAATGAAGGATCTGTCCTTGATTCTCTTTTCTTTTCTCTCTAATATTTCTCTTGGTGATCTTATCAGCTCTCATGGATTCAATCATCTCTATGAAGATGATTCTTAGATTTATAGTTCAGTCTTATGTTCTCTCTTGAACTCTAGTCACAAATCACTGACTTTTAGTTTCCCATATCTGTATACTTTACTTATATCCATATACTCAATACTCTAGTGACATTGCTTTTCTTGTTGTTTCTCACAAATCCCTATTTTTTTTTTATCATGTATATTGACTATACGTGATAGACCTTCTTTCCCCAATGCCAAGAATGCCCTTTTTCTTCATTTCTGGCTCCCAGCTTCCCTACCTTTCTTTAAAACTTTCAACTTTCATCCCACCTTCTGCAAGAGGCATTTGTTCTCCCTTCTTCCCACTAGTACCTTTTCCCTGACATTACCTCTCTCCAACCCTGTGTATATCTTATATGCATACAGTTGATTGCATGTTATATCTCTCATTAGAATGTCAACTCCTTGGAGGTGTATGTACATGTATATATATATATATATATGTATATAGATATAGATATAGATAGATATCCTTTCTTTGTCGATGAGTGTTTACCACAAAACCTCACACTTAGTAAACACTTAATACCTGTTTCTTGATTGACTGATTGATAAGAGGTAATATGGGACAAGGGAAAAGGAGAGCTCCAAACAAAATACTATAAGAAATATGAAGCTAGAGATCACTTTCAGTTTGGAGAATAAGGCAAGGTTTCAGAGAGTAGGTCACATTTGATCTGTACCTTGAAGAGAAGGATTTCACTTTTCTAAATATGAAAGGATTAGTTCTGGGTATGAATGATAGCTATAGCAGTGAAACAAGAGAAATCAATGGAATGAACATAGACAATGTGGGAAAAATATTACTTTGTAAAGATTTTATAATATACTTCAAAAGACCTAAAGAGTCAACTAAAATTAATTGAAACAAGAAACTCAGCAGAGTTGCAGTATACAACATAAAATCCACCACAAATCCACATAAACAGTAATATACTTGGATGTTTTCAAGTAAAACCAGCAAAAATAGCTAGAAAGGGAAATTCTTTTCAAAATGAATACAAAAAGTGTAATACATTTGGAAGTCTATGTACTAATATACATTCAGGAAAAATATAGAACTAATTTTAAAATATTCTTTGCAGAGACAAATATAGATTTAACAATTGAAAAGTTGTTAATTACAATTTCCTTGTTGTGGTTGTATTCTTTGCTAGCATACCCTGCCGCTACCCCCATGCCACCCTTTTATGATAACAAGCAGCAGAACACAACTACTCTTAGCTTCTCCCTAGATGGGGTGGATTGGAGATTCAGAAAAGTGAAAACATGCTCTGCCTGGGCAATAGCAAGACACAGATGCACACTTCATCTAACGAAGTGAAAAAATGGAAGGGATTGGGACAAAATAGCATTGTGTGTTCATGGCTCCACCAACCCTGAAGGAAAGAAGACTGGCATCCAGCTTGGGCTATTTCTGTGCCTCTGGAAGGAAATTTTGGCCTGATCTGAAGCCATTAGAAAGTGTAATCCCCATTGTGGAAGGAGGCTGAGTGATCTTTGAGATCCAACAACAGTGGGATCCACCATCAAAGTGAGGAATAATGACAAAAAGATCCACAGGGGAGTAAAAAAGATGGAATTTATCAAAGATCACAAGAAGAAAAAAAAAGTTAAAGTATTTTGTGGAAGCAGATACATGAAAATAAGTAAAGGAATATTGGCTTCAGGATATCTGAATCTGAACATCTCACATAAATATTGCAAACCAAGGAAAATCAAAGCAACACCTGATTAATCAGAAGATGTTTAGATTCTTCAAAGAGCATAGAATTACATCAGAATGTTTCCAAAAAGTTCAAGAGTAAAATAAGAAATTTGAAAGGACAACTGATGGTCAGCATAGCTGAAATAATTGGCAAAATAGAAAAAAAAATGAATTCACAACAGTCACTGCCAGGTGTATGTTTCCAAAGAAATAAAAGAAAGAATAACTGATTGAGAATAAAATTATAGTAAATGAAGTCAATCTGTAAAAAGAGAATCAATAAAAAATAGTGGTAAAAGAACTCATGATCTTTATGCAAATAAATTGTATTGACCTCACAAATAAGATGTGTAGAGACAACTTAAGGATAAATATGTCTCCCACAAGAATAAGAGATGTCAAAAGACCTGCATGTTTTTATGAAAGGAACATCACCTGAAAACTACCCAGACTTTCTGAATACAGAATAAAAAGTGCCAATGGAAACATTTCACTTATAATTTCTAGGAAAACAACCAATCAAACAAACAAAAAACAAGGAAACAAACTATGCTTCAAGCTCCATGTTGTTTGATTTGAATAACTCAAAAAACAGGCTCAGAAGAAATACAGCTGCCAAGGGAAAAAATAGTAATTAAATATATTTCTATATATTTCTGTCTCTATAAACTACATATATGTATATGTATATATATACACACATATATATACATATATATATATTTATATATGTACACATGTTCTTCACAGAACACCTCTCTTCACATATAGGAACATTCATCAATGGAACACCCTCCCACTATCAGAGTAGGCCTTTCTTCTAACACTACCACCTTTTCAGTCTTTCTTCCTCCTGCACATCTCCTGCAGGTCCTTCTCTTTCTGAGACCACAGAGATATCTTTCCTTTATGGCTAGCCCTTGGATTGACCCCAACATGTTACACATTTCTTTCTAGCCTCCTGCCCTCCTTTTTCTTTTATGTGTCCTTCCATGTTAGAATGTAGTTCCACAAAGAAAGAAAGAAATAAAGAAAAGAAAAAGGAAAGGAAAGAAAAGAAAAGAAAAGAAAGGAAAAGAAAAGAAAAGAAAAGAAAAAAAGAAAGATTTATCTGTTGGCAAACTCTCATCAGGTTCTGACCATAATGCCTACTATCAACTTCTTCACTGTTACTTCCACTAAGTTTCTGCTTTACCCCGGTCTCACTGTGTTAATTTAAAATAAAAACTCTCTTATTAGTCTCTTGTTTGTCATTCTGTTGCTGTTACTGTCATTGGCTGCTGAATTTATTCACTCTTCCTTTCTGTTGTTTGGGGTATTTGAAAATCAAATAATCTCTTCAGTTTTGAATTTCTGTCCAAAATGTTTCAATGTTTCCTTATTACTGAACATCCTTTATTTTTTTAACATATGTTTTTAAGTTCAGATTTGGAGGGTAGGTCAACCTGGTCTGCATCCTGACCTTCATTGTTTATTAGAACACATTCTTCTGAAGTTTTGTTGGCATATTGTTGGATACAATAATTTAAAATGGTATCCTTTTTTAAAATTTAATTTGTTGTGAATTTTTTCTTTTATTTTTGGTTAAGGATTATGTTGTTTTCCAATTAAAAAGTCAAATTAGCTAAGCTTGGAGTGTTTTTTTTTTCTTTTTTTAAACTACTAGTTTCAGTTATTAATTCAATGTTCTTCACTTTTAATCTTATTAATATTTTCTTTGATTTTCAGAGTATCTATTTTGGTGTTTATTTGTTTACTTTAATTTGTTAGTTTTCCAGGTTTTTTTTTTAGATATATGGCCTTCTTCATTCTTTTCTTTCTCTCTCTCTCTCTCTCTCTCTCTCTCTCTCTCTCTCTCTCTCTTTTGGTTGATGAAACTGTTGAGGGATATAGACTACTTTGGCTGCGTTCCACTTATGCATTGTTGTCATTACGTTGAATAAAAATTCTTATCATTTCAATGATTGGTTTTTTTTTTGATATATCAGTTCTTTAGGATTAAGTTATTGGGTTCCAGTTGATTTTTCATACTTCTTAGTGGTTCTTCATTTAATATAACTTCTATTACATTGTGATCCAGTATTTATATAGTATTTCTGTTTTGTTATATTTATTTGTGACAATTTTTATATCCAAATAAATGATCATTTTTATAAAGGTGCCATGTACAGTTGAGAAACATGGGTAATCTTTTTTATCTAAATTCAATAATTGCCAGATAGCTATTATATTTAAATATTTTAAAATCTTATTCTTGTCCTTTCTTATTTATTTCTTGGTTAGATTTCCTTAGATATGAAAAGGGGACATGGATGTTCCCCACTACTGCAGTTTTTATTTCTATTTCTCTCTGTAACTATTTTAATTTTTTTTCTTTAATGTATCTAGAAGTTATGCCATTCATGTGCACATTATTTCCTTAATATTTTGAAGAATATATATATTTTATATATACACACACATATACACTGGGATATGATTTGTAAGGGAAATGAGGCAGTATGAGAGACACATTTTAGACATTTTCTAGAGGTATTTTATGGACACAATATAGATAAGGACTTTTAAAGTATAAACCAGGATATACCTGCCATCCCATAAAGGAATTCTCCCCTCTCCAGTGTAGGTTTAGGTTTCTGATTACTACCTTTGGGATGTTTTCACTTGAAAAGCCAGTTACAACAAGCATTCTAGAAAGAGAATCTTTTGTAAAAATAAATGAAAGGAGGAAGCAATAGGGCACAATCTTGACTTCCCAGAACTCCCTTCTCTAGGGTCATCAAAACATTTTTTAAATAATTTGTTCAGCTTCTTTTGTTATTGGATTGATTATAGACACCTGGAAAAAAGTATTCTACTGTCAGGACTATATCCTAGGGATAACTGTATTTTTTTTCCATGTGCCCCTTTCACAAAATTAACCTTCTTCCCATGACTTTTGCAATGGCCTAAACCAAATTCTCTGGGCAAAGCAAAAGAATCCTGCACCAGTAGAGATATCCCTGCAATTCCCTTCTGATAAGTCACTCAATTCCCCCTCAGTCTGTGGGTCAGAAGTTCTGGAAGCAGTCACTGCCATGGGGCCAAGCTTAGGGACTGTGGCTGGTACCTCACTTCTCTCTCTCACCATAAACACAGACTGTTCCCACTGACCTTCTAAGTTGTCTTTTGTGTTCATGGGTTGAGAAGTCTGGAAACTGCCACAGCTGCCAGTGATTCAGTCCTCAAGACCTGCTCCAGGTTTGTTGAGGCCTGCACGCCCACAGCAAACTGCACCCCTCTCCCAGCCCAGCATGATATACCATTCTGATCAACCATCCAGGTTGTCTTGTACTGGAAATGTGTTTCATTCTGTCTTTTTGTGGGTTCTGCTGCTTTCTGTATAGAGTTGAGTCTAGGTTTATCCCTGCATAACAGAAATTATAATAAAAAGTAGGGATCAAACAATCCCTAAAACAGAGATAATTTTGGTATTTCCATCTCCTAGTACTTCTATGTTAAATCCACTTATTTTTTCTCCTCTGTACCTTTGCCTTCCTCACCTCTTAAAACCTGCCTAATCTTTGTGACTTAAGGTTTCTGTTTCTGTTCTGATTTATAGTATCCTCATGGCATTTCTGTCATTAACTGACCTCCTGGACTTGTGACCTAATGTCTACTATGAAGCAGAATGTTTAACAATAATTTTTCACCTAAGCCAAGGCAAAAACAATGGTACAGTGGAGAAGGACCAAGGTAGAATTCAGTGTCAATGGTGAATAGGCCAATGTGGCTAAAGGTGTAATTGATCGGGGAAATAGCATGGCCCTATTTTCAGAGAATTTGGTTTAGGCCATTGCAAAAGTCATGGGAAGAAGGTTAATTTTGTGAAAGGGGCACATGGTAATCAGACCTTGAGGATGGTGGTTGGTGGCTAGAAGAGAGAGTAAGGTCTAGCCACATGGCATAGAATGATAGAGAATAGCATAGTAAGATTTTGGCACCCTCAAGCAAATTATGTTTTTCACCTTAGTCAAAGCTTTGGTTTGAGATGGGATGACTACTTATTCTCTCATATTGTTATCCTCATTGCCCTTCCAGCTATGTTCATGAATTCCAGACTTCCTAACCCTGCCTCAACTACTGTCTTATCCTAGAATTTCTCTCAGTATCTTCAACCACCTTATCTTGGAGCATGAAATTATTCCTGTGATCATCTTACCCTAGTATATCTCTCTGCCAAACCATACTCCTTCTCTGTCCATTGATATCCTAGAAACTTCATTTTCTGGAAGATCCCAAGCAAGTTTGCCATCATTCTTCTCCTGACTCTGCTTCTGACTTTTGGACCTTTGACCTGGGTGCTCCCCCAACTTTTTAATTGTGTGTGTTGTTTTCCCTTATTAGGATGTAAATTCTTTGAGAGCAAGGACTATATCTTTCTGTGTTTATATCCTCAACTGTTATCATAATGCCTAGCACATGTTGTTGTCATTCAGTAATTTCCACCATGTCCTCTTCTCTGTGACCCCATTTGGGGGTTTCTTGGCAAAGATACTGGAATGGTTTGCCACCTCCTTCTCCGGCTCATTTTACAGATGAGGAAACTGAGGTAAACAGGGTTAAGTGACGTTCACACAGTAAGTATCTGGGGCTAGATTTCAACTCAGGTCTTCTTAACTTCGGGCCTGTTGCTCTATCTACTGCACCACCTAGCTGCCTAATATGTATGTGTGTATATATATATATGTGTGTTGTATAATATATATTACTGACTAGGTCCTAGTCCTTGGGCCTATGCTGTAACTTTTTTTTCATTTTTTTTGGCTGGAAAAAACATTCTTTTCTTTCACTCAGTTTTCAATTTCTCCAACCTTGGAGCTACTTTTTAAGTCACTGGCATATTCCATATACAGTTCAAAGATGAGAAGAAAATGGGAACCCTAAAAAAATAGATCTCTGAGAAACAATGGTATCTTAGAGGAAGTTCATATTCTTTGACAAAGAAGTAATCCCCCTTGAATTCAAGAAGCCAAAAATGTTAAGACAGCAGGAAAGCTTCAGAGGGAGGGAGTGCATAAAGAACATGCAGTAACAAGCTCCCAGGGTAGTCTATAACTAAAGTTTTAATGTGATATGAAAAGACAGAACTACAGGTGTGTGTGTGTGTGTGTGTGTGTGCGTGTGTGTGTGTGTGTATGTGTATTCCTTTTAAATGTCACTGGAAGAAAAATCACACAAAAATTTATCTGTATAAAACCAGGCTATTGTGAATGTTCTTTTTTTTTTTCTTAAAGAAAGTGTAACTCTAAGAACAAAATAATTAAAATGTTTTTAAGCTGTATTTGTTGACTAAAAATTATTTTCAGAACACTTTATATAATTTCACTTTAAACTAAACTAAATTTTATTAGAGTAGTTATAGAATGGAGTTTCTCTTCTATTTACGTTGGGCTCTCTGACTGAGGAACACCAACATCTGAAGTCTTGGGTGGACACCCATTCAAAGAAAAGTGACTTGGGTAACCATGTTTCACAAGCTGAAACATGTTTGAAGCTGCACATAGAATGTTCTGTGTGTTTACGCCATGAAAAACTAAAGCTACTCTGAAGTTTGAAAAGAAAGCATGGACACAATACTATTGACATTAAATTCTCCAAGGAATGTCAAACTTAAGGGGAAAAAATATCTCATGGAAAACTAAAAGATTTTGAACCAGACTCAAAAGGTAAAGAAAAAAAGCTGAATAGATGAAATCATTTATTTTCAGTACAGAGGCAGAAGTTAGTCTTAGCACCTAAGAGTAACTTTTAAGTTGAAATCTTAGAAAAGTTAAGTAACTATTTTTTTCATCATAATGAGTAGAACATTGAACTCAGAGCCAAGAAAATGTGGGTTCAATTTTGTCTTAAGCACTTGCTAGAGCATTAATAATAATAGCTAACATTTATATAGCTCATACTACGTGCCGGGTACTATGCTAAGTGCTTTACACATATCATCTCATTTGGTCCTCACAACAACCCTAAGAGCTAGGTGTTATTATTATCTCCAGTTTACAGATGAGGAAATGAGGCATAAATGTTTAAATGACTTGGCCAAGGTCACATAGCTAGTAAGTGTCTGAGCTAGGATTTGAAATTAGATCTTCCATACCAGCACTCTCATGCCACTTAGTTGCCCTCTGGATCTCAATGTCCTCATTTTTTAAATAGGGAACATGAGGCAGGGGTTGACTTAATGACCTCTAAGTCCCCTTCTAACTCTAAATCTGTGATCTTTCATATCCTCTGACCAATCTATGTCAAAATAGACCAGCGTAGTGTTAAGACTTCTTCACTGCAGGTTCAGAAACCTGGTTTTAAATGTCAGTTTTGCCTGTGGCCTTAAGGAAGTTGTTTTATCAGATTCTCATTTTTAAAGTGGGACAGAATTCTAGGTATGGGATACAGTCAAGGAAAATACATATAGCTAGGAAATGGAAGATCTTATTTGATTAACAGCAAGGTGGCCAGAGCCTTTGAATTGTAGAGTACATGGAGGAGAGTAATGTATAAGAGGACTGGAAAAGTAGGAAGGGCCAGGTTGTGAAGGGCCTTAAATAAGGAAGACCTAAGTTCAAATCCAGCCTTAGACACTTACTGTGTGAATTTGGCCAAGTCACTTTAAAAGCCAAAGAGAGGATATTTTATTTGAACTTGTAGGTAATAGGGAGCCACTGAAATGTGTTAAGTAAGTATATGGCAAGGTCAGACCTCAGCTTTTGGATATTCATACCAGCAGTTGAGTAGTGGATGGGATTGCAGTGGGCTTGACCTGAAGATATAGCCAAGGAGACCTAGGAAGAGTAGCCAGATAGGTAGAAGGAGAACCAGAACAGCAAGCAATAGAGTACTTATATCTAATGAGGAAAGACATATAAAGAAGAGTGTTGGAAAGGAGGGGATGGTGGGAAAGTATTCAGTAAGATCTGGAAATGTCTCATAAGAAGCATGGAAGCTTAGTTCCTATCAATGTAAGGTGAGAGCTCACCCATTGGAACTTGTTGATCCAGGTAGACAAACCATGGTTGGGGTGAGGAGAAGATAAGGATAATGACTAAAATATACATGGCCTGAGGAGATCAGGAAATGCCTATTCATAGTAATGTGTTTGATAGCTACTTCAATGACAGAAAATTACAAGTTATAACATGAAAAAGACAAGCAGTGTGAGATAGTGATAGAGAAAAAACTACGGACACAGAAAGATCTCGGTTCAAATCCTGCCTCTGGCACCTAGTAGCCCTACGATTTGGAGCAAGTCACTATGGGGAATGCTAAGATGATAAAATTGAAAGAAGGTGTTCATCTGCATTAGTAGAGGAAATTCTTTGAGAACTTACCATAGTGATAAAATAACAAGTCCAGTTCAAAGGAAAAATAACAAATGGTAACATTTCTCATTTTTCAGTTTACTTATTAGATCTGCTGTCTGTGTCAATTACTGGAAATGGGTAGGAGTAGAATTTTTTTTTTTCAGAAGAAATTCTAGAACTCACCTATTAGTCATTCATAATGGTAATAAAGAAAAGCAATACCATAACTAATTAAATTAACTAAATGTTGCTGCTTGGATTTATCTAGCTGTTGTAATTTAATCACTGCTAAATGGGATCATCATTTAATTAAAATTGAAGCTAATTAATTGTTTCAATTGTTGTTTCTATAAATGATGCTATTTTCTTGACAATGCCACTTTGAAAAAATGAAGGAACTCCTTGCAGCATTGCCTTGGGAGCATTTCTTTCAATTGGAAGCAAAATACAATTACCTCCTTATGTTTAATGAATACAAACAATTCAATGATTGGTGCTTAATTTTAAGCCTTTGACCTCATATCAAAAATGTCCCTCAAAATAAAGAAAAGAATTCAATTTTGGGAAAATGCGAACTGACATGAAAAGAGGAGCAAAGTTCCACAATGTTTAATAACAATAGCTTACACTATTTTTCTTCTTTTGTCACAAAGGTCTTCACTTACATGGGCTCTTTTCACCTTCACAGTGACCTTGTGAAGTCAGTAGTAGAGGTGTCACTTGGTCATCCCATGAACAATTCATGGAGATGAGCCAGCTCCTTAGCCCATTCTGGTGGAGCACATATAATCTGGACTCCTTGATAAAGGGCATGCATGAACAAATGCTCCTGGTTGGTGCCTTCATTGTAACTATAAGGAAAGGGGAAGGGAAGAGATCAAATGTGTCAAAGAGGCTCGAATAATCAAGAAAAAAAATACTGGTCACAGATGAGACACACTAAAGATCACAAAGCTAGTAAACAGAAAATCTAGTCTGGATTTCCGACTTTATATGAATTGAAGTAATGAGTAGTTTACAAATTTTAATATGTCTGACAAGTTTTTTTTTTGCCCTTATTAATAGTATGTTGTTACATTCTGTCCCATTTACCTTTTTATGCCTCTTTTACTTTTTTATCAGGAAGGTATGGAAGTCCCCTATTTCATTGAATATCCATCTCTTCCCTGAAAAATCATGCTCATTTTCACTGGGTAGTTGATCCTTGGTTGTAATCCAATCTCCTTTGCCTTATGGAATATCATGTTTCACACCCTACTGTCTTTTAATGTAGAAGCTGCAAGGTCCTGTGTAATTCTGACTGTGGTTCCATGATATTTAAATTTTCTTTCTGGCTGCTTGCAGTATTTTCTCTTTGACCTGGTAATTTTGGAATTTGGCTACTATATTTCTTGGCATTTTCAACCTGGCATCTGTTTCAGGAGGTGGTCAGTGGATTTTTTCTATGGCTATTTTACCCTCTAGTTCTAGGACCTCAGGGCAGTTTTCCTTTAAGATTTCCTGAAAGATACTGTCCAGGCTCTTTTTTTCATCATGATTTTCAGGTAGACCAATAATTTTTAAATTATCTCTCCTGGATCAATTTTCCAGGTCAGTTGTTTTACCAATGATATCACCAATAATATTTCATATTTTCATCTATTTTTTCATTCTTTTGTTTTTGTTTGACTGATTCTTGCTCTCTCATAGAGTCATTAGCTTCCATTTGCTCAATTCTAATTTTTAACAAATTGTTTTCTTCTATTAGACTTTGCATCTACTTCCCCATTTGGCCAATTGTATTTTTTAGGGACTTGTTTTCTTCAGTGTACTTTTTTTTTCCAGTTGAACAATTGTATTTTTTAAGGACTTGTTTTCTGCAGTTAATTTTTGTCCTTCCTTTTCCAAGCTATTGACTCTCTCTTGCATACCTCTCATTTCTTTTCCCATTTTTTTTCTGCCTGTCTCATTTGACTTTTAAAATCCTTCTTGAGCTCTTCTAAGAAGGATTTTTGGGCTTCAGAACAGTTCATATTCCCTTTTGAGGTTGCAGATGTGGGTTTGTTGAAAATGTTGTCCTCTGGGCAGAGCTAAGATGGCTGAGGGAAAGCAGTGACTTGCTTGGGATCTCCCCCAAACCCCTCCAAATACCTGTAAAAATGGCTCTCAACAAATTCTAAAGCAGCAGAACCCACAAAAAGACAGAGTGAAACAAATTTCCAGCCCAAGACAATCTGGATGGTTGATTGGAAAGGTATATCACTCCGGGTGGGGAGAGGAGCACTGTGTGACATGGGCGTGCAGGCCGCAGTGACCCTGGAGCAGGCCTCAGAGGACTGAATTGCGGGCAGCTGTGGCAATTTACAGACTTCTCAACCCATGAATGCCAAAAACAACTTAGAAAGTCAGTAGAAGTCTGTGATTGTGGTGAGAGAAGGAGCCAGGTCTCAGTCGCAAGTCCCAAACGCAGGCCGTGGCTGCCTCCTAAGCTTCTGGCCCACAGACTGAGGAGGAATTGAGTGGCTGATCAGAGTGGGATTGCAGGGATATTTTTGCCAGTGCTGAGGCAGGAATCTCTTGCTCTTCCTGTGTTTGGATCTGGGTCATAGTTCTGAGGAGGGGTCCTGGGGTGAGGAGGAGTGATGGTGTGGTGGAGCTTGTTGTGACTGTGGAGAGGAAACACCTTGCCCTTATCATCCCACCTTGGAAGAACTGAAAATTTACAGGTCCCTAGAACTATCTCTGAAAACAGCTGTACAAGCCCCTAAAGCTTGGAACAGTACATTCTCCACATTGGAAGCAGACTCTTACCTTAACAAAGAGTTTAAAACTCAAGCAATTGGCTGGGATAATGAGTAAGCAGCGCAAAGAGTCAGACTATATTATCTTACTTTGGTGACAAAGAAGACCAAAACATACAACCAGAAGAAGACAACAAAGTCAAAGCTCCTACATCCAAAGCCTCTAAGAAAAGTATGAATCAGTCCCAGGCCTTGGAAGAGCTCAAAAGGGATTTTGAGAAGCAAGTAAGAGAAGTAGAGGAAAAACTGGGAAGAAAAATGAGAGTGATGCAAGAAAATCATGAAAAACAAGTCAACAGCTTGCTAAAGGAGATCCAAAAAAATACTGAAGAAAATGTTGTCCTCTTCAGAATTTCTGCCTTGATCTTCACTCTTGCCATGATAAGAATCTATTGTACATTTCTTTTTGCTCATGGTGTTTGCTTATTTCCTGGCCTTTAAAGAGAGTGGGGTCTCCTGCTGGGGAGCAGAGGGCACTGACACAAGATTCTTGTGTTGGGAACCTAGGACCTGGTCGATGGCTTTGTGTGCTGGGGCTTCCAATCTTGGCAGTTGGAGGCTGTAGGATTCTGGCAGCTTACCTGGTATTGGACTGGAAACAGCAATATTAGAACTCTTGGGGTAGGATTGGGTAGTGTGGCTCTTGCAGATTTCCTGCTCACCCAGGCCTTTCCTTCCTTTTGCTTTCTTCAGCTCTTTTCAGATGGATGTTGTAGGGTGTTTATCTGCCTGGGGCCCCTTGGAGCGCTGCTTCCCTTAGTTTTGCTGAGGCACTGGGTTAGCCAGTTGCTGAAGAATGTGGAGGCACCTGGTGGTTTTCTTAGCTGGTTTCCATCAGTTTCCCTGCCCTCAATGAAGCACTCAGGGTCCAGTTGTTGGTGTTTGCTTGCTCCACCACACGGGCTTCAGGATCTCTTCCTGGTATGCTGAGGTGGGGCTTTCCACTAGCTTGCCGGGATGCCTCCCGTTCTATACTGCTCATCTTCCCCTAGGGTAAGAAGGGCCTTTCCAATTAATCCTTCAACCTGCCTGGGCTACTGGACTGCTGCACCCCATCTTTCTTCTGGTTCAACTGTTCCAGGGTTTTTCCTGGGATGATATTTTCTGGGTTTTCAGGGGTTAATAAGGGACGGTAAGAGAGAATCACATCTTACTCTGCCATCTTGGCTCCCAGAAATGGAAATCTCCCAATTCTAATTTTTAAGGAATAATTTTCTTCAATGACCATTTTTAATCTCCTTTCCCATTTGGCCTATTCTGCTTTTTAAAAAGTTCTTTTCTTTAGTAAATTTTTGTGCCTGTATTACTAAGCTGTTAATTCTCTTTTTAGAATTTTCTTGCATCACTCATTTTCCCCTATTTTTCCTCTACCACTCTCATCTCTTTCTTTAGCTCTTCCAAGAATTCTTATTGGGATTGGATCCAATTAACATTTTTATTTGAGGCATTGGTTGTAGTTGTTTCCACATTGTTGTTTTCTTCTGAATTGGTGTCTTGGTTTTCCCTTATTCTGTAATAGATTTTGATGGTCAAGTTCTGTTGTTGTTGTTTGCTCATTTTTCTCCCCAGCCTTTTTCTTGATTTTGTATTCTATGTTAAAATTCAGCTCTGTTCACTTAGGGGAAGGGAAGCACTACCCAAGCTTCGGCAGTGTTCATACTGCTGTTTTCAGAACCATTTCTAGGGGGTCCACAAGTTTTCAGTGCTTTCAAGGTGTTATGATTCAGGGAGAAGTGCAGTCAATATACTCCTGATCCTTATTCTGGGTTTTACTGAGGAAGGGCACCTATTTCTCTGCAGGAACAAGCACTAGTGCTCCTGTTTGCCTTGGAACTGGCACCAGGTTCCTTGCTCCCTTGTGACTGATACAAGTTCTCTTCTCTACCCTGGAACCGCAATCCAGAATTGCATATGGACAGTAGAGTTCCTTATCAGAACCAGTTGTACCTACTGCCAGCATAAAGTGTGCTATAATCTCTTTTTAACCAGTTGTCTGACCCCTTTAATGTCAGATATAGGTGATGGTGAAGATATAGGTAATAGTGAAGTTGAAATCAAGCAGAGCAGCTGGTTTGCATGTTTTTGTGATTTTTTAAAAAATTATTCATGTCTCGCTTTAACTAAATGGTCCTCTGAGGTCTTGCATACTCCTAGAACAAGGTCCATGATACATAGACAAATCACCTAGGCCAATCACATTTCATGAAATTATCAAGGAAAAATACCCTGATATCTTAGATCCAGAAGGTAAAATCAAAATTGAAAGAATTCAATGGTTACCTCCTGAAAGAGATCTTAAAATGAAAACTCCCAGGAACATTATAACCAAATTCCAAATTTCAGAGCTTGTGTGTGTGTGTGTGTGTGTGTGTGTGTGTGTGTGTGTGTGTGTGTGTGTATGCAAAACATATGATCTTGAAGGAGTCACTTAATTTTCTCAGCCTCAGTTTCCTTATCTGTAAAATAGAAAAATAAATAATAATACCTATTTCCCAGGGATTATCATTAGGATCAAATAAGGTAATATGAAAATAGCATTGTAAAGTCTAAAGACTTACAGAGTTCTAGTTATCATGGTGGGAAGAGGCATTCAGTTACATTAAGAATACTGAATCTTTGTTTCAAGACACCTCAAACAACTCAAAGTAAGGGTTAGTCCTCGATTCTAAGATCATAGCTGCTTAGGTGCTCTATAGGAAGTGGAGGGATATTATCAAGAAAATTCAATGACCTACTTTCAAAGACTTATTGTTCATGATATTCAACCTGGGACAAACTCAATATTTAGTTACAGCATTTGTTGTCATCCTATATAAGCACTAGACAAAACAGGTAGATGACATAGAGTATAGAACAGTCCACTCAGGGTCAGCAAGATTTAAGTTTGGATATTGCTTCAGACACTTTCTAGTTCTGTGATCTTGGGGAAGTTAAAATATTTCTCAGCCTCAGTTTATTTATCTGTAATGTGAAGAAAATAATAACACCTACTTTCCAGGTTTTATCATCAGGATCAAATAAGATGACATACGGAGAGAATGTTGTAAACCTTAAAGAGTTATGTAATTACTCATCATCATCATCAACATCAAAACAACCTGCTAAGGCAGATTTCAGAAAATCCTGGAAAGACATGTACGAAATGATGCAGTGAAATATGCAGAACCAGGAAAACATTGTACGCAGTATCAGCAATATTGCGTGATGATCAGCTTTGAATGACTCATCTCTTCTCAGCAACACAATAATCTAAGACAAATCCAAAAGACTTATGAAGGAAAATGTTATCCATATCCAGATAACTGATGGACTCAGAATGCAGATCGAAGCATACTTTTTTTTTTCACTTACATTATTCTCTCTCGTGTTTTTTTTATCTGTTTCTTCTTTCACAACTGTGACTAATATGGAAACATTTCTTACATGATAGCACATGTATAAACTATATCAAACTGCTTACCATTTTCAGAAAAGGGGAGGAGAGGGTGAAAGGGAGAAAAATTTGGAACTCAAAATCTTTTAAAAATGAATTCTAAAAATTTTCTTACCATGTAATTGGTGGAAAAATAAAATACTATTAAAACATTAAAAACAAAAACCTGCTAAGAATTTTTCCTTTAGGGACTTCTGGGGAACAGATCCATCAGTGCAGAGCTGTGTCAATTATTCCTAGTATCAATGTGATATAAAAAAGGTTTTAACCCAATAAGTGAGAATATAAAAAAAAATTGCCCTTACCAATATTTCCATTAGATAACAATAGTAGATGATCAATTTATCTAAAAATAAGATGCAAAACAAGTCAGTAGGAAAAAAAGATAGCAATTCTTTAATATAATAAAAATTAATAAAATAAATATTTATATACTATATATGTTTGATATAAAATAATTTAATAAAATAGTAAAAAGATAAAATTAATTTAAATTGATACAGCATTTGAATGCTTATATAATCCTTTGTACACATATCTTAGACAGCACTTAGCCTGGCATATAGTAGGCACTTAACAGTGATTGATTGACATTTGCTGCTGGGTGTAAGATTTATTAGCCTCCAGAGCAGAGAAACAAGGTCATGAAAAAATATTTCACCTATGTCTACTGTCCTTTAGTTCATTCAGATGCATTTTAATAATAATAATATAAAGTCAAAACATTCTTTCCAATTCATTCATAAACCTATCTCACAGTAAAACACAATAGTTTTCATTTTGGGAAGGGGGAGGATGGAAGGAGGATACATTCCTTTAACCAATTTAAAATCTCTCAAAGATGACATCAAATTTACATTACAGCTTACCTCAAAGCTTGAAGGAGTATATTCATTTAATAACCTTCTCTTAGGCAATAAAAGGAGATCACTTTCAGTCATATAAAACCATTAAGTCCCTATCAGGTTCTTCTGTCTTTTGCCTTTCTCCTTGTCTACAGGCATAATAATAAACATAAAACCACTTTCCGTACCTCAAGTTCCAAATTCTAATCTTTCTCTGTAGGAACAAAGAGAGATTCAAGGGAATCACTGATGAAAACTTTAAAGAGAGTTAAATTAACAGATTTTGCTGCTTTGTCAGAAAAGCTGATGAAGGACCCCAGTAGTCACAGTCTCTGTAGGTTACCCTGGTATAAATCCCTATATTAACAATCTGCTCCCATCCAAACTCCCTAAGGGCACTTCAATTAAGAGATTGTCACCATAGCAACCCAGATTGGGGAAAAATACTCTAAAGTTTAAGGAGGCAATGGGCATTGCAATACTCCTCAGAAGAGAAACTCCAGAAGCAATAAAGTAATTGGGGCACGGATGAGGAGTGATCATTGTCAGCCTTAAAGGTTTTTGTCTCCCTCCTATATCAGACCTTTTCAGATCCCCTCAGTTACTAGTGAATTATTTGTATTTATGCTTTTTTATGTCATGAATTTTCTTAGCTGTGTACACATTATCTTTCTAGAATACTAATATAAGCTCTTTGAGGGTAGAAACTTTTTAACTTTTGTCTTTTCATTTCCAGTGCTGAGCAGAGTGTCTAGTACATAGTGGCAGCTAAAAAAGCTAGTTGGGGAATTGACTGATTTATAGAGAAAGACTAGATTAAAAAAAATTAACTTCCCCCTCCCCCAAAGGAATAGCAAGTAATAATCAGCACTACATCATGCATTCAGTTCCATACCATGGTGCAGTACTGAATTTGGAAATAAAAAGAATGAGGGGGCCGTGTAAAATAATCCATTGCAATAATTCTGTCACATATTTTTGGCTCTCCTATACTCTAAGTTGAAAAAAGAGAAATCCATGCATTTTTTTTTTGCTGGTTATATGTTGGTTCACAAGAGATATAACAGAAGTGGAATCAAAGGAAAACACTACATTGCTTTTTTTTTTGGCTGATAATAAATCATAAAGAAATTTATTTTAAAACAATTCTTTGGTACACATATAATTTCCCCATTTATTAAAGAAGAAAGTAAATTTGCATACTAACAAGATGTATGTGCTTGTTTATTTTTACATAAAGAATTAAATATTGGTGGAATATTTGACACTGCAGGATGTAGAGCATCTTCAATGTTTTTCAGAGCTGATTGATATTTTGTTGTTATAATCATCAATGTTGAGAATGTCAATTTGCATAAATATGTAGTACAAAATGGCAGATGTATGTTAAGGGCCATTTTAGAAATTGCTGGAAATTCTGTCCTAACCCCAAGCAAAAATTCATTTAACCATTTTTAGGAAGCTTTAGTTTTAAACCTATGTTGCTTGATAACTCGACAAATTCTTCTTGACCTTTTAATGGCAGATGACTGAGGTTTTTTATTTCAATTGAATATGGTTCATGAACCTAACTTAGTTTTTTAGAATCAAAATATGAAGGGAAGTATTTTTGAAACTGTTTCTCCAAGCAATTCAGATGATCAATTATAACTCTTACAATTAAATCTTTGGGAAGGTTATTTTCAATTATGAAGTCATCTGTAGCTGTAAACATCTCTAAAGAACCATTTCCTTCCCTATTCTTCCATATGTAACATTTTTAGTAAAATGTTCAATTTTGTCTTTCAGCATAAGTATATAACAATTTTCCTTGAAGCAATATGTTTAAATCATTGAGTTTTTTTAATACCCAACAAATAACAGTTTTGAAAGCCATAAGTCATTATGAAAAAAATAACAAAATCAGATTTCTTCTCACTCAAAAATATAACAACTTCATCTTTCAATTTCAATAATCTGTTTAAACTTCACCCTCTTGAGAGCCACCTTACCTCTGCATGTAGTAATAAACTTTTGTAATCAGAATCCATGTCTTTGCAAAGGTTTGGAAACAAATGATTGTTAAGTGCATGGTTTTTAATGAACTTAATGATTTTGATAGTATCACAAAGTATAACATCTAACTTTGATGATTTTTTTTTGCCTACAAGTGCCTCCCAATGGATCATGCAGCAAGTAAAAGTGATAAGTTCATTGCCACCAGCTTTAAATTGTACTACAAATCCAACATTCTCACCCATGATTACTCCAGCACCATCTGTACAGACTTTAATGCAATTTTCCCATTGTAAACTTTCATTTGTGAAAAAATTCATTGACTTTAAAATATGTATCTTCACCTTTGGTGTGCTCTTCCAAAGGGCAACAACACAATAACTCCTCATGTACACTTCCTTCATGAAAATATACTAAATAAATTAACAGCTGTGCCATGTTAGAAATATCAGTTGTTTCATATAACTGAATTGCTAATTTGGGGCTATCCTTAAGCCTGGTAATAAGCTGCTGGAATTGGTAATAACTAATTTCAGAAATTCTTTTGGAAACAGTATCATTTGATAAAGGAATTTTACAAATTTCATCCTCATATTTTTTCCCATAAACTATTTTTTTTTTTACCTTTTAATAGCAGTAGGTAACACAAAATATCTTATCACATATGGCTTTTTTAGTTTTTGCAATTAAATAAGAATTTCATAAAATTCAAGTAAATATTTTGTTAACTGTAATGAATTTCACAAAACATTGTTTTTCTTTATTTGAAGATTTTAAAAGTCATTCAAAATATTCATTTGGTTTATTGCAGTATGCTGCATGCTTGATATTAAGATGCCATTTTAGTTTAGCTGGTTTCATGCTCTCGGCAATCAAAACTTCATTACAAGTTAAGCAAAGAGGTTTTTCCACACCATCACCATTATTAGAAGTAAATCTATATTACAAAAATGATTTGACATGTTTTCTATTTCTTGTCAATTTAGGTGTACTACAACCTGGTAGTGAAGACTCTGCCTCATTGTCATCAGTATTTTTACCTCTTCCATCTAAATTTAACCAGTTATCTATAACTGAAAAATACTTTTGTCCTAAAATATAAATATGTATTGCTAATATTTTTTCAAATAAATACTAGCTTTAGTGTATGAAATTGCATTTACTTTCGCTTAATATAAAATGTTGATGTTCACACTTATATACACATTCAGTGGTAATGGAGAAGAAATATGATTAAAGGGCTATTGTCTTTACTTGCTTCAATTAAACATTTATGTTTTTTATGCCTCTTTTGAGTCTTGTATTTGAAGATTAAAATTTCTATTGAGTTCTGGTCTTTTCATCAGGAAGGTCTGGAAGTCCCCTATTTCATTGAATGTCCATTTCCTTGCCTGAAAGATTATACTCAATTTTGCTAAGTAGTTGATCGTTGGTTGTAATACAAGCTCCTTTGCCTTATAGAATATCATATTCAAGCCCTCTTATCTTTCATTGTAGAAGGTCCTGCATAATCCTGACTGTGGTTCTATGATACTTGAATTGTTCCTTTCTGTCTGCTTGCAGTATTATCTCCTTAAGCTGATAATTTTGGAATTTGGCTATAATATTCCTTGATGTTTTCAATTTGAGATCTCTTTCAGGAGGTGATTGGTGGATTCTTTTGATGACTATTTTACCCTCTGGTTCTAGGACCTCAGGGAAGTTCAGGGAAGTTTTTCCTTGATAATTTCTTAGAAGATGCCATACAGGTTTTTTTTTTCATCATGGCTTTCAGGTAGACCAATACTTCTTAAGTTATCTCTCCTGGATCTATTTTCCAGGTCAATTGTTTTTTTAATGAGGCATTTTACATTTTCTTCTATTTTTTTCATTCTTTTGATTTTTTTGACTGATTCTTGATGTCTCATAGTGTCATTAGCTTCCATTTGCCCAATTCTAATTTTTAATGAGTTATTTTCAGTTAGTTTTTATACCTCCTTTTCCATTTATCCAATTCTACTTTTTGAGGAGTTGTTTTCTTCAGTGTACTTTTTTCCCCCAACTCAATCAATTGTAGTTTTTTGGTTTTTTGTGAGGTTATATGAGTGAGTGTTATATGTCTGAGGCCAGATTTGAACTCAGGTCCTCCTAAATCCAGGGCCAGTGCTCTATCCACTGTGTAACCTAGCTGCCCCTGCCAATTGTATTTTTAAGGATTTGTTTAATACAATCAATTTTTGTCCTTTTTCTAAGCTATCGACTCTCTTGCATGCCTCTCATTACTCTCCCCAAATTTTCTTCTACCTCTTTCATTTGATTTTTAAAATCCTTTTTGAGCTCTTCTAAGAAGGTTTTTGGGCCTTGGAAACAGTTCATATTCTCCTTTGAAGTTTCAGATGTGAGTATATTGAGAATGCTATCCTATTCTGAATTTATGTTTTGATCTTCCCTGTCCCCATAGTTGGAGTCTATGGTCTTTGTTTTTCTATGTTGCTTTTTGCTCATGGTGTTTGCCTTTTTCCTGGCTTTTAAAGCTGATCTCTACTTCTGGGGTATAGGTGGCACTGACCCAGGTTTCTTGTGCTGGGGGCTAGGGGCCTGGTTACTGGCCTTGTGTGCTGGGATCTCAGGTTCTGGCAGCTGAAAGCTGTAGAGGTGTAACTTACCTGGTGCTGAGCTGGAGCTGATGATAGTGGCTAGTGTGTACGGAGGCCAGGTGGGTTTTTTTCTGCATTTTCCCCCAGTTATACTGAAGCTCATGGGGTGGGCTGTGGGGGTGGGTTTCTGAACCCTGGAGATTACCTACTCATCTAAGGCTGCACTAGAGCATGGGTACATTCAGCCACTTGTGGATGCCCATCCAACACACAATTGGTGGTTCTCTTTGCTGGTGTCTGCTGGTCCCCCTAGCTGTGCCAAGGCATGTGGGGGTCCTGGTGCTAGTGCTTGCCCACTCCACCTCCCTGGGGCTCAGGATCTCCCACTGGTTGGCTGAGGTGGAGCTTGTTGCTGACTTGCTGGGACGCCTCCCATCCTGTACTGGTCCCCTTCAGCCACACCAAGAGGGACCTTTCCCATTAATCCCCCAAGCCTCATGAAATAAAAAAACAAAACAAACAAACAAAAAAACAAACAAATAAAAAACAAACAAAAACAAAAACAAAAAAATCTGTTGCCACCCCCCATCTTTCTGGTGGCTCCACTACTTTCTCCATTTTCTGCTGACTTCCAGGATTTTTCCTGGGGTGGCACTTTCTATTTTTTTGTTTTTTGTTTTTCAAAATAAATAAGGGAGAGTGAGAGCAATTTACTGCTTACTCTGCCATCTTGGCTCCCAACACTACATTTCTAAAAACTAGGGGATAGTGTTTCTTTCTAGTTCATGGTTTATCATGGACCACTTTGGCAGTCTGGCAAAGTCTATGGAATACTTTACAGAATCATGTTTTAAATGAATAAATTATATATATATACATATATATGTATATATATAGTATATATATATAATTATAAGGAAATTAAAAGTTAATAATATATATATGTACTTTTCACAATAAAGTTCACAGAATACATGAAATGTGTTCAAATTAAGAATTCCTTTTCTAGACATTTTCTGCACAAAAAGAATAGAGAGATTTAATATTAACAAATGTTATTACTTCTGAATATATGTTTACTGTTCATGGAGCTGTGATTTGGTTCAGCCATTCTGGAAAGCAATTTAGAACTATGCTCCAAAAGTTACAAAATTGTGAGTATCTTTCGATCCATCTATACCACTATGCCCTATGCCCTATGCCCTATGCCCTAAAGTCAAAGAAAGAAGGGAGGGACCTATATTTACAAAATTTTTTATAGTAGCTATTTTAAGCATAGCCAAATATTAAAAACTAAGGTGATATCCTCCTATTAAGGAATGACTAAACAAATTATGTATAAATATAGTGGAATAGAATTAGTAGTAGAGTGGGAAAAGGAGGAGTAGAATAGGAGTAGTAGCAGAAGCAATAGCAGGAGCAAGACTAGGTGCAGTAAGGTAGGAGGAGCAACAGCGGCAGTAGTAGTAATAGTAATATTAGTATAGAAATTGTTTCAGCTTTGGTATTCATACTTCAAAAGTATCCTCAGTTGCTTTTTGTCCTCTGATGGTAGGACTGGAGAGAGGAGGCTTCCTTTATAGAGGGCTCAAAAAACTCAGCTATCCCTTCTTTTAGCAAGAGCTATTCTTCTTTCTTACAATTCTGCCATCTTCATTGAATGCCATATTATGCACTCTCCCTCCTATCTACCTCCCTTTACAGTTTCCTTTTTTATATTGTCTTTCCCTATTAGATTGTGAATTCTTTGAGCACAGAGACTTTCTTTTTCTTATTCGTATCCCCATCACTAAGCACAGTGATGTGTGGACTTTCAATAAATGATTATCATGGGGTTTATTGTACTGTTTTTCTATAAGAAATTTTTAAAAAATGGACAGTCACAAAGGAAATTGGGAAGACCAGTATGAAGTGATACAAAATGAAGAGAGTATACACAGGAGACCAATTTTCATAATTATTACACGATTATAGAGGAAAAACAGCCTTATAACTCATTCTCAAAAAACAAAGGATGAATATGTTAACTAGCAAGCACAGAGAAAGTTCCCAAATTTTGAAATTATTAGGCTTTGTCTTCACCTTCACACTCACGCCTACCTTCTATGTGCAATTCCAAGTCCACCACCCTCAGTTTTAGCAAAGGATCTCACAACAGTCACTTGCAATAAACACAATGAATACAATAATATAAAAGGACACTAAAAGGAAAATGTATTTTGACTAGTTTTTAAAGTAGTATTCATCATCGAGAAAAAAATATGAAATTTACATTTTTCTACAAAGCAGAGCAGTGGAGAACCATCATAGCAGAATGTCATGTATATTATCTTTCTCTACCCCTGTATTTGTATTGTGCTTGATAATTTTGCTTTGTTATGAGAAATGTTAGGAGAAGGGAAGAGTATATACATGGAAATAATATATATGTGTGTGTGTGTATACACATTATATATATATATATATATATACAGAGAAAGAGAGAGAGAGAGAGAGAGAGAGAGAGAGAGAGAGAGAGAGAGAGAGAGAGAGAGAAGTAACAGGCCAGCACAACATACTGCTTGTGGGCTGCTTTGGGGCCATAAGCAACTTGCTGTTTATATGTTGTGCAGGCCTGACCTAGGATCCTGGAATTTGACTAAAATGTTCCTAGGAGTTTTTATTCTGGGATTCCTTTCAGCAGGTGATCTGTTGATTCTTTCAACTTTTATTTTACCCTCTAGTTCTAGAATACCAGGACAATTTTCTTTCATAATTTCTTGAAATATGATGTTGAGGCTTTTTTTTTCCCTTTAGGTTCTTGGCTTTCAGGTAGCCCAATAATTTTTAAATTATCTCTCCTCAATCTATTTTTCCATGTCCCTTGTTTTCTCCAATGAGACATTTCACCTTTTCTTCCTTTTGTTTTCTTTCTTTTGACTTTGTTTTATTGTTTCTTGATGTCCCACAGAGTCATTTGCTTCCAGTTGCCTTATTCTGATTTTGAAGGAATTTTTTTCAGTGAGCATTTATACCTGTTTTCTTATTTGTCCAATTCTGCATCTTAAGAAGTTCTTATCTTCAGTGAATTTTTGTGACTCTTTTATTAAGCTATTAATTCTCTTTTCATAATTTTCTTGTATTACTCACATTTCTTTTCTTTATTTTTCCTTTCCCACCCTTAACCCTTTCTTTTACACTTCCAGGAATTGTTGTTGGGTTTGGGTCCAATTAGCATTTTTCTTTGAGATTTTGTTTGTAGTTTTTTGTCACATTGTTGTCTTCTTCTGAGTTTGTTTCTTAGTCTTTCCTGCTACTGTAATGATTGTTTGTTTCTTTGTTTGTTTTTATGGTCAACAGTTTTATTTCATTTTGTCATTTGCTCATTTTCACAATCTATTATTTGACTTTAAATTTTATGTTAAACTTGTGCTCTGCTCACCTAGGGGTGGGGAACCAATTTTCTCAAGCTTCAGGCTTTTTTGTACTACTATTTTTAGAGCTAGTTCTAGTGGTCTGCAAGTTTTCGGTGCTTCCAAGGTGGTGTGATCAAGGAAGGGGTGGGGCCAATGTTCTCCTGCTCTATTGTCTGGACTTTGCCCATAAAGGGCCCTTGGACCTCTGCAGCCACAAGTGCTAGTTTACTTCTAAGCCCTGGCACTTTGAGTTTGAATCCTGTTCTCCTGTAGCCTCAAATGCTAGTGCTCCTCTCCACCTTGGAACTGTGACTAGGGCACCTGCCACCCTGTGACCAACCAGAAGCACTCTTCTTTACCCTGGAACTGCAACCTAGAATGTCTTATGTGAAGTAGAGTTACAAATCTTTAATAGCTGCATCCAATGACAGCAAAGTATCACCCATATTCTTTTTCTGACCAATTGTCTGACCACCTTACCATCTCTGGGTCAAGAACTCTTGAAGCTACTATTGCTGCTCCTACTGTCACAGCCACCTCCAAGTCCCATGGCTGGTGCTCCTGCCATGATTGTGGCTGGCTCCCATCCAAGTGTTCTCCTGCTGACCCAAATTTTACTCTGACCTTTTGTTGGATCTTCTTCTCTGAAATTTGATTTGGGGAGTTATTTTATTTTATTTTTAAATAGTATTTTATTTTTTCCCCAGTTACATGTTAAGAAAATTTTTAACACTCATTTTTACAATATTTTGGGTTCCAAACTTTTCTCCCTCCCTCTCTCCCCTCACTCTTCTGAAAATGTTAGGCAGTTTGATATAGTTTATACATGTCCTATGATGTAAAAATATTTCCATATTAGTCATGGTAGTAAAAGAAGAAACAGATTAAAAGGGGGAAAATATGAGAAAGAATAAAGTAAATAAAAAATATGCTTCAATCTGCATTCAGTCTCCATAGTTTTTTTTTTTAATCTGAATATGGATAGCATTTTCCTTCATGAGTCCTTTATACTTATCTTGACTCACTGTGTGCCTGAGAAGAGCTGAGTCATTCATAGCTGATCATCACACAATGTTACTGATATTGTGTACAATGTTTTCCTGGTTCTGCTCATTTCACTCTGTATCACTTTGTACAAGCCTTTCCAGGTTTTTCTGAAATCTGCCTGTTCATCATTTCTTACAGCACAATAGTATCCCATTATATTCATATACCACAGCTTGTTCAACCATTCCCCAAGTGATAGACTTCCCCTCAGTGTCCCATATTTTGCCACACAAAAAGGGCTGCTATAAATATTTTTGTACATGCAGGTCCTTTCACCTTTTTAAAAAATTATCCCTTTAGGATACAGACCTAGTAGTGGCTAGATCAAAGGGTATGTGCAGTTTTTATAGCCCTTTGAGCATAGTTCAAAATTGCTCACCAGAATGGTTTAATCAGTTCACAACTCTGCCAACAGTGCA
Organism: Vombatus ursinus; assembly: GCF_900497805.2. Lineage (NCBI taxonomy): Eukaryota > Metazoa > Chordata > Mammalia > Diprotodontia > Vombatidae > Vombatus > Vombatus ursinus. Next base: position 35,184 of record NW_020954422.1, read on the forward strand.
TTAGCATCCCAATTTACCCACATTTTCTACAACATTTATCATTTTCCTTTTTTTTTTGTTTTTGTTTTTATGCATTTGGGATTAAGTGACTTGCCCAGGGTCACACAGCTAGTAAGTGTCAAGTGTTTGGTCTGAGGCTGGATTTGAACTCAGGTACTCCTGACTTCAGGGCCAGTGCTCTATCCACTGCACCACCTAGCTTCCCCCTATCATTTTCCTTTTTCTGTCATACTAGTCAATCTGATCGGTATGAGATGATACCTCAGAGTTGTTTTAATCTACATTTATCTAATCAAAAATGATTTACAATATGTCTTCATATGGCTGTAGATAGTGTTGATCATCTGAAAACTGCCTGTCCATATCCTTTGACCACTTAACAATTGAGGAATGGCTTATATTCTTGTAAATTGAACTAAGTTCTCTATATAGTTGAGAAATGAGGCCTTTATCAGAAATACTTGAAGTAAAGTGTGCTTCTCAGCTTTCTGCTTTCCTTTTGATCTTGGTTGCATTGGTTTTGTTTTGACAAAAAAGGTTTTTTTTTAACTTAATATAATCAAAATTATCTATTTTACATTTTGTAATGTTTGCTATCTCTTGTTTGGTCATGAATTAGTTATCTCCCTATAAATCTGACAGGTAGACAACTCCTTGCTCTTCTAATTTGCTTATGATGTCACCCTTCATGTCTAAATCATGGCAAAGGTCTGTTATATCTAACTTTTCTAATATTTTATTTACCTCCTTAGCTTCTTTCTTGTTTATTTTTGGTTGGATTTACCAAGTTGTGAGAGGAGACAGCTGAGATTACCCCACTAGTATAGTTTTGCTGTCAAATTCTTCCTATTACTCACTTAACTTCTCCTTTAAAAATCTGGATGCTATACCACTTGATGCATATATGCTCAGTAATGATATTACTTCATTGTTTATGATAACTTTTAGCAAGATGTAGTTTCCTTCCTTATCTCTTTTAATTAGGTCTATTTTTGCTTTTTCTTTATTTGAGATAAGGACTGCTACTGCTGCTTTATTTTGTTTTTAACTTCACCTGAGGCATGATAGATTCTCCTCCAGCCCACCTTCACTCTATGTGTGTATCTCTGCTTCAAGTGTGTTTCTTGTAAAAAGTATGTTGTAGGATTCTGGTTTTTTATCCACTCTGCTATCCATTTCTGCTTCATGGGAGAGTTAATTCCATTCACATTACAGTTATGATTACTACCTGTGATTTCCCTCCATCTTATTCTTCTTCCTGTCTGTCTTCTCATTTCACCCTTTCCCTCCTCATCAGTGTTTGGGGAACTATTTTCAAATTATTTGAAGGGTAATGTTGGAAGATTTCAGCTAGGTTGCTGCCTGTCTTCCTCCATCATGTTTCCCCCTCAGGATTTTTTCTTAAATTTATGTCTTTATAACCCCAGCATCTACTACAGTATTTACCCAGAAAGAACAATATAATAAATGTTGGCTAAATCTAATAGAATTCAGATAGGTATTTAATAAGTGCTTTTTAACAATGACATATTTGAATTATTTATCTTGATTAAATATCAGAAGCTGTTGGCAGATTCCTCAAGAATTACAAAGAAATTTTATTGGGTATACTTGAAAATGGTCTTTTGGTTAATTTCATTATTAGGTTTTTGTACAGGTTTTGTATTTACTTGCTGGTATCTCAGGTGACACTTGATGTTGTATTGCAATAATACAATCCATATCCAGCTCACATCCTGCTTTTTGTAAGCCAATATACAATAGGTCAATTAATTAGCCTGTAAGAGAGTAAATATATCATTTGTCCACCTAGCAGCAATATAGTGTTTTCTTCAGAATTCATCTAGTATGGTGGTACAAAGATCCTTTCTGGTGCACTGGGACACTCTCTGATACACATTAAATTTTCCTAAGGGACAGAGTTTATTTCTTTACCACCAGAGGACATACTCAGTTTACACATTCTTATATGCTCCTCTTTCTATCATCCCAATTCCATGTGTCTGTCCTGGTGAATTGGACATTACCCCTACAGTTACTATTGATTTCAAGATATGAAAATGAAATGTTCTTCTAAAATATTTCTAAAGTATAGGAAAATCTATGACTTTAAGCCTCTGCCCCATCTCTGGGAGAGTTGTGGTACTTTTCATCTATTCATAAAATGCAGGCAAACAGCAATATGGTCTTCAATTTTAGATGTTTCAAATTCAAGAGGTACATTTCAACATCCAATTCTGGGTACCTTAAAAAAGATTCTGAATCACTCCCATCTGTAGACGATAGAGGTAAATAGATGTCAATGTGAAGAGTAGGATATGAATAGGAATGGCAAGGGGAGCTTACATGGCAAGTCTCATGGCTTGACTCAATTGATCTTGGGAATTATTGTTAGTAGTATTCAAGAACTTTCTCTAATGGTTTCCCAATCTACTCTTCATCTGATTGTTTCTGTAGCACTCATTTCATCACCAGTCTACCAGATTGTCAGAAACACAGAGACTCACTCCAAAAACCCATTGATATCAATCCATATGGTTGGAAGGGATCCTTTGTCTGATTAACATATGTTTCCTCCCTGTTCCCTGGAGAAAAACAAACAAACAAACAAAACAAAAAAAAATTTGAAAATATATCTCTCTCAAAAAAGAAAGATAAATTGGGAATATTTCATAAATTATGTTCTGTCAGGTCTTCTTCTGGATCATTCTGGGGCCCTAGAAAAATCCTGTGAGGCTGCACATAAAGGTAAGTACTTCTGGGCTACATAAGGAAATTATGCACAAATGAAAAGTTGATTTGAACTATGAAAGCTCAGCCTAACATACTGAGCACCACCTGCAAATTTCAGAACACAATCTCAAATCATTAGTATTATAAAATGCTTTGATCACCCTGTTTTATTCTCAAGGAAAATAATCTTTTCTAAGAAGATTCTCATTTTCCCCTATTGCCAACAAAATATTCTAGAACTTTAAATTTAAACAAGTAGTTATTTTTTGTTTTTTTAAAACACCCCTGAGTAAGTAGCTACATCTTGGTTTATCACTGAATATTTGTAATCAGAGACTGGTTTTCACCTGCCACCCAGATGGTTTGAGGCTCTCTTGTAGCCAGCAAGGGAATGAAGTCTAATCATCTTAGCCTAAGCAAAACAAAATTAAGTATATTAATCTGTTGCCTCCACCATGATGCTAGTATAATGAACAAATATAAATGATTTCTGGATTATGGGCTATTGTAGAATATTCATTTCAATGATGTCTTCCACTGACACAGAAAATTGAGATTTTATCACATAATATTTGTAAAGAGGTAAATTTGTTAGGAAAGAGTTGGAGAATTAGGACCCAAGTAAAAATAGTTTGTCTGACTCTTACATAATGGATATGCACTTATATAAATAGAACCAAGGGGTCCCAAGAATGATGAAACTACATATGTGTGTAGCTATAGAGATCTAACTCTAAATGTGGAAGTTGACCCTCATGATTCACTTAGAATTAGAGCAGAATGTGCTGCCATAACTTCATGATTGTAAGCTAGTTAAAGGTAAGGAATCTTTCATTTTGGTCTTTATATCCCCAGAACAATGTCATGCACATACTAGACATTTAGTTACTGCCTGCTAAGCTGAATGGAATTGACTTTATAGGAAAACAACCAGATATGCAAGCCAAAGGGTGAGAATATGGCTATAGGTAGAGATCTTAGAATTCTCTAGATTTTCTCAATCAACCAGTCAAGTAGTAGAGATGCAAAGAGAATAATGAAATCATCCCTGATTTCAAAGAATTTACATTTGTAGGAAGGACAAAGAAAACATAAAATAGTATCTACTTTTCTGAAAATATTTACAATATGTTAAGTAGGGTTGAAAAAAACAGACCATGTTTGTTGGGGGAGGAGAGGAAGGGAAGGGTGATTAGCATTTTAAACAAAGAGATTATTTGAACTGATTTAAGGTCAAACGTATAATAGTAGAAGTATCTTCTCAATGTAAAATAGGAAAATGAATTAAATCTAAGTCAGTATGGATATTAGAAATGAGAAATTTATTTTATTAATGTCTGTTCAGAATATTTAAGAAACATTTTAGGAAATGCTGAAATTTGGGAGTGATGAATTTGTCTTATCTAAGTCATGTCTCATGAACAGAGAGCCCTACACCTCTGTAATCAAGTGTTGGTACTACATCTAACACTCCCTCTATGGGTCTGATTAGATATCAGGCCCTGGCCATGCCCTACCCCCTTGACTAAAGGATGGAGGAAAAGGACAACTTAGATCCATTCTAATGTTTGCTTAAAAGCCCCTAGTACAGCCCCAAATGAGAAACTATGTTCTACCTGAGGGTGAAACATTCCAGTGGTTTCCTTCCCTTGACCAAACTGGTTATGGTCATGAGTTTGTGGAAAATAAATCTGCCTGTTTTACTTACCTCCTGTCCCTGCAGTTCTAAAGGTTTCCTAATCATCTTAGGGGACTTTCTTTTGATATATTGATGAACTCTGGCACAATGTCAATCAGTTCCACCTTCTCCACTTCCTTCTTCAAATCATAAACAAAGCCAGGAAGGGGAGAAGGACAGAGGAAACCAGGGTACAGAGACAGAACAGCAAAGTACTTTTGGTTCTTAGAATTTTGACCAAAGTTCTTAATACAATGAAATGTTACAATAAGCAAAAATAATCTGCGGAAGATGGAGATGACATTTTGTACTTGGAAACTGATTGAAATAAGGCTAAGTAGGAACTGCTCTAGGGGAAAATGTTTGCGTTTTTATTTTTTCAAGATATTTGAAGTTAATATTCCTTTGTAAAAATTAATATGATTATTAAGTGGTTAAATGGAACTGGGGTGCATGAACACCTAAAATTGAAGAAACATAATCAACAAGAGCATGAGCTAATGGCAGAGACTTGACACCTCCCAACTTCCTAAGGATAACAAAGAAATCTGGGAAGTAAGAATGGGGAAAAAACTTATAGTGGACTGAGTCAGAAATAGAACCTTTGAAAATACATTTAAAAATGATGAGAAAAGATAACAATTTGATTAGACTAAAGGAGAGTATGACTCAGGAAGCATGAGAAGGTCAAAAATTAATTTCTCACTATGCAATATTAAGTAATTGTATTTTAAAAGGAAGATAAAGTGGGAGAAATCAAAATAAATTAATGGGGTTATTTTCATGTTTCCTATTTCTCTAGGAAGCTCAAATTTTAATAAGGCATGGACAAATGACATAGAGAAAAACAAATTAGTTAAAGATAAGTAGACAATTGTACATAGATATGAAAAAAATATTGTCTAGAAGGCCAGAATGGGCTGAAGTTTATTTAAAATGGTAGATAAGAAGCAGAGCCAAGATGGCGGAGAAAAGACAGTGACTAGTCTGAGCTCTCCCAAACCTTTCCAAAAACCTTTAAATTGTGCCACAGAACAATTCCTAGAGTGGCAGAACCCACAAAAGGATAAGGTGAAATAATTTTCTAGCCAAAGACAACATAGAAGGTCATCAGGAAAGATCTATCACACCTGGATAAGAGTGGAACACAGTCCACCACAGGCTGTGCCAACCCAAGCAAACCAAGAGCAGGCCTTGGGAGCCACTGAATCAGCAGTAACAGCTGCTGCTTCCAGGGCACTTAGCCCAAAAATGGTAAGAGATTTGAATAACTGGTCAGATTTGGAGGTGGGTCACAGTCTCAAATGGCACTCCCAGGGCAAGAAGGAACACTAGAAACCACACTGGTGCAGGCACTCTCTTCATAGTTCCATGGCAGAAATGAGTGCTTGTGGTCACTCACAGACCAGAGCATGGGTCAAAAAAGAAGTCAGCACATCTTTCCTCCGATCATACCACCTTGGAAGATTTGAAAACTTACAGGTCTCTAGAAGTATCTTTGAAAACTGCTGTGAAAACCCCCTGAAATTTGGAACAGTGTGCCCACCACCCTGAAAGCAGAACCTAACTTTAACAAAGAGTTAAAAGTCAAGAAATTGCCTGGAAAAATGAGCAAGAAAACCAAAAATATCTGACCGTAGAAAGTTACTATGATGACAAGGAAGATCAAAACCCACTCTCAGAAGAAGATAACAAAATCACAGCTTCTACACTCAAGACCTCTAAGAAAAATATGGATTGGTCTCAGGCCACAGAAGAGCTCAAAAAGGATTTTGAAAATCAAGTAAGAGAGGTAAAAATTGAGAAAACAAATAAATGTGATTTGGGAAAATGATGCGAAAAAAAGTCAACAGTTTGGTAAAGAAGACATACACACACAAAGAAAAAATACTGAAGAATACACCTTAAAAACAGACTAAACCAAATGGCAAAAGTAGTACAAAAAGTCAATGAGGAGAATGTCTTGAAAAACAGAATTGCCCAAATGGAAAAGGAGATATAAAAATTCAGTGAAGAAAATACTGGCTTAAAAATTAGAATGGAGCAAATAGAAGCTGAATGACTTTATGAGAAATCAAGAAACAACAAAACAAAACTAAAAGAATGAAAAAATAGAAGACAATGTGAAATATCTTATTAGGAAAACAATTGAACAAGAAAATAGATCCAGGAGAGACAATTACAAAAATTATTGAACTACTTGTGATATAAATCCAGGATATAAACAAGATCCTAGACATCATCTTTCAAGGAATTATCAAGAAAAATTGTCTTGATATTTTAAAACCAGAAAGTAAAATAGAAATTGAAAGAATCTACTGGTCAACTCCTGAAAGAGATTCCAAAATGAAAACTCCCAGGAATGTGGATAGCCACATCTCAGAGCTCCCAGGTTGTGGAGAAAATACTGCAAACAGCCAGAAAGAAACAATTCAAGTGTATAGTACCATGATCAGGCTAACATAAGATTTATCAGCTTCGATGATAAAGATTAGAGAGCTTGCAGTATGCTATTTCAGAGGGCAAAGGAGCAAAGATTACAGCCAAGAATCACTCACCCAGTAAAACTGAGTACAATCCTTTGGGGGGGGGAATGGACATTCAATGAGATAGAGGACTTTCAAGCATTCCAAAAAGACCAGAACTGAATAGAAAATTTGACTTTCAAATACAACACTCAAAAGAAGCATAAATAGGTAAACAGGAGAGGGAAATCTTAAGGGATTTAATAAGGTTAAACTGTTTTCATTCTTACATGGGAAAATGTAAGAAAATGTAACTCATAAGAACTTTCTCATTATTAAGGCAGTTAGAAGGAGTATATACAGACAGAAGTCATAGGTATGAGTTGAATATTTTGAAATGATATCTAAAAAATAAAATTCAGGGGTGAGAGAGGAATGTATTGGGAGAAAGGGAAAGAAAGAGGTAGAATGGGGTAAATTAAGTCACATGAAGGAGACAAGAAAAAAAACTTTTACAATGCAGGGGAATATGAGGCAGATGAGAAGTAGTGAGTAAACCTTACTCTCATCAAATTTAGCTCAAAGACGGAATAATATATACACTTAATTGGGTATAGAAATCTATCTTACCCTACATGAAAATAGGAGGGGAAGGAGATAGGTGGGGGGGCGTCTCAGAGAAGAGAGGGCATATTAGGAGACAAGGTAGTCAGAAACAAAACATTTTTGAGGAGTGACAGAGTTAAAGGAGAGAGAATAGAATACATGGGGAAGGAATAGAATGGGGGGAAATATAGTTAGCAATCATCAATTGTGAAAAAAAATTGAAGAAAGTATCTCTGATAAGGGCCTTATTTCTCACACATATAGAGAACTGAGTCAAATTTATAAAAATAAGAGGCATTATTCCATTGATAAATGATCAAAAAATATAAACAGTTTTCAGATGAAGTAACCCAAGATATCTATAGCCTTATGAGAAGGTACTCTAAATAGCTATTGATTGGAGAAATGCAAATTAAAAAAATTCTGAAGTACTACCACATACCTATTAGATTGACTAATAGGACAGAAAAGAGAAATGGTGAAATTTTGAGGGGATGTTGGAAAAAAATAGACATTAATGCACTACTGGTGAAGTTGTGAACTTATTCAACCATTCTGTAGGGCAATTTGAAACAATGTCCAACAGGTTATAAAACCATGCATACCCTTTGACTCAGCAATACAGCTACTAGATCTGTATCCAAAAAGATTAAAAAAATGGAAAGGAAAAAGACCCATATGCACAAATACTATCTATAACAGCTCTTTTCTGGTGTCAAAGAATTGGAAATTGAGGGGATGCCAATCAGTTGGGGAATGGCTGAACAAATTGTGATAAGTGATTGTGATAGCGTACTGTTGTGCTATAAGAAATGATGAGCAGGAAGCTTCAGAAAACCTGGAAAGACTTAGATGAGCTGATGCAAAGTGAAATGAATTGTGTTCAGAGTAATAGCAGTATTGTAAGATGATCAGTTGTCAATGACTTAGCTATTCTCAGCAATACAATGATCCAAGACAACTTTGAAGGATTTATGATGTAAATTACCACCCATCCTCAGAGAATAAA
>NW_020954423.1:0-4351 GCF_900497805.2 Vombatus ursinus
ATCAGATGATGACTTAGAATATCAGCTTCCTATATTGGAATCCTAGTTTCACCATTTATTAGCCTTCTCTATAACCCTAGGCAAGACATTCATCTTCTCTGTACTTGTTTTCTCAACTAAAAAAAATAAGAATAATAATAACACCTACTCCATGGGGCAATGTGAATATCAGTGAAGATATAGGTAAAGCACTTAGCAAACCTTAAAATAGCATACAAATGCTAGCTATTAATACTGTGGACCATTTGACCTTTCATATGACTTGCTGAAGCTTCCTAAATGTGTTGTCTCCCCACATTAGAATGGGAAATCCTTGAAAGCAGCTCCTGTCTCACTTTTCTATTTGTATTCCCATTGCTTAGTAAGGTGTTTTGCAGTTAGTAAGTGCTTAATATGTGCTTTTTCATTCATTCCTTCATTGATTATTGCTAAAAAAAAAAAAAAGCACTGAACAAAGCATAAAAGCAAAAACTATTAAGCAAATAAGATTGCTATCTACTTTAGTCAAATAGGCATAATGTCTGCCAGGAGCACTAAGGACTTTTAGTGTGAATTCAAATGAGGTGATATTAAAAAAAAAAAAAAAAAAAGACAATCCTGTAAAGTACTATAGGAATGTAAGGCATTATTCTTAGATCCCTACCCATATTCTCAATGCCCTGATCTCTGTTCCACAGTTGCCTCTCCTATGGACATGTTCTAGCTTATGGTTCTTAACCTAGGGTTCACAGACCCCATGGATAGATTTCAGGACTCCCTATACTTGAGTGGAAAAACATATCTTTATTTTTCACTAATCTCTGACAAATTAAGCATTTTCAATTATTTAAAACATTACTGTGAGGAGTCCAAAGGCTAGGCACCAACAAACTGACTAAGAAAGGCGTCCCTGACACCCATGCTCTAAGGGTTGCAGTACTTCCTCTGCCCTCACTCTCAGAGTCTCTTCTCCAGTTTCATCCTTGGTCCAGGTTCCCTCCAAAAGCCATTTCTCACTGGACTAAGTCAAGGCTGATAACGTGTCCACCACATCAGATCACACCATTGTCAGAATGAGATTTGCCAATTGAAAGCTGAGGAGATGATCTACCTTAAACAACAGATTATAGCCATCACCCAAAGCACCACTTCCTCTCACTCACTGTGAACCTCTTTTCTCTCACCATGCCTCAAACACACACACTCTCTCTCTCTCTCTGATTCAAAATTAGTCCATCCTGAACACAAGGAGAAAACAGTGTCCTTTGTGAATGACAAGGATATCGCAGCAAGGTGGGGGGATTCCCACATGAAAAATAACATGGCAACCATTCAGAATTGTCCCTTAGCTCTGAGGTTCCAGATGAAGACCGTCAAAAGTTGAATAGGCTCTGATTTGGACTAGGTCAGGATCATAGCTGGGCCAACAAACCCCAGCAGAACAAAGCTTTGGCAAGGTCCAGGCCCTGGGCCTTCACCTTCCTGGTTATGATGCACAAACCTCAGAAAGAGGGCTACAACTGTACCACCACAGGTCTCTGACCCTTGGTCCAAGGCCATAGCTACGAAAAGATTAGAACCAGACTAGTACCAGACCAAGACTCAAACATAGAAGAGATCTTATTCTGATCTGTGCTCCAGGGCAAAATCTTCCCAGTTAGAATATCCTGACCACTGATCCAGAACAACATACATCAGGTTCCAATAAGGTTATCAGGGCCCAAATTACATGTTTTTCATGCTCCCTCAACACAGTAACGTCAATAGCTATGTCATCAAAAGTTCCCAAACATCAGGCTAAGGCAAGAAGCATACTGTGGACAGACTTTGGATCATGCGCAAGGAAAAAAAAATGACCTTGCACCATTCATGGATCACTTTTGGTCATGGCCAACTCAGCATCCTTTCCATGTAAGGGTCACATCGATAGAAAAACTTCTCCCAGATCAAAATGACAAGAACAATGAAACATCTCAGCCACTGTCATATCCTGAACACCAACCCACAAGTACACCAGATTCCAACTATGGAGTAGAGATGGATCACCCCAGGCCTAAATTATCAAGCCACCATTCCAATTGGCCTTTTACGGTGGACAGAGATTTTGATGCAGCAGGCTTCATCAGCTCTAGGATTACATGGCCAGGCCAAATCTATGCCTAGTCTTGACCAGGAGGCCAAATATCCATTGGACTCCCACCACAAGACTAAATCCACCCTCAGTCCCATGCTATCTAGTCTGAGGTCATACTAGACTGACTATACCTCAACTGCACAGAGACCAGAATATCCAGCCAGCTGAAACCCAGGTCAAACAAACACTGGGCCAAAGCAATCTGGCAAAGTTTGCCTTTGACTATGACTACCCTATCATAACTCCACTCAGTCGCTTACGAGCACAGGCAGTTCCTAACTATGACATTGACTTCTGGGCTCTACCTTCACTATATCACTTACATTTTCAAGTTAAGGACCCCAAAGCCAGGAGCAAAGCTGTAGAGGGTTCTGAAATTCAAGCCATACTTCTGTCCTTATTTACCAACAGGCTTTTCGAGCTCCACCAAGCTCTTAGCCCTTGACCACATGTCCACTAGACATAGCTCTACCTGGTTCCAATCCCTGAGCCACAATGCCTTCACCAAGGCCTGAGTACAATTTAGAGGCTCCACTGGACTCCAATGTCTAATACACAAATGCCTATTCTATCCCACTAGGCAAAAATGCTACTCAGCAAAGAATATCAGCACACACTCCCAAGGGATCTGAATGATAAAGCAACAGACCCAACAAGCCATTACTAGAGGTCCCTTCTTCTCTAGATCCCAGAAAAAAGACTGAGGCTCCAACATGTCATATCACCAGCTCTGACTGAGATAAGGCTCAACCTGGGTTCCCCTAGCAGATCTAGACTGTTCAGAATAGAGAAGCTCCCTGGTGTTTAAATGACATCAAATCACACACTATCCAGGGTAGACTCTCCCTATTTAAATTGTTGAAGACATTATCAGTTCTATTCCCCAGGAGAAATTAAAAAGTGACCTTTACAACCAGGTGGAGGATTCCTGTGGAGGATGAAGGGATGTTCTAGTCTCATTCACTAGTCTGATCAATATATGCCAGTTATCCAGTCTGTTTAGTCTATGCCTCATGGATTCCAAATGACTGCACCATGTTTCAGAGAATGAAAAAGTCTTTCCAGGCACAATTGGTGGCCATACCAACATCTCTGTCTGGTTTGGAGAGTGTGGAGGTGAGATTTTCACCTAAAGTGCACTATTCAAAGGATTTTGCTCCAATTCCAGCTTTGAACCTCAATTCTGTGAAGACTAAAACCTCAAACCGTTCACCAGCCTTTCAATCATGCTCCCCTCCGACCCAGTGCTTCCAAAGCCATCTGACTTGACTTCATACTTGCCAAAGATCAACAGGGAAGGGAAATAAAAACATCTACAAGTCAAGAGCCATTACTGGGGGAAACACCCATGTTGAGCAAAAGCACCAAAGAAGAGGAATCAAGGAAATATGGGATATATTTCAGATCTCTCCTGGAGAAATTTCAATGCAAGCAAAGAAAAAAAAATTTAGCATCTTTTCTCTGAGAATTAATTGGCCTCTTGTGTGTCTTTCAAATTTGTATCTGATTTTATGGATTCTACCACCCCAGACATAAGAGGGTAGAAAAGCTTTCGTGTTTTCCCTCCCATTCATCATTTGTTCTAGCCTCTGGTCAAATAGATTGTACTCAAACTAAATGGTTTACCCATAGGGAAGAAAAAAAGCATTTTTAGCCTTTGACACACGTGTCAAATATAGTAATTTAGTGAATCTTCCCTCCCCAGAAATGACACCTATGATACTGATATTCACAAACCTCTTCATTTAGAAGAGATTACCCCAAACTACAATCTCAGTGAAAAATCATGCACATAGTTCCGTACTTTGGTATTTCAAAACTTCAAAAGATCATTATCTTCTGTTAAGACTTAAAAAAAAAATCATCCGATTGCTGTGATCAGGTAATAAGACTATCCAAATACAGATGAACAAGTACTGCTATGAAACAGTCCACTGAGTCAACATCTAGAGTCTTTCTATGGCAAGACTGTTGTAGGGGTGATTAGAAAGTGTACTGGAATCCTTAGAGCTGTGATATTTAGAGATAAACCATTTTTCTATGCCAAGGTCCCCACATGGTAATATTTGTTACCCTCTCAATCCCGGTACCACAAATCTGCTTCTATACAGAAACCCTCTTCAGTGATAGAGTAGAAAGGAATAAGGAGTTGAATAAGTGGTGTGAGAGTGGTGCAAGACCAGTGAATGCTAGGAGCACCTGGGACATCAAATGGGTAGTGTGGCGACAGGGAAATGA
>NW_020954424.1:0-9745 GCF_900497805.2 Vombatus ursinus
CCTGTCCACTACTTCTCCAGGTACTAAACCTCCACCTCTTCTGTAATCACACTTACTGGAGACCCAGACAAGAAAGTTCTCCCCACCAAAGATCTTGGTACTGTCAAATGGTCCAACATTATAAATGGACACTAATGTAAGTGTCAGCCTCTATCTTTATACAACAGGGAGCAAGAGGCACAATATTTCCTTGGTGCTATTTTCCATTTGCTGATATTACTGTTTTACATGATAAAGCATTCACAGATGCAAGTCGATGTTTGATATACAGTTGAAATTTGAAAGTGAGAGTTCATCCTTTCCAGGGGGAAGTGGAGGGAAGAGCTCACCTAATTACCTCACATTCATTGTTTACTTAGTTCATATTGGTAAGGAGAGGCAGCTTGATATGGTTGATGAGTGTTGGGTATGGAGTCAGAAAGGTAAGTTCTAACACACAGCAATTGTGAGATCATGGGCAAGTCACTTAAACCTCTCTGAGACTCAGTTTCCTAATGTGTCAAATGAGGTTATAGTACCTTCTTTACAAAGTTGTAGCATAGCTGCCTAGTGTTCCATACAGGATGTCCCAAAAGTTTTAATGCAGTTTTAAACTTTAATAGCTTTGGGGACATCTTAAAAAAATTAAAGCCTTATATAATCATTGGTTGTTATTATTTGGTTCATGCCTGCCAAGACGTAGCTTGCCCACTTTCTAGTGTATAGCATTCTACCTGAATGCCACTTTACCATTCACAAAATTCAAAGCTTCTCTTTGGAGGAGAGAGATTTGGATCTTACTGAATCCATGGTCAGAAGGTACACTGCCAACAGTATAGTAAAAAAAAATGGTTAATATGTTCTGGGATAGCCACTCATCAGCATAATTTTCTTTCACATTTACTGAGCAAGAATTTCCCCTAAAGACTCTGTTTGTAAATGATCCACACACCTCTGTCTCAAGAGTTTTCTTGCCTTTTCCCAGCGGTCCTGCATGGTCCTTATGAACTGGGTGGGCTGCCCTTTTGAAGGGCACATGGTGCATAGAGGAAACTGCTTCAAGGGGTGGGTCAAAAGGAGACTGAAAAGAAAAAGTGCAGCCTATGTGTGTGTGTGCCTTTACCATCAGCCTTATGGATAGAACTAGAAAACACCACCCCACTACAGTCACTCAGATGGGTAACAAGTAACAGCAATGTTCTTCCCTACTAATCTAGCACACATTATTAATGGTCCCAAAAAACAGTGCTACCATGACTATCAGCAAAGGGTCTTTACCTCCTTTTTGAGAAACAAGATTAAACGTTTTTCTTGTGTATATATAGTTGTTTGTTTGTTACCTCCCCCATTAGATTTGGGAGCTCCTTGAGGGCAGGGGACTGTCTTTTGCCTTTCTTTGAATCCTCTATGCTTAGCATAGTGACTGACACATACCTGGCATTTAATAAATGCTGGTTTTCTTACCTTGACAGGAAAGTGAATGTGTCTATCTAGACAGTTCTATTGGGGTATAAGGACCATGAAAATTGATTTCAAAGAGAGAGAGTGAGAGTGAGAGAGAGAAAGAATGAGAGAGAGAGAGACAGAAGGAGTAGAAGGAAGGGAGGAAAGAAGAAAGGGAGGAAAGAAGGAAGAAAGGAAAGAAGGGATGAAGGAAAGAAGGAAGGCAGGAAGGAAGGAAAGAAGGAAATAGGAAAGAGGGAGGGAGAGTAGGAGGGATCTCTCTAAAATCTGAGTTCCCGTGAAATTGGCCTCCTTATTGTTCCTCAAAGAAGAGACTCCATCTCTCAGTTCCAGGCATTTTCATTGGTTGTTCACCATGCCCAGAATCCTCCCCCTCCTCATAACCATTTCCTGGCTTTCCTGGCTTCCTTAAAGTCCCATCTAAAATTCCACCCTCAAAGACATTTTCCTCTGATTTCTATAATTCTAGCACCTTCCCTCTGTGGATTATTTCCAAGTTATCCTGAATATTGCTTGTTTACCTGATTCTTGTATCAATCTGAGAGACAGAAAGAGAAACACAGAGAAAGACAGACAGGAGAGAGAGACACACAGAGAGAGAAACAGAGAGAGACAGAGAGAGAGAGAGAGAGAGAGAGAGAGAGAGAGAGAAAGATAGAGGAAAAATAAAGGAGAAAAATGTTTCATTTCTATCACTTAACAAATATCACAGAAGAGTAGAGCTTTAGACAGTCTTAGACATCACTATTTTGTGGACAAAGAAACAATCACACAGTAGCAGAACTGGGATTCTAAACTAGGTCTACTATGACTAAGACAGGGTAGTATTCTTTCCTCTGTATGATGATGACTGTAAATGAAGAACTGTTCAAAAACATTGAGTAAGAACCTCACAGGGGATTAAGTCTAATTCTTATTTCAAGCATGAAGTCCTTCAACAATATTCTTGTCAAGGGGTCATCTATACTTTGTGGAAAGATTACCAATAACAGAGAGCTCACTACCTCAAAGGTAGTCCATTCTTTTTTTGAAAATTCCAATCCTCAGGTAGTTTTTCTTCATATTGAGTCAAAATGAGTCTCCTTGTAGCTTCCTAATTCTTCCCTTTGGCACTAAGTAGAACACCACTTTCTGATAGCAACCCTTTAAATATTTAAATTAGCCAAAAGAAATCTCTCCCAAATTATCTCTTCAACAAAGGAACAATCAAAATCACAGAGTAAGTTGGTAACAGTATAAGGACTTAAACCTCTATCTTCAGGAATCCTAATCCAATCCTTTATCAAGGGGTAGAGAATAAAATCTGTATGTTACCTCTTCCTGCTGACTTGGATTAATACTGGATAGACGTTCTTTAAGTACAATCATAAATTAAGTAATAGAACTAGAACTTTTTAGGATGACTAATTTTTTTTTTAAATGAACACATGCATACAGTATGTTTGATTAACTGGTAAGCTTAAAGTAGGAGGGTCACTGGCCTTACCCTTAATAAGGTAAGGAGTAGAGTTAACATTTTCAACCTTTTTGACCCTTTTTCCTTCCCTCTTACCCAAGTGGATGTTTTCGTATTGAATTCTAGGCCATTCTGTTGAGAATATGAACCACAAATATATATTGATGGGGTGAATAAGTCAGTATTAACTGTCTATTTCTACAGATACGGGCAGCCATAAAATGCGTCATAAGTACTGAAACAGAATGAACACTGCTTTAATTTTCATTGGAAGAAAATATTTCATTACTAATTGCTTCACAGTTGCTAGCAATGAAACCAAGGATTATATTGGGGCAAGGATTCATAGAATCTTAACTCTAGTGACTTTTACTAGTTAGTGTGAAGAAAAGGAGTTGTGAAACACATGGCCTCATCAGTTATGGGGAGGTAGACATCCAACAGAACATTATTTTTTTTTCAATGAGAACATAGCCTAAAACCCCAAGCAAGTTTGCAGAATACTACTGCACAATAGTATATCTTATAGGAGTGTAGAAAGTAGGTGGAAAAAATGTCAGAGTACCTGAACGACTACTGTGCTGTTTTTCCACAATGTGCGAGATAATGGACACCTGATTTTTGACATTACGGTTTCACATAGCCCTTTTTGTCTCCTAGTAACAGACTTTGCTGATTCAGATGGGCTTGAAACCAGGTCTGCCATGCCAGATGTAGCAGAATCTTGAAATGGATCTTGAGGTGATACAGTTGGTTCTGTGAAGAGTCAATACATATGTCAGTAAAGAGGAGAAGGCCACAAGGTCCGTGTGGAGTGGACAGCAATGCCTTCAGAGAGGTTCCACTGCAGTTTCTTTCTCACCATTTAGCAAGGTCACCTAGGAACTGCCCCAGTTGAACTATGCTACCTATGCTGCTAGGACCCAAGAATAAATTGTGTTTATACACAGATATGTGCTTATATATAAATATATATAATGTACATACATTTACACATGTATATATATATATATATATATTGTGCCACCTACCTTCCCATTTATAAATATATAGAAATAATGTAAGAATCATATATATATATAATTATTATATTAACCTACACAATTGGGTTATACACATTGACTATTGTTCATCCTTCATTCTTGAAGAGGACCAGTGACATCAGGAGGGTGATATCTTGACTTGCAAATGAATTGGATTTCAGTGAAACAGAGCTGTGCAAAGTCATCAGCCCTACTCTCTGCTCCACAGTCATCAGAGTTCCGGGCAAGACATAGATCAGGGCCACTGGAAGTTGCCCCAGGAACATTGGGAGACCTTGGCTTCTTTTAAACTAATGTCTTTCCCAAGTCTCAGTTTATCTAAGGCAACACCCATATATTGATGAAGGTTAGGTAAGCAATGATGCAAAAGATGGCCTTCTTTGTCTTCTTCACAAAAGAATTAATGTGGGAGTGGAAGCCCTCAGAATTTCTGACCAGAACAGAAGGTGCCTATTAAATTAAAATAGGCCTCTAAAGCTGAAACAAGTAATATCTGAAGGGAACTAACATCAGGCATTAACTTCTTTGTTCTAATTAACTAATTTATTTATTCTAAATAATCAGTTCTTAAGAATAAAATCTTGCCAGTCATGTAAAATTTGCATGATGAGAAGAGAAAAATGTATAATACAATCTGGGGATAATATAATCTCAACTAGGATCATGTCTAGGAGGGCAGGCTTGGGTGTGAAGCTTAATAACAATCCCTAAGCTGGTAGAGAGCAACTGGGCATTACCTTCAAGAGGCAAAGAAATGAAGGTGGGGGGAAAGGGTAGTATAGAACCATAAGAACTATAGATCAGGATGCTGCTTGAGTATCAGATCACTCAGCTGTGATTTTGATAGCTATATATCACTTACCTTTTTCCAAAGGAGTCTTACAAATGATATAAAGACCTGTAAGGGGAAACATATTATGTACTATGCTTTATCTAGAAGATAAAGAAGTTTGATACTTTTACCAAATCAGGTAAAATAAAAGAAATATATAAATCCAAGACCAATCTGTAGAAGGATCCTATCTTGTGAAATAGCCGCACTGCTATGCCAGTAGAATGTTGACATTTTAAAGAAATAGTTGTTGAGTAATAACAATCAACTGTCAGGAAACTTGCAGTGATTTCAATTCAATTCAATTCAACAAATATTTACTAATTGCCTAGTGTGTTGCTAGGGATACCAAACAGAGCAAAACACTAAGGATCTGGATTCAAATTATGATTCACCACTTGTGTGTATATGCATATCTACATTTATACAGACATATACATGCATATACAAAAATAAGATATATACAAATATTCATAATATACATAGATATATACATACACGTAAATATATATGTATGCACACACATATATATATGTAAAACTTACTCTGAAAACTGTAAAACAGGAAATTGCTCAGAGATCAGATCACCCAGCTGTGATTTTGATGGCTATATGTCTCTTACCCTTTTCCAAAGTAGTCTTACAAATGATATAATTAATTGCAGGTGGAAGTGTATGATGTACTATGCTTTATTTATAAGATAAAGAAGTCCAACATTTTTACAAAATCAGGTAAATTAGAAAAATGGAAATTCAATACCAATCCATAAAAGCTCCAACTTATTAAAAGACTGCACTGCTATGCTAATAGAAAATTAACATTTCAACTCAATTCAATTCAACAAATATTTATTACTTGCTTAGTGTGTATGTAGGGATATGAATTGAGTAAAACACTAAGGATCTGGATTCAAATTACGATTCTCCATTTGTGTGTGTGTGTGTGTGTGTAGTGTATACACGCACATATACATATAAACATATATATACAAATATATACATATATTTGTAAAACACATATACATACATATACATATATATATATAACTTACTCTAAGAACCTGTATGTCTCTTACCTTTTTCCAATGTAATCTTACAAATGATATAAAGACTTGTAAGTAGAAGTATGTGATGCCCTATGCTTTATCTACAAGATAAAGAAGTCCAAAATTTTACCATATCCAGTAAAATAGAAAAATGTAAATCACAGAAGAATCTGTAGAAAGATCCTGCCTTATTAAACGGCTACACTGCTGGGCCAGTAGAGTGTCAACATTGTCAAGAAATGGTTGCTGAGTGATGATATCATTGCTATGCCAGTAGAATGTTGACATTTTAAAGAAATGGTTGCTGAGTGAGAATACCCTGAGAATCAGTGATCAGGAAATGTTCAGTGATTTCAACTCAATTCAATTCAAGAAATATTTATTAATTGCCTAATATGTGACTAGGGATACTGAATTGAGTAAAACTCTGAGGATTTGGATTCAAATTAGTATTCACTATTACATATGTGGACATGAATACATTACATCATCTCTCTTTCATCTGAAGTTTCTTCATCTGTAAAATGAGGAATACAAAGTAGAATAGGTTTGAAACCCCTTCTAGCTTCAGGTTCTCTACTTAAGTATCCTTGTCCTCAAAGTGTTGCATTCAAATTAGAGGGAATAAGATAAATACACAAATGGCTATAACACAGAGTATAACGTGTCAAAGAGAGTTAAAAACAAAGTGCCATGGTTTTTCAGAATAAAGAGAGATTATATCAACTTGGGAAGTTTGAGGAAGTCTTCATGGAGGAAGCAGAAATTGAATTTTGAAAGACAGGAAGAATATCAATCAGATGTAATAGCTTTTCATGTGGTGAAATTAAAACCCTATGTAATTTCAATAAATTTTTTCTCAAAAAAAAGCATTTAAATGACTCATGAAACTTCAAAACACAAGAAATGATGAAAATTGTGTTTTGGATCATTCTATCGTTAAAAAAAAATTATTTTCCATTCAAAAAAGAAAACACAGCAAAATAAACAACCAAAAAAACTAAGCCCTCAGTGTGACAACATAAAAATGGTTGTACATACACACTCACCATTCCATTATTTTCCAAATGACAGAAGAGATGAAAGGCACACAAATTAACAAGGAAGCACCAACATTGTCTATTGCACTAAACAGCTTTGAAGCTGTTTGACTTTATCTTCTTTTATTTAGCAGGTATCAGTGTGTAATTGCTTTTTTTGGTCCTGTTTTTTGGGAGATCTGAGTGCAAGAGAGATAAGTAGGTTTTTCCTCATTCTCTGTGGTTCATTATACGCTCAACCTGGAAAATCTCTTGATTCTTAGGTATGGCTCATGTCTAGGGTTTCCCAAAAAGAAGGTTGGTGGTGGGTTCCATCTCAAAAAGATACTCAATGTGAGAAGTAGTTATCAAGCACAAGACTTTTGCTTTCCTCCACCACAAAGCAAATACTTAAAACCAACAAGTTGCAAAATTGAGCAGTAACAGATAATTATAATGTAAAACAATGACTTGTTTGTATTTTTCAAATTTTTTTTCAAAATTGTTTTCTGCATCTTTTGAGATAATCAAATGATTTTTGTTAATTTTGTTATTGACGTGATTAATGATGCTGATAGTTTTCCTAATATTCAAGCAGCCCTATATTCGTGATATAAGTCCCACCTGGACATAGTGTATTATCCTTTTGATAAGTTGGTATAATCTCTTGACAAATTTGTAATTTTAAGTAAGGGAAATTGGTCTATAATTTTCTTTCCTTATTTTGGCTCTTCCTGGTTTCGGTCTCAGCACCATATTTGTTATCATGAAAAGAATTTGGCATGACTCTTTCTTTGCCTATTTTTCCAAATAATTTCTATAGTATTGGAATTGTTATTAAATGTTTGGTAGGATTCACTTGTAAATCCATTTAGCTGGGAGACATTTTCTTAGGGAATTCATTGATGGTTTGTTCAATTTCTTTTCCAGAAAAGGGATTATTTAGGTATTTGATTTCCTTTTATTTGGGCAATTGACATTTTTGTAAATATTCATCCATTTCATTTAGATTGTCAGATTTCTTGGCATACCATTGATCAAAATATCTTCTAAGCATTGCTTTAATTTCCCCTTCACGAGTGGTGAATTTACTCTTTTAATTTTTGATACTGGTAATTTGGTTTTCTTCTTTTTTTAAAATCAAATTAACCAAAGGTTTATCTATTTTATTGTTTTTTTCACAAAACTAACTCTTAGTTTTATTTATTAGTTCAATTATTTTCTTAAATTCAATTTTATTAATCTCCTTTTTGGTTTTCAGAATTTCTAATTTGGTAGATTTTCAATTTGTTCTTTTCCTAGCTCTTTTAGTTGCATGCCCAATTCTTTGATCTCTTCTTTCTTTATTTTCTTCATGTAAGAATTTAGAGATATAAAACTTTCTCCAAGGATAGCTTTTATTACATCTCGTAATTTTTATGTGTTGTGTCATTATTGCCATTCTCCTAGATGAAGAGTCTTCTTGTCTTTCCCCAGCAGTCCTGCATGGTCAGTGTGGACTGGGTCAGCTGCCCTTTTGAAATAGTATATATGGTGTGGAGAGGAAATTGCTTCAAGGGGCACTTCATAAATGCTGTTTGACTTAACTTCACAGTTGAATTTACTACCTGTGCTGCTACAAGCCAAGAAGGTGGGCTTTATTTTAAAAAATCATCAAAACACAGTGTTTTGATTGTAACTGTTGCAGTAAGTTGTGTTTATACATACATATACATGTGTAAATAAATATATTTACAAATGTACACATATATACTGCATCACCTAGCTCCCCATATATAAACATTTATAATATATAAATAACATATAAATCTTATATACATTAAATTATTACAATAACCTATACACTTGGGTTATAGGCATTGATTGTGGTTCATCCTTCATTCTCAAAGAGAACCAGGGACAATAGGAGTGTGATGTCTTTGCTCTCTGCTTCTGTTTTAATGGAGAGTTCATCTCATTCACATTCACAGTTATGATTATTAACTCTGTCATTCTCTCTATCCAATTTCCCCAACCCTGTTTATGCTTTTATCTCTCCTCTCCCCCTTTCCCTCCTCACCAATGATTTCCTTCTGACCGTAGCTCAATCTGCCCTCCCCCTTCTATCAGCCCTCCTCCCTTTTCCCTCTTTTCCCCTACTATTTCTTCTCTCCCTTCTGCCCACCCTTCTGTCCACCCACCCAGCCACCTTTCTCTTTCCCCTTTCCCCTTTCCCCTCCTACTTCCTATAAGGAAAGACAGATTTTACATCCAATTGAATGTGTATGTTATTCTTTCCTTCAGCCCAATCTGATGAATAAAGTTCAAACAATGCTCACTTCCCTCACTTATTTTCCACTCCTGTAATAAGCCTTTGGTACCTTCATGTGATATAATTTACTCTTTTTTGCATCCTCCTTTTGTCTTCTCCTAGTACAATCATTTTTAATCACTTATTTTTTTAAGCTTCACATGAAAGTCAACTTAAACCCACACCCTCTGTCTATATGTAGCCCTTTCTAAATGTCATAATAAAGATACAATTCTCAAAAGGTACAAGGATCATCTTCCCATGTAGGGAAGTAAACAGTTTAACCTTGATGAATGACATGTTTTTTTTTTTCTTTCCTGTTTGCCTTTTTATGCTTCTTTTGAGTCTTGTATTTGAAGACTGAATTTTTTGTTCACCTCTGTATTTTTTCATCAGGAGCACTGGAAGTCCCCTATTTTGTTCAACATCCATCTCCTCTCCTGAACGAGTATGCTCAATTTTTCTGGGTAGTTATTTTTGGTTGCAATCCAAGCTCTTTTGCCTTGCAGAATGTCATAATCCAAGCCCTCTAATCCTTTAATGTGGAAACTGTTAGGTCCTGCATAATCCTGACTGGTTCCATGGCATTTAAATTGTTTCATTCTGGTTGCTTGCAG
>NW_020954425.1:0-4373 GCF_900497805.2 Vombatus ursinus
AAATGATACAGGTTGCAGATAGAATGATACTTTCCATTAATTATTGAGGATAAATGCAGTTCAATGAAAGATTAAAGAACTAAATACTAAAATGGATCTGTGATCTCATTGACTTCGATACTCCCAAGAAGTTCTGGGTCATATTATCAATAAGATGGACAACTAGACATTTTGTCTTATCCTCACCACCTCTCAAATATCTCCAAAATAAAAATGATACATAAGAAGTAAAGTAATTGTAGTTGTCTCCACAGTCTAAGGCAGCAAGAACTTTAATAAGGTAACAACCTGATGAATGAACCACAGAGGAGAATCCCTAATCCCAAAGGAGCTCATTCAGCATCACCTCCTTCCCCAGCCCCCATGCTCTGGCTTGGCTGCACAACATAACCCACAGGTATGTGCTGTGGGACCCTCTCAGCAGTCTATAGGTGATGTGTCTCTTCATGATTAGTTAGGCTGGTCTTCAGAGAATAGAATCAATCTGTTTCTGGGGCCATATTTGAAGCCTTTCCAGTTTGGTAGAACCTTTTAAAGTTTGGATTATACTAGCACAGCTTTCAAGAACTTAGGGTCACCTCTACATTATGATAGACTTTTGTGGAGAACTTCTATATGTTTCTATGCCTATGTCTATATGCCATTTTTAAAATATATATTATCAATATAAAAATGTATATGAAGTTTTCCAAAAGAGAAAGACAGACTATCAACAGCTACTTAAATAGATGCTTCAAATTATTAATAATCACACAAAAGCAAATTAAAACAACCCTGATAATCATACCTCTCAAGTTAGAAAAGATGGTAAAATATGAGAAAACTTCATTTTGCGGGGGCTATGGTGAGAAAAACATGCATGGTAATTCATTGTTGGTTAATCTGATAATTGGTTCATTTCTTGAAAATAATTTGGAATAATGCAAAAGAGTTACTAAATTGCTCATACCATCTGACCCCCATATTCTACTATGGATCTATACCTCTAGGATATTATTGATAGCAAGAAGAGAATAAAAACAAAAGCAGTCATAGCAGCATTATTTGTAACAAGAAAGAGCTTGCAACAAAATATTTGTCAAAATGATATATCCTTATTTTCTCCCCAGTTGGAATGCGAAATCCTTGAGAAACAGGAACAATTTCATTGGTTGCAGTTCTGTAGACAGTACCTAGCATAATGCCTGCCACATTGTTAGTGCTTTTTGATTCAACTGATTGATTGAATGGTAGAATGCATCATTGCATAAAATGGAATAGAATATTGCTGTATTATTAGGAATGAAGAAAATTCAAAGATTCATGAGGAAAACTGGTATGAAGTGCTACAGACTGATGAAATCAAAGTTGAAAGAAAAATATACACAGTGAGGACAACAGTGTAAAAAAGCCCCAACAAATTTGTCCATATTGAGGAACAATGAAACTGGTAAAAATACGATAGTTAATACTGGTATCCTACTATTGAAAGAAAAGATAAATTCCTCCTTTCTGTTAACAGTCAATAAATCAACTGCTTTGGGGAAATGTATTTTGTAGGTAGAAGTGTGCTGGCACCAGCTTAGACTTGATTGTTAAATTTTTAATGTGAGTTTTTATGCCTTTGAAATTGGCAAATATTACAAATCAAAAATTGTGTTGATTGTCTAGACTTAAGAAAGAGATGGAGAAGATGTCAGCAATGTAGATTAAACTTAAAGATGTGTCCTATGTACCTTTTTTTGGGGGGAGGGGAGCTGTTTGTTAAACATCTACCAGCTCACTCCTGTTTGTAAGGGAGTTTGGGTATTTGTTGGCAAGTGTCTTTTGTGCCAAAACAAAATATATTCATAAATTATTTTAAAATATACTAAGGATTAAAAAGATAAATTAATAGATCATAATGCAGAATCTTATGATAATCATATATGCAGGAAATACTTAAAATATCAAACATACACTGTGTTTATATATGCACACATATATATGTCTACTAAACATATGCCTATATAAACATGTAATGACTGTGTTTACATAATACACATTTTATGAATAATTTGATGATAAAACCTCAGATTAACCCTTCTGAAAGTAGGTTTGTCATTTGAAAATGAATATGCCTTTTTCATTGTTACAACTGAAGGTCACCCTTGGGGCAGAAATGAGTGATATTTTTTAAAAAGGCTTTAATAAAATTAAAAAAAAAAGAAAACGAGCTTATCTTCTTCACAGGAATCACAAAACAATCCAGGAAGAATATTCTCCTTCTTCCTTTAAGACTTCTCCAAACCACAGCTGAATATTATGAATTAAATACAAAATGCTCTCCAGGGCATTTGCATCTTCTGAATCTAAAATAGATATGTCCCAGCTAGGAGTACAAAAACATTTTAAAGGAAAAGGGGTAGTATTAGAGAAATATAAGGTGTTTTAAGAATAACAAGGACCAGTTGCCTTGTGCAAGTGACCTACTTGTTTTGGCAGAGATAAAACACTTTTCTTCAATACTGATACCTTATACAATATTTTACATGTGTATTATTTTACAAAGTGTTTTCACATTCATTATCTTATATGACCCTCTTAACAACACTATGAAGCAGGTGGAGAAAGTATCATTATCCTTATCCTGCAGATGAAAAAATCTCAGGCTGAAAGAGATGGTGTAATTACTCAAGGTCAAATAGCTTGTAATTGACCCAGCCAAGGTTCAAAACCAGATTTTTTAATTATAAACTCATTGTGCTTTCCACTGTGTACCACACTGTCATTCTTCTATTAAATAAGAAGCGTTTACCTTAGTATCCCATCAGGATACTAATCATATTAGTATTGTATTTTAAAATATATTACACTTTCAAATATATTGGTTTACATCATGATAGCTAGCATTTATATAGCATTTTAAGGCTTGCAAAACATTTACATGTATTATCTCATTTGAACCTCACAGCAACCCTATGGGGAAGGTGCTATGATTATCCTCATTTTTTCAGATGAGGAAACTGAGGCTTACTTGCCTGAGATTGCATAGCTAATCAGTATCTGAGGCAAGGTCAGAACTCAAGTCTTGCTGACTACAAGTTAAGCACGCTACCCACGATAGCACCTAGCTTCCATTTCACAATCTATCCCTCCCTTTTCCCAAACACCTATCACTTTTTAACAAAGAAAAAGAAGGGAGGTGGGGAAAGCGTTAAGCAAAATTAAATAGTACATCAGCTGAATGCAATAGTGTATCAGTATTTCTCATCCATAACATCCTACTTCTACAAAGAAGGGATAAAGGTACATTTTCTTATCGCCTCTTCAGGGACAAGTTTGGTTATTATACTTATCCATCATTTCAATACCTTTTTTGTGTTCCTTTTATTTATGTTGTTCTAGTCATTGTGCGTATTATTTTCCTCTGTGTATATTGTTAACTAATCGCTGACAGAGTCAAAGATCAGACCCAAATTTTTGCTTACTTTATTTTGTAACAGTTAACATAACTTTTATCATGCTTCGATGTATTCATATAAATAATTAGTTTTGGCACAGTAAAATTACATTACATTACATTCACATGTCACAATTTGTTTAGCCATTCCCCAATCAATAGACATTTTTGTTTCTAATTTTTTTGCTACTACAAAAAGTGCTGCTATGAATATTTTGGTGTATGTGAGACCTCTATTTTACCTTTGACCTTCTTGGGGCATATACCTAGCAGGGAGTTCAAAGGATCTGGATATTTTAGTTACTTTCTGAGTGTAATTTGATTCCCAGAATAATTGGATCAATTTACATGTCTACCTACGATGTATTAGTGTCTTTCTGCAGCCCCTCTAACACTGGCTATTTTCATCCCTTGTCCAACGTGATGACTTTCTGTGCGTGCAATATGACCCTAGATTCTTTTGTTTCACATTTCTCTTATTTGTGATTTAGAGCAACATTTCATATGATCTCTGAAAATTTTCTTTTGAGAACTATTTGTTCATATCTCTTGACTACTTAACCATTGGGGAATGGCTCCTGATCTTACATATGGGAATGACTTGATACATATGTGATGGAATATCAAACCTTATCAGAAATATTTGAAGCAAAGGTTTTTTTCTGTAATTGATACATTTCTTTCATAACCTGGTTGCTTCAATTTTGATTGTAGAGATGCTTTTAAATATCATGTAATTGAAATTATTTATTTTATCTTTTGTGGTTTCCTCTATTCTTTCTTTGATTAAGAATTCTTCTCCTATCCATGACTGTGAAAGGTACCTGATCTGGGTCTCCTCCAATTGTTTTTTATTCTGTGACCTTTAATATTCTTGCATCCATTTTGAGCTGATTTTTATATATTCTTTAAGATGTTGATCTAATTTCTGCCAAATTGCTTTCTAGCTTTT
>NW_020954425.1:4383-6488 GCF_900497805.2 Vombatus ursinus
CAGATAGATCAGTATCACTGAAGCATAGAATGCAAAAGAGAGGGGAGCAACATATGGCAGAGGAGGTAAAAGTAGTGTGGCTCCAAGCTGTGGATCCAGGCCTCAATGGCTAAACAAAGGAGTCTGAATTTGACATGTGTGTAGTGGAAAACCACTGATGATTCCTGAGCAAAATTATGTATAAGAAGTATCATTATGACCTTGGTATAAAGGATAGATTAGAGGAGAATATAGTAGAGAAGCAAAAGAGTGGTAAAATTCAACGTCTTTTGTTGATGGTTCACTTACTATGTTTTTAATATAGATCTTCTTGTAGTCAAGCAAAACAAATTCTTACATTGGCTGAGCCAAAAATTGTATGTCTCATTCTGCATTTTAAGTTTGTTTTTCTTGTCTAAACACAATTATTTTGAAGACTTTTTTTTTAGTTGGGCGAGGAAGTGTTGTTTGTCCTTTGTTTTTGAAGAGGACCAATGACATCACGGGGTGATGTCTTGATTCGTGTGTGAGTCGAATTTAAGTGAGACAGAGCTGTGCAAAGTCGTCAGTCTCTTCTCTCTTCCAGAGTCATAGAACTCCAGTGTCAAGACAAAAGTCAGGATGACTGATGATGGCCTGGGATGCAGTGGATGACCTTGGCATCTTCAATGTCTGATCAAGCTCTAAGCACTCCACAGCACCTGTTTCAGTTGCCTTCTTGGTCATTGGAACAAATCAGTCTCATCTGCTTATTCTGTGAGGAGAAAGTCTTCACATGCTTGGGGTAGACACTCTCCTAAGTCATCCAACAGGTTTGAGGCTGGATGAGGAAGTAGGAGGAGATAAAATAAACAAGTTAAAGGGGTGGGATAGACTTTATGATTCTGTGAGATCTGGAACTAGGCACAAAGAGATTAAGTGACAAGATCCAGAGTAACGAAGACTAAGAAATGGCATCATCTGATTGTAGTCCAAAACTATTTATTAAAAACTTACTACATATCAGGTATTGTCTTAAGTGCTGGGGATATAAAGAAAAAGGAAAAATAGCCCCTGCCCTCAAGGAACTTAAATTCTAATGGAGATAACACGTAAATGAATCACTGCACAAAAGAAGAACACAGAGTAGATAGATGGTAACATTAGAAGGAAGTAACTAGAAGCTTGGGAGAGGGGGAAGGGAAAGGCCACAAAAGGAAGGCAAGTACTATTTGAGCATTCAAATCTTGAAGAAAGCCAGGGATTCTGAAAGATGGAGGTTTAGGAAGGGAAGCATTCCAGGAATGAAAATAGCCAGTGCAATGTCTTGGATCTGGAAGATAGAAGGCTTCTGTGTAAGGAACGATAAGCCAGCCAATAGAATATGTGGAGGCTAGTAACATAAAAGAAGACTAGAAAGATAGGAAGGTGCCACATGGTGAAAAGCTTTAAATGCTAAACAGATCCTAGAAGTAATAGGGAGCCATTGGAGACACAAATTTTCTGTAACAAATGTGATGGTAAGTATATAATATGTCGTTTGAGGGAGCCTTTGCCAGGGCTCCCCTTTCAGCTATTCTAAGATTCTTTCTACGATTACACCATGAAGAACATCTATAGATTATCCTGAACTGTGACCTGTTTTTTTAAGTGCTCTGGGATTTCAGCCAACCCAAATCTCTCGAAGGAGCTCATGTCAGCAGCTGACCCTTGAAAGTAAACCACTTTTTTAATTGCATAACATGACCCCCATCTACATAACTGTCCTTGAATCCACCTTGTTTTTACAGGCATAAATTACTAAGGCAAAAGCTATAATCCTGTGCTACATAGGAGAACTGTGTGGTAAGGGGACACATTGGTCTGTTGCAGGATGTGAGGGATAATAGGGGAGGAGCCCACTTATTCCATTGGTATCCATACAATGCCAAGACATTTAGAAAAAGAGCCTTAGTTCTTGGGGCAAGATTCATGAGAATGTATGAACAATAGTGGCACAGGATTAAAAGGTATAGGCACGTTGGACGATAAATACTATTGGCAATAGTAGTTACATCACCAAGATCGCAGATTCAGCAAAGTATCAAAGTAAGCACCTTGTGTGTCTGAGATGTTGATTATGTAATTTCTCACTGATGTGCTCACCA
>NW_020954426.1:0-7931 GCF_900497805.2 Vombatus ursinus
TGTTGATCTTCCAAGCTTCTTGGGCTCAAAGATTGTTTTATCTCATCTTTTTGGTGGTTCTGAAGTTCCAGGATTTGTTTGGGGGCACTATTTTATATTTGTTTAGAGGTGAATATGAGAGGGTTATGGAGATTTACTGCCTTCTCTGCCATCTAGGCTCCCCGAAGTGGTTGGGAGTCTCATGTTAAGCATTTAATTTTCTTGGAGGAATTCAATAGGTGTCTTCCACATGACTAACATTTTGCCCTGAGACCCTAAAAGTGAGCCAAAACTGAAGTTTCACATAAGGTTTTTTTTTGGTTCCCTAGAGTGAGAGATCCTAACCCTTTCAGTTTATTGACAAAGCTTCTCTAGGACTGTACCTCATCTCTGAGTGTATGTATACTTGTTGATTGACTGAATATAGTTAAACTCATAGGAGATAAGGAGGTTGCTAAGTAACAAAGTATGGAGAAAAAAGAGAAGTGAGCCCACCAACTCAGAGCCCTGGTGCATACTCACACTTATGTGGGCATGATAGCAAAAAAAGAATAAGAAAGAATGCTTGGAAAGACAGGAAAATTTATAGAGCATAGTCACAAAAGACCAGAGAGGATAAAATAAACAAATGGATAACATGGTCAACATTGTAGTTCAAGAAGGATGAAGATAGAAAAAAGACCACTGTGGGGCAGGTAGGTGGCACAATGGTTAGAGTACAGGGCCTGGTTTCAGTAGGATCTGAGTTCAAATCCAGGCTCAGACATTTACTAGCTGTGTTACCTTGGGCAAGTCCCTTAACTCCCACTGCCTTAAAAAAAAAGAAAAGAGCAAAGACCATTAATTTGAAAATTAAAAGATTATTGATAACTCTAGAGACAGTTCTTGTAGTTGAGCCAGGGAGTCACAAGCCAAACTGCAGAGGACTGACCAATGACTGAGATGATGAGGTGTAGAGACAAAGATGGAACACAGCTTTTTCAAGGAGCTGAGAAACACAAGGTGAGATAGAAGACAGTAGCTTGAAGGGATCATAGACTATAGAAAGGATTAATGAGGTTTTTAAAGATACGAATCTAGTATTTTAAGAAATCTACTTAATATTTGGTAAAGTTGTGACAGAAAATCACTCATTATTTATCACCAGATAATCAAACCTTCATTGTTTCTATCTGGCATAAGTACAAAATTTACTCTTACTTCTTTTGGGACTCGGTGGCTTCAAGAATGAATAGATGATTTTTCTTCCCTGGTCCTGAGACCTCAGGTATACAGAGGATTTTGTTGCATTGAAGACATTATCATACTGAATACAGTCTTTGATCCCTTTGGGGTGTAAGGCCTTGTACAACTACTTATAACTTATCAGACAAAAGTTGTTGAGTTGAATCTTTAGCACTCACATTTTGCTCTTGAAATATACTTTCTAATTCTCTCTTCCTGGTCTCTAACTTTTCATGAGGAAAAACCTGTCTTTCTGATCCACATGGCTTTTAGATCCATGAAACTTGGCTTAAGCAGTGGGGAGGGAAATAGGAATGGTAGATTAAAGTTGCACTGTGCCTCACAATGGAAGTCTATAACAGGCTTTTTCCAATAAGGAGAAAGTTACCCTGAGAAACAGACTTACTAGCTTGTTCAACTCCTTCTTCCACTGGATCAGTGTTTAATCTTCATAAAATTGGTTTTATATTCACAAACATGTCAATATATATTGGGATTTCTCACTGAATCTTTTCTTCTTTAAGGATCCTGGCCCCTTTTCTTTCAGAAGTGTTTAAAATACATTTAATCAGGCAGCTAGGTCTCTGAATAAAAAGTCTCTCACAACTGCGTTCTTTTAAACATTTCTACATTGAATTACCATGAGACATATTAATGTCCTGCCAAAATGTGGTTTTCAAGGATTTCATGTATCTCCATTATATATTCTCTGTTTGTTTTTCTTTTTCCAATTTGAGATGAGTGAAAGAAATATATACCCTGTTTCTATCCTATAAATTCTACTTACTTGGTATCTAGTTCTTCCTCTTTTTATTCTAAATATAAGGTACTTCACTTAGCACTCTTTTTACTTAAATATTGAGCTACAGAATGCAGTAAAAGAGAAAAATTTTAAGGTGATGGTTTATATTTGTCGTGGAACAAAATGTCTGATCCTGTTTGTTCTCAGGTAGAAAAAGGTGAGAAACACTATCTCAATCTGCCCTTAGCCTTCAGTGAGTCAATCAGTTAGCAAACATTTGTTGAGCTGCTACTATGTTCCAGGTTGGCTGGTAAGGGCTGGGGTTATAAAGAAAGATAAAAAAAAATGGTCCCTGCCATAAAGGAGAGGCAAATAGCTTTACATGAACAATATAGAGAGTGCAGATGTATATTCTACTCTCAAAGGAAAACACTAGCAGAGGAAATATGCAGGGGTTGGGTACGGACCAGGAAAGGCCTCCAGTCAAATATACGAGGCAAGAAAGAGAAATTATGATATAGTTGAAGTCTAAAGGAAGAGCTTGATAAAAATTAAAAAAAAAACAGGCAGGTTTTTGAAGATTTTATTTTTTTTTAAATAAAGTAAATTTATTTTATTAAATATTTCCCAATTACATATAAAATTTTGACATGTATTTTTAAAAATTTTGAGTACCAAATTATTTTTCTCCTCTCACCCCTACCACACCACTTGAGAAGATAAACAATATGATATTGATTATACATGTGAAGTCACACAAAACCTATTTCCACATTAGCCATGTGCAAAAGAAAATGTATACAACACAAAAAAAACCCTAAGAAAATAAAATAAGATTGGGGAAAAAGGTATTCAGAATGCATGCCGTCTTGGAGTGGGGGAAGGGGAGAGATGGGGAGAAAATTTCTAACTCAAAATCTTGTAGAAGTAAATGTTGAAAAGCAAAAATTAATTAGTTAATAAAAAAAACAAAAAAGAAAATAAAGATAAAAAACAATATTTTAATTTTGCATTCAGAGTTAAGGTGGATAACATTTTTCATCATGGGCTCTTTGGCTTTCTTGGATCCTTATTTTGATCAGAGTAGCTGAGTCTTTCATGATTGATCAAGCTTATAATATTTCTCTTACCTTGTACAACGTTCTGGTTCTGTTGCTTCACTTTACATCAATTCATATAGGCCTTCCCAGCTATTTCTGAAACCATCCTCTTCATAATTTTGTATAGAGCAATAGTATTCCATCACAATCATATACCACAACTTATTCAGCCATTCTCCAAATGATGAACATCCCTTCAATTTCCAATTCCTTGACACCATGGACAGAGCTTAAAAAAAAAAAAACAACAACAACAACACTATTTGAAAAAAAAATCCTAGGATAAAAATACTGCAGTTTTGCAGAAACTTGATATAGACAAACATATCACAATGTATATTGAGGTAAGGTCAAAATGGGTGAATAAATAGACATAGAGAGTGCCATCATTAGCAAATTAGAGAAGCGTGGAATATTTCATATGTCAGATTTATGGATAAGCGAAGAATTTATGTTGAAATAAGAAACACAGAGAATTATGAGATACAAAATGGATAATTTTGTCATAAAACCATTTCCTAGTTTTGTTCAATGTTTTTTTCTTACTTTCAGTTTTTTTTTACTTTCAATAATCTCTTCTTTGATTTTCAGGATTTTTAATTTGGTATTTAATTGTGGATTTTTAATTTGTTCTCTTTTTTTTTAGTTACATGCTCAATGTGTTTATCTGCTCTTTATTTTATAGATGTAAGTGTTTAGATTTTTTTAGATATAAATTTTCCCCTAAGTACTTTAACTATATCCCACACATTTTGGTATGTTGTCTCATTATTTTCATTCTCTTTAATGAAATAATTTATTGTTTCTTTGATTTGTTCTTTGACACATTCATTATTGAGTATTACATTATTTAGTTCGAAATTAGTTTTTAATCTAGGTTTCAACAAAATATGTTCGTTGCATTTCCATCTGAAAAATGACACATTTAATATTTCTGCTTTTCTGTTGTGAGGTTTTATGCCCTAATACATGGTCAATTTCTGTGAATGTGATATGTATAGTGTAGAAAAATATATGTTCCTTTCTATGCCCATTCAATTTTCTCCTGTGGTCAATCATATCCAACTTTTCTAAAATTTTCTCCAATTAATTAACTTTTTTCTTGTTTATTTGATGGTTAGATTTATCTAGTTCTGAGAGGGAAAAATTGAGGTTCCCCACTAGTATAGTTTTACTTTCTATTTCCTTCTATAATTCATTTAACATTTCCTTGAAGAATTTGTATGCTATGCCTTTTGGGGGCATGTATGTTTAGTAGTGATATTACTTCACTATGTATGGTAACTTTTAACAAGGTAGTTTCCCTGCTTATCTCCTTTAATTAGGTTTATTTTTGCTCTTTCTGAAATTGTGATTGCTATTCCTGCTTTTTTTTTTTAATCCCACAGCTGAAGCATAATAGGTTTTTACCTTGGCCTTCAGCTTTAAACTGTGAACATCTCTGTCTTTCAAATGTGCTTCTTGTAAACAACATATTGTTGGATTCTTATTTCTAATACATTGTGCAGTATATTTTTGTCTTATGAATGAGTTAATCTTCTTTACATTCACAGTTATGATTACTAACTGTGCATTTCTCTCCATTCTATTTTCTGCTGTTTGTCCTCCTCTCTCTTTTTAGCCTCTCCCTCCTCAAAAGTCTTTTGCTTTTTGCATCTGACCATTGTCTCCCTTAATCTGTCTGAGTATAGTTCTACAATATTTGAATGCTTTCTTTCTGACTACATGAAGTATTTTTTTTTGAACTGACATGTCTATATTGGCTATAATATTCCAAAAGCTTTAATTTGGGAATGTCTTTGAGACGGTGATTGATGGGTTCTTTCAAATTCTATTTTACCCTTCTGATTCTAAGACATTAAGGCAGTTTTCCTTGATAATTTCTTAGAAGATGATATCTGGACTATTTCTTTGGTTATGGCTTTCACATAGTGCAATAATTATTAAATTGTCTCTCCTCAATCTATTTTCCAGGTCAATTGTATTTTTTAACGAAATATTCCATGTTTCTTCTATGTTTCATTCTTTTGATTTTTCTTTTATTGTTTCTTGATGTCTTGTGGAGTTATTAATGTCTACTTGCCTGATTCAATTTTTTTTAGGAATTATTTTTATTCAATGAGCTTTTATATATATATGCGTGTGTGTGTGTGTATATATATATATATATATATATATATATATATTTGCTCAATTCTGCTTTTTAAATGTTCTTTTCAGTGAATTTTTTTTCCCCTCTTTTAGCATTTGGCCATTTTTTTGGCCTAGGCAATGGGGTTAAGTGACTTGCCCAGGGTCACATAGCTAGTAATTGTTATGTGTCTGATGCTGGATTTGAACTCAGTTCCTCCTTAATCCAGTGCCGCTGCTCTATCCACTGTGCCACCTGGCTGCCCCTGGTCATTTTTTTTAAACTGCTATTTTCTTTGTCTTTTTTAGTAAGCTATTGACTGTCCATTCATATTTTTATTACTCTTATTTATTTTCACAATTTCTCATCTCCTCTGATTTGTAAAAATTTTGAGCTCTTCCACGAATTCTTGTTGTGATTTTTTTTTCCAATTCACATTATTTTAAGTTTTGTTTGTAGTATTGTTGTCTTCTTCTGAGTTTGTATCTTGATCTTCCCTTTTATGAAGTATATCTATATCTATCTATCTATCATCTATCCATCTATCTATCTACCTACCTATATTAAGCAATTGGGGTTAAGTGACTTGCCAAGAGTCACTCAGCTAGTAAGTGTAATGTGTCTGAGGCCAGATTTGAACTCATATCCTCCTAACTCCAGGGCCAGTACTCTATCCACTGCGCCACCTAGCTGCCCTTTAATAACTTTTTATAGTCAGATTCTTTTATTATTGTTTGCTCATTTATTCAGCCCCTTTTTTTTTATTTGACTTTTCACTTTATGCTAAAGTTGGACTCTACTTCTGGGGCATAGGAGGCATTATCCCAAGATTCAGGCCTTTCTTGTTACTGTTATCAGAACTAGCTTTGGGTGTTTCCAGGTTTTCATGACTTCTGAGTGTGCTGTGAATGACCTGTTGGACTGTGCTTTGGTCTTTACCCAGGACAGGACCTTTTTCCTCTGTAGCTACTAACACTAACATTCTTCCTGGCCCTGGGACTGTGACTATGACCCCATTCTCCTGTAGCCAAAAGTGCTAGTGTTCCCTTTTCTCTTGGAATTGAAACAATGGTTTCTTCTCCCTAGTAAGTGATAACAAGCACTCTTCTCTACTCTGGAACTGCAAGAAGGTCCCCTACTCTCCGTAAGTGTTATGGCTGCTTTTGACTCTTGAACTGTGATCCACAATAGTGTATGGGCCACAAGGTCCTGAACCCAAAACCAGAAAAGAATTCTCTGTCCACCCCCTTGCCTCTCATCTGAGAGCTCCTGAAACTGCTGCTGTCTGCAATGAAGCCATCTTCAAGGTCTGTTGCTGGTGCTGAGGGTGGGCTTATGCTACATGGTCATAACCACCATTTATAAGACAGATCTTTCCTGCCTACCTACCAAGTTGTCTTGGGCTGAAGAATTCTTTCACCTGACCTTTTATTGGTTCCATTGCTCCAGAATTTAATTTTATGCATTTTAATGTTGTTTGGATGAGAATTTGGGAGAGCTTGGCTGAATGCTTCTGTGTTCAACCATATTGGCTCTGACCCCTCACAGACCTGTATTTTAAGAAAATCACATTAATAACTGATGGAGAATGTATTGGAGTGGGGAGACACTTGAGAAATGTTTAGCCATCAGCAGGCTCTTACAATAATAATCATGATATCAGGTGATGAAGGCCTGAACTAAAATGGTTGCAGCGTCATGGAATGGATGGGAGTATGCTTGAAAGCTTTTGCAAGGTGAAATCAATGGACCTGGACAACAACATGGATATGGAGGGGATTAGAAATAGTGAGGAATCCAGGCTGACTGCCCAGTTGTGAGTCTGAGAGACTAGGAAAATTGTGTTGCCCTCTAAAATAGTAGGGTAAATTAGGAGGGGGAGGATTTAGGGGGAAATAATTCTGTTTTGTACATACTTAGTTTAAGATGTTTGCTCAACATTCAGTTTGAGATTTCTGAAAGGCAGTTGGAGATTTGAAATTGGAGGTCAGATATAAAGTAAGGGGATAGTCAGAAAAGACCTAGCTACTATAATGGCTTCAAATATACTGACCATCTCTGAGATGAAAGAATTGTCAAATGTGATTTCCGAATCAATATAAGTGATATTTAAAATACTGGGAAGAACAAGACACAACGCAAGAAGAAGAGAGGATAGATGTTTTCCAGTTTTTCAAAAAGAGTAGAAGTTAATACATTTTCATATGAATCATTAAAAGGATGCTTAGTAAGCATCTAGAAAGTTAAGTGTTGATTCTAGAGTCAATTTCACCTAGAATAGGTCAAGCCAGAATACATCTGTTGCCTTTTTTTTTTTTGACAGGTTTAATATACATTAAAGTTCAGAGGGATTATGTCAATAAAATTCACTTAGAATATAAAATATTATTTTTATATCTTTTATTTTTACATAATTTCATTTTGACATTCATAACTTCTTCCCCATTCAGATGAAGATACTTCAAAATTATAAAAAGATTATGAAAAAGAAGAAAATGAAAATGCATATTAACAAAACCAAGCAGTACATCAGCTGATCTGAGAGTATATGAAATACTTTATATTCATTATCACCCACCTCTGAAAAGAAGGGAGGGAACTAGATTTTCTCAATTGTTTTTTACTTTGGTCATTAAATTATATGTGATCATTTCCTTCTTTACTCCTCTTTCCCTCCTTTCTTCCTTCCTTCCTCTCTTTCTACTTAGAAAGTTCTTAGTACTTTCTACTTCTCTCTACCATTGTAGTGTTGTGT
>NW_020954426.1:7941-23896 GCF_900497805.2 Vombatus ursinus
AGTATGTGTCATGTTTGTCATAGTAATAATAAATTATATTATATAAATTATGTATAATAAATATATATAATAAATATATAAAATATAAAAATTATATATAACAAATGTGTGATTATAGTAATCAATGGGCATCTACTTTTTTTACAATTATTTTCTACATTCCAAAATTTGGTAAATATAGGAGCTTTCTCTTTAATAATGGCCTCTTTGGAGTATGAGCCTAAGAGTGAAATCTCTGGTTCAAAAGGTATAGACATATTGGTCATTTATTTTTTGCATAATTCCAAATTGCTTTCCTCAATAGTTTTATTGATTCATAACTCCACCTACGATGGGTTGGTGTGTCTTTCTTTCCATAATCCCTCCAGTATTGACTATTATCATCTTCTGTGATTTTTGTAGGGATAGGGATTAAGTTGAAAGTTCAGTTTTGTTCAATTTTATTTTTGTAATTGCCAGTAATTTAGAATATTATTTTGTATGTTTATTAATAGATTGTAATGAATGCTTCTTTATTAAAAAAAAAAAAAAAACAAACCTGTGTTCTTTGACCATGACTTAATGGGAGATGGTCTTTGCTCTTACACAATTCTTTCCACTGTTTATATATATCTTTTTTTTCAGCCAAAGACAAGGTTTATTAGAACATCCATCATATTGGGCAGATTCTTAAGGAGTCTGAACATTAGTGAGGTATTGGCTAGATTTTAAGAACCTAAGCAGTGTCTAGATTTTAAGAATCTGAGCACCTTAATGGAGACAAGATGAGCCTTATATACAGAAAAACTGTGTGAGGGATCTAGGAGTGGTCAAGCAGTTTGGGGTGACTGGAGGAGGGGTCTAAAGAAGATCTGAATGGGAGTGGCCAGTAAGCTTGGGTGAACAGAACTCCTGGGACCTTGACCACCAAGAAAGAATGGAGCTTAGTTAGGATTAAGGGTGGAAAATGACCAGGGACCATAGGGAACAGAGATTGGGAGTAGCCACAATGAAAGACCAGTTGATGGGATTATAGCCTCAGGCTAATGCCAGAGATTTGACCATAGGGGAAAGTCCAGGGTCTTTCCTTTTTGGGGTCTAGATCCCATCTTCATCATTCCCCCCTCATACAAATGGGACCCAAATTCTTTTGGGGTAAGGGACGAAGGTCTCAGCTTCTGAAACTGCTTCCTGCTGTCCCTGCCTCGACAAGGTCCCAAAAAGGAGGTTGATTGGAACCAAACACAGGTTGCATCCAGGGCCCATGGCTGATACCTGCTGTTTGCTATCAATTGCAGGTGAATGGCCTATAGTCTGGAAGACACAAATCTAACAGAAAAGACTGGAGGGTCCAGATATGACAGGATAAAACATCTTTAGCTCTGTTTAGATTCAGATAATTCAGTTTTCCAACCCTACAGTATCAAATCCACCTCATAGCCAGACTCAGGAATAACCAGGTGGGTAATGTTCCCTTTCAAAGGAACATAATGGGGAAACTGAGTCAGGAGGATCCCATCTTAGAATGAGGCTAAAATTGTCCTCTCAGCTTTTCCCAATGCTGACTTCCCACCAGTATCACGTTGTCTCTGAGTAGCTTGTGGCATTTCTCAGATGGTGAATTGTTGATTTATTGATGGATTATGTATGATTCATCGGACAGCTCAAAATAAAATCCTATGAGCCTTTATCTCACACAGCAAGTTTCACTAATCACAGCTTAGGAAGAACTTTTCCAGGATTTACATCTCAAATTTAAATTTCTCCGGGTATAAAAAGTCAATCAATAGAGATTTCTATACACTAGAAAATTCTCAGCAAATCACACATACCCCAAACAAGGTTTTTGGCTAGTTTATACATTAAAACAATAACCAACAATAGCCAAATTATTTTAGTGGTAACCAAATTATGAAAAGTTGCTTGACATAACTGATACAAAAAGTTCACCAATTTGAAACTTGAAGCAAACCCATTACCAATCAGGTGACTTCAGTTTTGTAAATGCATTTCCAAATTATTTTACACAGAGAATCAGCATTTCATCATTAATAGTTAAATCTACAGATTTAAAAGAGCATGCTTACCCAAGTTCAGAGGATAGTTTCTTTACCTTGAGCAGAATGTGCTGAACCTGGGTGAAGCTTCCAGGCAAAGGTGGCCCCAGGGCCCAAGCCATTGCCTGTGGGGACCATGCTGTAACTGTTGTCCCTCCTCCCTCCTTCCTTTCGCAGGTGGGGGAGGGCAAAATCACAGGTGAAGGGTAAAGGGTGAAACTCTCTTCCATGAGAGGGGTTAACAGATACCCTCTTGACTCAAGGGAAGGGAGCAGGAGAAAGGAGTGACCAGGGTTGTAAGCAGCAGTTTCAAAACTCCTTAATGATCAATCACAAAACTCCAGAATCTCCCAAGATATTTTTAGTTATTCTTACTTTTCCCTGTAACCTCCATGAAGGAGGATTCAGAGGTGTAGAGGGAAGGGAGTAAGTAAGCCTCAGGGAACCAAAAAGCAACTGCAGCTCTCCCCAATTCCCTAGCACTAAGAGAACTGACAGAATTTGGCATGCACTCCCTGATAGGGAGTCAGTCCTTGTCCTCTATGCTGCAAAAAGTATACACAGGTCCATGGCCTTGAACTGACCCAGTAGACCAAGAGCCTGAAAGTGTCAGGTCAAGTGCAAGACAGCCTCGTAACTGTCTGCTCTAAAAGTACCTCCAGGTCTTGGTGCTTGGAGAGCTACCCCAACTGCAGAGCAAGAAATGGGGGGGGAGGCTTACATACCTTCCAGTTTTGGCTGGAGAAGAACTTGGGGTTAGGCAGTTTCGCTATACGGGCCACCAGAATGTTGAGGTTTAAGGGTCCAGGGGTGCTGGGACCCCAATATAAAAACATGCGGGTCCTGCCTGAAAGAATTTGACCCAAGCCTTCTTTCAGCCAAAGACAAGGCTTATTAGAACATCCATCATATTGGGCAGACTCTTAAGAATTCTGAACGTTAATGAGGTATTGGCTAGATTTTAAGAATCTGAGCCTGTTTATATATGCATATCTTAAATGTAACCTCTTATCTGAGAAATTTGATGCAAATATTTTTCTCTATTCCATTTCCCTTATTATCCCAGATGCATTAATTTTGCTTTACAATTTTATGGATACAAAATTATGTATTTTGTAATTGCCTTCTTTTCTTTTGCCATTGACCTATTGTTAAAATATATTGCTACTTTATAATGTAATTTCTGGTCTAATAGTTCAGCTCCCCCTAATTTCTACCTTGTTTCTTCATTTGTTTTCATTTTGTGTATATTTTACCCTTCTAGACTCATGCTCAATTTATTTTTGCCTAGTCTTTTGTAATTTGATTAGCATATTACTAAATCTACAAATAAAGGTATTCTTTTTTATATAATTTTAACAGGACACTTTTTTAGAGTAAGTGACCTCCTGAAGAGCAAATATTCCCCTGACGAAATATGTGAACTGTGATTCAAATGTGTATACAAGCATCTATCCAACTATCCATCCATCCATCCATCCATCCATCCATCCATCCATCCATACATACATACATACATATATATGTGTGTATATTTACATATACACACATGCTGGCACACACACATAAATGTGGGTGTTATGTGTGTTTAGATTCTATGGTATCATCCTTGCCTTTATGCTTCTGTTAGTATTCACTGGTATCTCCTTTGTATGCCAGTTGGAGAAAGTGAATAATGAAAAAGCTATGAAGTCAGAACCAATGCAGCACTGCCTATTTGAATTATTGCAGCTGAGCCCATTCCTAATGTTCTGTCCTAAAATAAGAGTTACTTGAGTACCCTTGGTATTGTAATATTAAAGAAGATAATTCCTATTATTGCCCAATTTTACAAATACAGAAAATAAGGCTCAGAAATATTGTTACTTGCCTACCACTCTGAATTTTAACTGTTATGCTTTTTTTTACTACATTATCCTGTTCCTTGATATATCCATATCTATCTATATCTATATCTATATCTAATATATATATATTTGTTTTCTTTTGGTCTTGACCAATAGTTTTTGGGTATAGAAAATTACTAGTGGGGAAATTCCCTCCAGTGATGCAAATCAGTCATTTGTATAGAAGTTATAGTCTAAGAATTTTGCCTATAGTAATGGGAGATAAAAATAATTTACCGATAGTCACACAACTAGCATACTTCTGAGGCAAGGCTTGAACCTGTCTTCCTGATTCCAAGGCCACCATTTACCTACTACACCATACTTCTTCCCTAAAGAATATGAAGAGATTAAGTAATTGGGAAAACACGTATTTGCTTAGGGGAAGTAAAATGCTACCTTAAAAATATTTTCTTTTTGGTAGAATCAATGTATATGTCAGTGATCTTACTTAGGATTCTTATTTATCAAGACATCATTTGTTAGTGGCTTGCTGAGGCAGCAAATAATATTCCATTACTGTTTTCCTGTCTATCACCTACAAGGCTCTTTGGCAGTATTTGCTTTTTCTGATGCTATGTGCTATAGCATTTTTCCCTTTTCTTGCTACTTGTTAGATCTTGATTCCAAAGACTACAACAATGCTCTACTATCTCTTTTGTGACTCTTTCTATAGACACTTCTAGATTATGGCCATTTGTCTGGAGTGCTTACTGAATGGTTGTCACAAGAAATTGATTCCAGTTTCGACTCTAGTGGTGCCCTTAAGGATTGCAACATAAACTATATGGATGAAAATTGGATCTCTGTTTCTAAGGGATAGTTCAAGAATGTCCATTACTTATATTATGCATAGATGAGCATCTCCTTCATCTTGCTGAGGACAAAAAAAAGCTTTAAGCTGCAAGATGACAAATTTAGGTTTGACCAAAGGAAGTTTTTTTTTTTAATTTTTTTTTTCTGACACAAAGTATACCCTGGAAAGCATTAGTGAGTGAGGTTAGGGAATTGTTTCTGAAAATCTAAATCTTTATGGAACAGATAATGTTCATCTACCTGGTGTAGTGTAGGTTTTATCTTGACTCAAGGTAGACACAAAAGCCAACCTAAGCTAAACAAATATTATTTCTTTTTTTTTTCTTTTCTGACAGAATTATTAGCCTGGTAGATCAGAGAAATGCTATTGATTCAATGTATCTATATTTGAGCAAGACATTTGACAGACATCTCTCTTGATATCCTTCCTGACAAGATAGAGAAAAGTAGCATTATATTATGCACAGTATGTTCAAACCCATAAAAGTTCTAATTAATGCATTCTTGTTAATTCTTCAATAATGCCTCATTACTGAAGTGGAAATCATTCATTACTATGTTGCCTAAATATGACTTATTAGAGCAATAATTAAAATAGAACAAAGCTGGAAGAATAAAAAAAATTGAGACAGAGCTATACCATGCAATTAAAATCACTCCACCCTAACCTATTTAAAAATATACTTGATGATGGGTTAGGAATGGAAGCTTTGAACCAGACTACAACAACCACATACAGAATTTTAACTAATGCTAATCAGCTATCACAAGCAAGAGGCCAAAAATTCTAAAAACCTCAGGCAGCAAGGACTTTACTTACTTTCCAACCAGAGAGCTAATTTAGAGTATAGAGTGTTATCAAAATATTAGAGGAATTGATTATAGTAGTCCATGAGTAGTATTATCTTATAAAATAAATAGAAACAAAGGATTTAGTTTTGAAAATAGCTAAACTAATCATAGACTTCCTGAGATCCAGTAGAGATTTCAAGTTGGAAAAACATATTCCATAAATGTAATAAAGTGCTCCAGATGTTCCTGTTCATAGATGACATATTGCTCATTGCATTAAACCCTATAATATCACAGGACCTTCTCAATAAAATCTACCAACACCCAAAAGAACTTGGTCTAATCATGAGCAAAAAGGAAAATCAATTAAATTAAAACAAAGAAACAAAAGTTTATAAAGAAGGTCTGTTGTTTGGATTATGATATTCAGTTATATGGACAATTTATTCACTGTAGAATTATAAATAAATATTTTTCAGAGTTTAGTGACAATATATGCTGACTGCATCATATAAAAACAACAGCTAAACAAAGAAAAACAAAACAATGTTTATAAGAGGGGAAGTAAAGGAGATTATCAAACAAATGCATGTTTGAAAAAGATAATCTGTTTACATGACAAGAGTGTGGAATGAAGGATAATTACTGGAGAGCTCTTGTGCTCTGAGATGCTAATAATTTCCAGAGAAAGTGAGGAAGACCATCTCCATATCCCTCTGTGAAAAATTAATGGTGTGCATTGATAAGAGGTTCACAGGATGAGAAGGTGTGGTTGGACTGTGACATGTATCATTGACAAAATTTTCTGTATCCAGAAGATCACAGATTTGAGTAATAAGTCAGATTGCAGAGAGATCTCTTAGTGTTATGCCCAAGGCTTCTCTACTTAGCCCTGTCTTGAAGACACATTTACTGAAGAATTGAATGAAGTTATATTTATTCATTAGGACAAGGTAAAAAAAAAAGCAGAGATAATAAGCTCAAATTTCAGGTAACAGGATAGATTTAGAATAAATAATGATTGATATTTATATAGCACTGCCAGTCTTTAAAAACATCTCATTTAAATCTTATAACAATTCTTAGTGAATAAGTATTGCTGGTATTATTATTCAGATTTTTTTTTAGCAAAATGAGGTCTAGAAAGAAATTAAGTGACTAACCCAGGAGCATACAGTTAAGAAATATCACAGGTAGAATTTGATCCCAGGTTTTTCTCATTCAGTGTCCAGAATGTTTGTCTGTATATCACATTGCCTTTCATTATATAATGTTATCTTGAAAGTATTAAAAGATGAGGTTAAAAAATCAATCAAATGGAATTTGCCACTGGTTAAGTTCTGAAATTTTAGTTAAAAAATTATAAAAGTACTGAATGGTGAGAGGTTTCTTGAAATTCTAATGGAGGGTGCTTAAGGTCAGACACTGTGTCAATCATGTCTTTGCATCCTCATTGATTCATACGGTGTGTGGCACATAGCAAACAATTAACAAATGTTTGTTGATTGGTACCAATTAATGCAAAAAAAAAATCTGAGTTTTTTTTTGAAGTGTCCGCAAGATCAATATAGTCCAATAAATAACAAGGCCAATAAAAACAAACCAAAACTTCATATAATCTTAAGCTGCATTAATGTAATGTAGTGTCTAAATTCCTATTCTACTTCTTCACCATGACATGGAAGTGATCCCTTTGACATGATGTAACTCTCATGATCTTCATATAACCGATCAATTGTTAAGTGTTGTTATTTACAACTCTTTTCTTGAATCTTTTCCAC
Organism: Vombatus ursinus; assembly: GCF_900497805.2. NCBI lineage: Eukaryota > Metazoa > Chordata > Mammalia > Diprotodontia > Vombatidae > Vombatus > Vombatus ursinus. Next base: position 15,253 of record NW_020954426.1, read on the forward strand.
TCTCTCTACTCAGACACATGCCACATCACATGCCCTAATCTGTTGCCTAGATTATAGAAACAGTCTGCTAATTGTTTTCTTTGCATCAATTTTCTGCCTACTCCAGCCTATCATTTCCACTGAATCAAAGTTATTTCTCTTAAGAGAATCTGTGAACATGTGATTTCCTAAGTCACTAAACTCAAGGCTCCCTCTTGCCTATAGGATCAAATATGAATTCCTCTTTGGCTTTTAAAGCCTTTCACAATCTTGCTCTAACCTATCTTTCCAGACTCATTGGACATCACTCCACCTCCAACACTCTGAGATCCAAGCAAACTGTTCTTCTCTCTGTTCCTCTTATTGACACTTCATCTTACCTCTTTTCACATTCACATAAGTCTTCTTCCTTGGCTGGAATTCACCTCCCCCCCACCAAAAAAAAGAAAATGAGCAAAAAAATGTTCTCCTTCATTAAATACATCTCTTACTTCAAGATGGAGTTCTCATGTCACCTTATAAATTGTCTTCCATGATCACCCAGCACTGTTAGTTCTCTTTCTCTCTCTCTCTCTCTCTCTCTCTCTCTCTCTCTCTCTCTCAATATGACATATATAAATCCCTTGGATTTATTTGTATTTGTTCTCTTTTATTTTTCTTTAATATATTATATATGAACCTATTTTCTCCTTCTTCAGAATATAAGCTCTTTGTGAGTAGAAATGGTTTCATTCATTGTGTTTGTATGCTCAACACTTAGTACACTATTTGGCACATTGTAGATGATTAATAAATACTTGCTTAGAAGTATTTATTATTAGAACTTTTTAGAACTTTAGAACTTTAATAGAACTTTAGATAATTAGTGGAGAACTTTAGAGTCTTAGAACTTTAATAATTAGTGGAGCATAGACTATAGTAAGTCTTTTTAAACTAGAATGACTTTGTTCATGAGCCCAGTAATAGACTGTGCCGGTGTGCAAGCCAAGCCTAATGAAGTATACAGAGGATAATTGGTAGAAGCATGGCTCCAAGGTCATCAAAAAACCAATGTTTCTGACCACAGCAGTCCATAAAGACTATTTATTAAGTTAGAAGCAGGGTTACAATTTCTATATAGAATATGAGTTCACATATAATTAAAATCATAGTCTTTTGAAATATTAAAAAGCATCCAGACCAATGAAAATTTTAGCTTCACTTTTTCCTTGCCCTGATTAGACTATATAAAATACTTCCAGGTTCTGATACAGTTGACAAGCCTATTTTCCTACAGATGTTGCTTGACCCATTCCCTTAATAGCATTCCTTTTTCCTGCTATTCCTATGTGACCACTCCTCTCTCTTCTTTCATGGTTTATCATCTATCTCCTGATCCTTGAGTGAAGATAAATGTATCTTCATTGTACTCTCTGAACCTTGTCTTTCCTTTGTCTTGCTACATTCTCTACCTTAAAGATTTTAACAGTTTGCATGCGTTTAATTATTTTCTCTATGATGCCTACATATATACCTATATAATATACATTTACATATACGTATGTATATATGTAACTAATGCATATAAATATGATGTGTTTCATAAATGTATATGTATACATATCTGCATGTACAAACACATAAGATATGTGTTTGTATAAAAATATATATACATATATACATATATACATACACACACACACACACACACACACACACACACATATATATATATATATATACATGGTATTGCTAGGAATGATTGCTTCCCTCTGAATTCTAATCATTAATATATTGTATGATATGGTAGAAAAATGACTATCTGACCCCCAAATTGTTTATTTAATGCTATATTTATGCAGATGCAGTCATTGTTAATTGGAAATAGCACTTGCCTATTGGTCATGAGAACAGTTTCTTAGTCCCATCTCTGCCAATAATTACATATATGGAGGGGCTAGACTAGGTCTTCTCTGAAGTACTTCCCATTTCACAAATAATTATACTTCATACTAATTCTGAGGTAGAGAATAATTGCTTTTATTCTTTAGCATATTGAGGAGTTTTAATTCAGAAGGACAAGCAACATTTTCTCTTGTGGATGGAAATGAGAATTTCAACTGACTTATGAATACTGAAAAATATACTAGATCTAACAAAGCTATCCAGATTCCATCAACAAATAATGTACTGAGAACACTAATTCACTGTTGGTGCAACTGTGAACTGATCCAACCATTTTGGAGAGCACTATGGAATTATGCCCAAAGTTATTAAACTGTCTATACCCTTTGATCCAGCAATAGAACTACTAGGTCAGTTTCCCAAGATGATTACAGGAAAAAAAAGAACCCATATATTCCAAAATATTTATAGCAGCTCTCTTTGTGGTGGGAAAGAAATAAAAATTGTGGGGATGTCCATTAATTGAGGAATGGCTGAACAAGTTGTAGTATATGATTGTGATAGAATATTACCATGCTATAAGAAATGATGTGCTTAATAATCTTAGAAAAGCATAGATAGTTTTGTACAGAATAATGAAGAGTGAAATGAGGAGACTCAAGAGGACATTGTATATAGTAACAACTGCATTGTTTTAAAACACAACTTTGAGTGACTGAGTTATTTAACTTTAATAAATACCCATATTAACTGCAAAGGACATATGAAGGAAGATGATATCTCTGTTCAAAGAAAGAACTGATGAATATAAACGTGTATATAACAGTTTTGCATACATATTTATATGTTTATGCATATATACATACATACATACATGTGTGTGTCTAATGGTAGCCATCTCTAAGGCAGGGGAGAGGGAAGAAAAAAAGAAAAAAAGAAGTTACCCAATAACTTTATTATATATTTAAAAAGAATAGCAAACTGTATGTAATAGATTTGCAGTTTCGTATACAGTCATCTTATTTTTCTCTATCCTACTATGTTATGGAAATGCTTGTTTTGTTTCTTAAGGTCAGAATAAAATAAATATTTTTTAAAAAGAATACAAAAATGTGCTTCGGTTAGGATGTCAATTCATCACCTTTTGGAGGTATTAGGAGTTTAAAAACAAAAAAAATTAATCAAGAAAACTGACTGATTAAGCAACTTCTTATTTTGAGTTGATAATGATTAAATGCAGTTATGTTACTCAGAACTTTTGATATGTGGAAAGTTACAATGTAATATTTCCAGAAGATTCCACATCTAGGGAGGGCAGCAAGGTTATGATTCCAAAATGGGAACTTGAATTGGATATGTCAGGTCTATATAAAACCATTGTTCTAAGATTGGATTCTTATTATTTCATATTTACCTTTTCATCAGACTCTTTGTAATGAGAATGGAAACATTTGCATTTTAATTTTTCTCTAAATTAAGGTGTTGTTATACATGCTTCTGAATATAGATGATCATTTTTGAACATTCTCTTTCCCATTGTAATTAAATATTGCTATTTTGGGCAGAGATCTAGGTTCACAGGATAACTGGCTTTTATTTATAAACTTTTAGAGGGGAATATATGTCTTAAATATTATCTATTCCAAAACATTTATTTTGTAGATGAAAAAATTGAGACCTGGAAAGTCAAGGGGCTTGCAAAGATACTGAGCCCAGGAATCTTTCTACTATCAGAGAAGAACAGGTTCCAAAGGCAGATGATCAACACAAAGTGAGCAGCATAGTGTAAGGAATGTGGAGATTATATAATTATATATATGAAAACATAGAATTGCAGAATGTGTATATATATTTTATATATATATATATATATTCACATATGTGGCTATATGATCATGTCCATGTTTTAAAATCTTAAGTATAGTATTTTAATTAGGATTTCAAAAAGTACATTAATCCTTCTCATATATCAATTAGTAGAAGAGGGTCGAGTCAGCTAGGTGGTACAGTGAATAGCATGCCAGGCTTACAGTCAGGAAAACTCCTCTTCCTAAGTTCAAATCTGGCCTCAGACACTTACTATCTGTATGACCCTAGGCAAATCATTTAACCATTTGCTTCAGTTTCTTTCTCTATAAAATGAACTGAAGAAGGAAGTGGAAAACCACTCCAGTATCTTTGCCAAGAAAACCCAAATGGGTTCATGAAGAGTTGGATGTTACTGAAAAATGTCTGAACAAGAAGAGAGTAGAAAGATGAAAATTTAATTTTCCTGCAGTCTTTTGCTATATAGCTTTAAGATTGATATGTGCAGTTCAGAAATTTTGGGGTAACTTACAGAGCTTAGCAGAATTAAATGAATGAAACTTTGCAGAAGAAAGATTAGGATTTAAATGGATCTACTCTCAGTAATTCTAACCTTTTTAGTCAAGGTTTCCATTAATCTAAATCAGCAAGCACAGTACTAATTACTCATTTATTACTGCCAAAATGGCCCTAGGAGGCAGATTAGATAAGTGAAGACCCTAACTAGGAAATATCTCCCATAGGGACTACTTGTCAGTTATTACTCTTTGGGCTACCCAAAGGATATATGGTGAAGAAAGAGGTGGTTTTATCTTGAAAATTAAGTTTTATTAGTACCATAATATGAAAAAATGACTATGATTTTTGTTTCAAATTATAGATTCAATGATCATACTGTAAGTGTAGATGTAGCATTTAGTATTGTACAGTTTGAAGGGAACTTGGAGCTCAAATAATCCCAGTAACTCTTTTACAGATGAGAACTAAAGATCAGGGGAGTTAGTTAACAGAAAGGCAGTGGTGGAATTATGCCTAGATACCTCTCAGAGTCTTTAAATTATGTACAGCATGTTATCATTTCCCCTCTTCAGGCTATGTGTGTATATGACTTAACATTATTTCTTCATTCTTTTTCCCCATTATTCACCTAGTTTTTAATCTATTCCTCCATCACTTCTACCTTGTGCTGGACTAAGAAGTTGGAAGGAATTAGTCAAATTCACTTACCTTGAGTCATGCCTTGACCTAACCCTATTATCCCAATTCTCATTCTCAATGAGCTCTGTATTTCTCTCTTCATTTATCCAATGAGCATTTATTAAACAGCTATGTGCCAGGCCCTGTTAAGTGACAAGATTCATGGGCAAAAATTGAAATTTTATCTGCCTTCAAAAACCTTTTATTTAATGGGAGGGGAGGTACAACATGTGCCAGATTAATAAACAAAAAAATATATAGAAAGTTAATACAAATTAATTTGGTTGAGGGGAAGTAATTGTCAACTGCTAGGATTCAATTTGACCCTATGCCCACACTCAGAAGCCCTAGGGTTTCATTACCCTATTTATGCCATTCAGATCAGGCACTTTCTCTTTTGTCCCTTGTCTACATTGATGGCTAGATTCTCAGCCCTGCTTATCATCTAGTAAAAGAAAGAAAGCAAGCAAGCAAGGTGTACCCTTGGAAGTCTGTGCAGGGGCTTGGTTCTTCAGTTATTTGTGTGTTTTACTAAAATACTTAAGTAGGGACTGAGTTAAACATGCAGTATATGCGCAAAGTAGTAAAATGTGATGGAGTTGTCTAATTGAATATGATGCACACATCATTCTTGACCCAGCAAGAATATTTATGAGTTCTTTGCTCCTAATTACAGTCATAATCCTGCAAGGGGATCCTGTAAGTAAATCTGCTAATAAAGTTTGGATTACTCACTCTGACTTTGTTTGTCTGTTTCTTCAGAATTCCTGTGTCATGAAGGGTTGATCTGTTGTAGCTATTAAAATGTATTTCTAATCATTTTTAAGTATACAAATTTTAATAGATTTGTTCCTATTAAGTTGACATCTTGAGGATAAAGAAGCTGATTTAGTTTATTATCCATTCCTGCTTTGTATGAAATTCAAAATGATCAAACTTCTACCTTTCATTGGAGATTGTAAGATTTATGACCAGCTCATGTTTATCTCACAAAGAACTGAAATGAAAGCTAGTGCTTCAGTAAAATTGAAAGAACTTTAAAAAATGATACTATTTGCATGAAAACAAGCACTTCCACATACTTTGTGGATCACCAATTTTCTATTTAGAAACACATTTGCCCTCTTCCGCTTGTCTTAGTAGGAACAAGCATTTCAGAAAAGTTGTTTTCATGATATAATTGCAGAAGAGTCAAAGCAGAACTGTCAATGATCTTACATGTCCTGGAGAAAAGGCCTACATGAGCCATAGATCCAGAAACAAATTTTGAAATGAGAACTAAGGGGAACATATATGAAAAAGAAAAGATTCAAAATGGTAAATATTCAGGCAGTGATTCCACAAGGTAAGGATTTTTTAACCAAATTGAGAGTTTTATTTAAATAAATATACTTCACTGATGATATCAGGAAACATTGCACAATTTAATATAGGCCTTTTTTCAGCTCATAACTTTTATATATTTTTCCATTCAAGTGGGTAAATGTAGATTGTAATATTAAATTCTAAGTTGGGGGATAGAAGTAGAGACATTTTTTAAAATTATATTGGAAGTTGATGGCTTAGTTTGTGACTTTTTTTCAGACCTTTCGTTTATTGTATTCCTGACCCTTTGGACATTCAGCTGCTTGTTAGTGTCAGGAGTTAAGGACAAGCAGGTGAAAATTGAGGATATAGAACTTAAGGCTGTCTCTTTTGTTGCTTATTAACAGCTCACACAGAAGCTTCAGGAAAGGATTAAAACTAATGGCTAAAATTAATTTTTAGATTAGCTGAGAGTTTCAATTATTGCTGTTATTATAGCTAGGTTGACTGCAGTTATGCCTAGAGTCCATTAAAAAGCATACAGAGATCCTAATTGGTAGATTTCATGGTGCTTTAAATAACTACCCAGATATAGTTCTTCCCTAAACTCGCCTGCTTTAACTGCTGGGGGCTGTTAAATAGACATATCTAGAAAAGGAATGGAGTGAGTTGAAAATGGTCTTTCATTACTTTCATTCATTCAAATCTTTATAAAAGCTGATACCATGATTAGACTACTGTGATTTGTTGTTGTTCAGTGGTTTTCAGTCAGGTCCACCTCTTCCTGACCCTTTTTGAGGTTTTCTTTTTGAAGATACTGAAGTGGTTTGCCGTTTTCTTCTCCAGCTTATTTTACAGAGGAGGAAGCTAAGGCAAACAGGATAAAATGACTTGCCCGGAGTGACACAGTTAGTAAGTGTCGGAGGCCAGATTTGAACTCAGGAAGATGTCTTACTGACTCCAGATCACAGAAATCATTAAGACACAGGCCCTTAATGAGTTTATATGCCATTGGATGTGTATAACACCTATAAAACTATACTGTATATCAGAACAGAATGACACATTTACTCATATATGAACATGTTGCATCCTTCCAGCAGGATATAAGCCTTCTGAGGGCAAAGATGGTTTCATTGTTGTATACCAAATGCTTACACAAAAGCTAGAGTGTTGCAACACTTAATTGATACTTATTTAATTAAATAAGGATTCCCAAAGTACCTGGCAATATTAAAGTGAAAGATCATTTCTTATTGGGAAGATGCAGTATTTAGAGAAATAAACTTTTTTCCTGAAACATCAATAAAGTGGCTTTTCACTATGTCTTACACACACACGTTACTCATTCCGAAATTCCTGAAAATTGTTGTTCAGAGTAGAGCTAATGAACAACTCAAGGTCCCATTCTAGTTTCTACTCTACTAACAGACTAGATAGAAAACACAAATCAGATAGAAAAATATTCAACTGGGACAGCAAATTAATAGGAAAAGGCAAACAATCAGATTATTCCCAGCCTTTCATACACAAATAGGTATGATCTCTTGCTAGCAGAGACACTTTCAGGGAAGAGGTTAAACCTCTGCCTTTAGGCAATTCCCTGGAAAAATCACCCTGAAGGCAAGGAAGTACTTAGGCTTCAATGACACACTTGTACAGAAGGTCACTTGTGTGAAAGCTCCTGGACCCCATAGCCTGGTGGTTGACTGCCCTTATCATACCACTGCTTTTCCTCTCTGTATCCTCTCCTTAAAGGCCATGGAGGTTCACTATTGTGATAGCACATGACACCTTTGCAGCTAGCTTCTGTTGAAGCTCCATCATCCTGCTGTCACTCGGCCTTCACTCCAACTTAATAGTAATTACCCACTCTTAATTTGCTTTCTGCTTCTGTTCCCTAGGGGAAATGTCATTGTTCATCCAGAGAAAAAGTTCTTATGCTGGGGTCTGTGATTTTTTAAAAACTAACTTGATAACTATAATTCAATGTAATTAGATTCATTTGTAATCACATATTTTGTTTTTTGCATTAAAAAACAATTTTGAAACAGTATTTATCAAACTGACAAAGAGGTCCATTATTCAAAAACCAAAGAAACAAACAAAAGAATGATCAAGAATCTCTTTTCTAGAGTAAGATTGATCGAGTCAATATTTCCCAGGGGTAATCAACTGAATTTCATATCATGTTAATTATCCTTATAACATTGGTTCTCCTAGAGTATAAGAGGGTCATACAGGCATCTGTTAAGATTTAATTTAACCCAGGCAAATGCTGTTGCTATCACTATATTTTTATCCTTACACAAAATTCCCTCCTAGAAACTCCTTAGAGCCTATTGTTAAATTTTCAGGGTGAGCATTTAGACTTCTAAAATTGGTAAATATTCCAAAGCAGGATTGTATTGATTATTTTCTCAATGGTCTAGACCAGGGGTGGGGATCTTGCAACTTCCAGGTCACAGGTGGC
>NW_020954426.1:24296-30378 GCF_900497805.2 Vombatus ursinus
CTGGTCTAGACTTAAGAAAATGACAAAGAAAATGTAAACAAATGCAGATTAAACAGAAATTTGTGTTGCCCAAACATTTTTTTCCTTCTTTGAAGAGATGGTTGTTAAAATTTTGCCGTCTTACCTCTGCATTGAAGGCAGTATTCCAATGGTTATTATTTCCCACTGAGATTTCCTTGAGACTGAGCATGTATATTCTTATCATTTTCCACTTGCTTTACAGTCATACCCTATTGATAAACAGTATGCAACCATACACATTCGCTTTCATTTCACCTCCCCCCCCCAAAAAAAAATATAAGCACGTTGAGGATAAGTACCATGGGGCAGCAAGGTGGTGCAGTGGATAGTGTGCCAGACCTGGTGGACCTGATTGGAAAAGAAAGAAAGTAGGTTGGTCATGTAGTGAGAGTGAAGAATAAAATGTGATAGCCTGAGTGGTATTCTTCAACGTAGGCATGTTAAAAGGCTTAGAGAAGGTTTTGACAGAATGAAAAAACACATATTAGTGACTTACTATCTGCTGGCACTGTGCTAGGTATGAGGGAGAAAAAAACAAAAATGGAAAGAGTCACTGCTTTCAAAGAGTTTATATTTTAATAGGAGGACATGAAGCCTTTGGCCATAGGAAGGGATATTTTGAAATATGACAGGAATATTGATTAGAGTCATAAGGGAGCATATGGACATATAGTTGCCAGTAGTAATTTTATTTAAGTTTCCCCCCAAAATGGAAGGCACATATAGAAGAGTATATGATGTGAAAGTAGAATACAAGAACAAGGCTGGTATTAAAGTGAATACTGATTAGGTTAATGTAGGCATAGTGGGCCACTAGAAGTAGTCACCAATTAGGACAGTGGATCCCCAGGATAAAAATTTCAAATATTTAGGCTTTGTGGATTCGCAGAATTCACTGAAAGTTGATAGATAGTGGCAAGATTGGTGTTGAAAGAATAGTAGTCTGGGAGCTAAGAGAACAGAATTTTAGTGCTAGTGCTTATGCTAACTGCATAACCTTCTGGTAGTCACTATTTCTCAAGATTCTTATCTATAAAATGAGGTATTTAAACTAGATGAACTCTGTACTTCTAGTCCTAAATTGTATGATTGTATAATATGCCTGGATCCCTACTACAAGGTTTGTAAACAAGCTGCTGACTATATATTCTGTAGGCATCCAATTTGGCTGAGTTCATATAAATACCAACACATTCTTCAAAGTTGTTACGGCATTTGGGAAAATGATCCATCTTTTAGATTGCCTGGACTGCTCAGCCTAATAGAGTATTAGCTTCTTAGGTTTATATTCTGTTTCCTATATATGACTTTGTTCGCACCATTATTAATAGCACACAGAACTAGTTACCTTACACATTGGGGTACTCAATAAATTATGTGTGGAAGTATTTCAGCAAATTCTAATACAGAAAACATTTATTAAATGCTCACTTTATGATGTAAGGTAAAAGAAAAGAAAAAAAGGAAAGGAAAAGAAAAGAAATAAGATATAAGAAGAAAACAAATGAAATGAAAAAGAAAAGATGGAAGGCAAAGCAAAGAAGACTGAACTTTTTGATCAGGATTTTATGGTTTTCTAAAAAATGAAAAATGGCCCTTTCCTGTAAAGCACTTGCAATCTAAGTATGGAAGAGGCAATAAAACATAGAAAAAGTAATTCAAAATGGAACATGATGATAATAATTTTAAAAGCATTGTTTAAGCAAAGCAAAACTTAATTATATATGTATATATATTATATATGTATATTTATAAACACATATACCTACACTTTAATGAAAAGCAATTCATTAACTAGTACCAATCTTAAGTGACACAAAGGCTTTTAACTTTTGACCACTGAGAAGTTGGTTAGCAACATATATTTGACTTTGTTTACCTTAATTTCCTGAGAAAATAATATTAACAAAATCTGCTCAAGTGAATGAGCACAAAACTATGCTCCCTGGAACACTGAGTAAAGAGATACCATTGGATGAAAAGGAGAAAAAATAAGAAAAACTTTTTATGTATTCCTAGAAAATACTCAACAAGGGAAGAGCTGAAAATTTTCTCAGGGATTTAGCTTCTGCATCAGATTAAGTTGATGGCTTGATGGAAATTTTTCATTCTCCAAAATGTGTAAAATTTCTTACTGGTTTTCTTAATGCTTATATATTTGTTTGATTTATATAATTTCATTTACAGTTTCTTAATTGCCCATTTTTTAAGGATACCTCATGACTCTGTTTCTAGCTAAATAATTAGTTGAAATATGTGGGTTTTAAATTATAATTATGCAAAATATATATGTCTAAATAGGACTCTAATATTAATCAGAATTCTTTTTACTCCATTCATACTAGGAGATAGCTAGCTTGCTAGCTAGATATATAGATATAGACTATGTGAATGTGTATATATATACACACACATATTTGTATATGTATATGTATAAAGAAATATACATGTAATATGTCTATATATGAATATACATATGTGTTTATGAACCTGTCATATACATCTATTTATCAATTATTTCATCCCATCCTTATTTTATTTATTTATTTAAAGTAGTTTTATAATCACAGTTGTGCTATGAAATTCACTTAAATTGTGTTTCATTTTGGAGAATGGTTGAACAAGTTGTGTTGTATAATTGTATTCAAATATTATTGTGCTATAAGAAATGATGAGCAAGATGATTTCAGGAAAACATTGAAAGCCTTACATGAACTGAAACAGTAAAGTGAGTAGAACAAGGAGAACATTGTACACAGTAATAGCAATATAATTGACTATTCTCAGCAATACAGTGATCCAAGATAATCCCAAAGGACTCTTGATGAAAAGTCCTGTCTGCCTCCAGAGAAAGAACTGATGGCCTCTGAATAAAGACTGAAGCATACTATTTTTCTCTCTCTTCCTTCCTCCCTTCCTTCCTTCTTTCCTTTCTTCCTTCCTTCTTTCCTTCCTTCCTGATGTTTACATGTAATTGGGAAAAATAAAATATTATTCAAAATGTTTTGCATTTGAATATAATCCATTTCTACTCCCAGTTCATAATTGTTAACTAATTGTTCTACTTCAGAAATATTTTTGTCTTTTTTACTGTAATAACATAGAAGCTTTTTAACTCAGAATTATTCTAGAGACTGTGAATCTGGAAGAGCTAGTAATGATTAATGTAAGAACTGAAATTTCAGGAATTCATGCACTGTACATTAAATTACTCTATGGAAAGCTTTCCAGATCTGTAGTAAAAGGACTTGGGCCTAATATCATCTCTGCTAACTCTCAACATGGCACTTTGCTATTTCTGATCCTCAGTTCCCTTTCTTGCAAAATGTGCTGGTTAGATTAAGTGATGTCTAAGGTCTCTTACAGTTTCAAAACTGTGTTACTGACATCACTTCAGACCTTCTTGGACTCTACTTTATTATTAAAGTTTTTCAGTTTTTTTTGTTTTATTTAGTTGTTAGATTGAAAGGTAAGAGGCAGGTGGTAGCTAGGTATTACAGTGGATAGACCAATGGACCTCCAGTCAGAAGACCTGAGTTCAAATTTTGCCTCAAACACTTATTGTTTTTTTTTCTTTTAATCTTATAAAATTCATGTAATTTCTCTCTACATCAATTTCCTCAGCTGAAAAATAAGGATTACCTTCCTGGAAGAAAGGAAACCTTACTGGATTGTTGTAAGACCCAAATGACATAATATTTATAAATGTGATTAGTCATGTCTGACACATGAAAAGCACTTATTAAATATTGTTTCCTTCTCTGAGAGTGCTAGACTTTAAATCAGAAGGATTTGGGTTTAAGTTACGTCTCTGCTACTTTGTAGCTTTGTGACCATGAACAAGCCCTTTAATTTTTCCTTGCCTTTGACATTCTTAAAGATGTTTCAACAATGCCATAGATAAACTACAATCAGTGTAATTGAGGCAGTTTCTAATAACCTGCAAAATCACAGGTTGTTTGTGTTACAGCAGCAACAACAACAGCTAATGTTTATATAGCACTTACTATGTAGAAGACACTAGGATAAGCAATTTACAATTATTATTTCATTTTATCCTCACAACAACCATAGAAGGTAAGTACTATTGTTATCCCCATTTTATAGATGAGGAAACTGAGGCAAACAAGGTGAAGCATCTTGCCCAAGGTCACAGAGCTTGTGAGTTTATGAGGGATTTAAAAAAAAAAATCTTTCTGACTTCAGTTCCCGTACTTTATTCCAAAAGGTAGGTGCAGTGTTTTTTTCACAGTACTCCATATGATGAGTTGAAGAAATTAAAAAAAAATAAACTTATTTTCATCTTGGCATGTCCTGGTGCTTGCCATTCTTAAAGGTTTGGGTAGAGATACTAACTTTTTCTAGTAATGGGTACATTTACATTAGAACACCAATCAACATTGTAGTTGTTGAGGGCACTCTATGCATAACACTATACTTGGCTTTATGGAAAAGGAAGGATTTCTTTCATAAAGCTTTAATTATGATGTTGCGTGAGTATGAGACTGTAAGTAAAATTCTTACCAAAGTTTATCAAGGAAAAAAAAAGGAATTAAAATCTAGTTCTAGGAAGGAATGTTATCTTCTTAAGAAACTTGTATTCTATAACACATAAATTAAATATTAATTTTCCTTGACATTCCACATCCATCTTATTCCACACATTTCATTCTTATGTGTAGATTTACTTGAGATTTAAAAACAGCAATATTGTTTTTTGTTTACATACAACTTTTCATAGAAGATAATCAACCTTATATAATAACTTGAGAAAATGGAACAAAAATAGCTGTGTAAACAGGAATTCACCTCCTCCTCTGGGGAGAAACTGCTTAACATCAAGTAGCAAATAAATGGAAAGAATACATAAAAGCAAGGAAAAGAAGAACTCTACTTTGAAGTACAAAGTGTCTGAATTTGAACATAACAGAGTAACCTATTACAGTAATTTCTTTAGCTCTGAGATTCTTTTGAAATTGATATCGTCTGGCTGATGCACATATACAGGGAAGATGTGCAACTTTATGAAATTTTTCCCAGGGTCATTTTAGTTTAAGAGAGAAAAATATTATGTATTTGTGAAACTGAAATTTCTCGATTATAATGGTAGAGGAAGTTCAAGGTCAAAGAGGGGAATGATTGTATTATTTCCTAACAATAAGAAGAAACTTATGGTATCTAAAAGTCTAAAAGACATCAAAAAGGCAGGCAGTTAAGTCTAAAACTACTATAAACACCTCATAAGTCTACTCTGATGGAATAAAAAGAGTCAGGACAATAGCTCTCTTAGACGTTTTACTTGATGGTCTTCCAAAAACCATGAAACTCATCTCTAAATGTATTGACATAGGAAAAATGTATCTTAATCTATCCATAAACTGATCTGGGGGAAAATATAATTTATATTCATGATTGAAAAATATATAAGAGGGATGCTGTAGATAGAACAAAGCTAATGATACATTAATATGTTGAGAAAATCTGCATTGAAAATATTGTCAATAATTTGTAAGGCACAGAAAAAAAACAACAAAATTAAATATCATAGCTTTATTTCTCTTCTTTCTTTGAAGAATTAGGAGATTATAGGTGATTAACGTTGAATGTACTCTCAAAATTGATTGATATATATTGGCTATATTTTTTTCTGAAATGCTTTTTTTAATCTCTTTCTTTTTTAGTACAGTAATGTGGTTTGAGAAATGCCTGGAATCATGGGATTTGTATTTCAAAGAGTAAAACATTCACTCCTATCAATTAAATGGATTCAGATATTGGTTGTAGAAATGCAAATTAAAACAATTCTGAGGTACTACCTCAGACCTATTAGCTTGGCTAATAGGACAGAAAAGAAAAATGACAAATGATGGAGGGGGAAAATGAGACATGAATGCATTGTTGGTGGAGTTGTGAACTGATTCAACCATTCCATAGAGCAATTTGGAACTATGTCCTTTGACCTAGCAATATCACCACTAGGTCCGTATCCCAAAATAGATTAAAAACCAAAAAAAAAAAAAAAAAGGACTTATATGTACAAAAATATCTAGAGCAGCTTTTT
>NW_020954426.1:30478-75776 GCF_900497805.2 Vombatus ursinus
TGTGATTATGATGGAATACTTTTGTGCTATAAGAAATAATAAGCAGAATGCTTTCAGAAAAACCTGAAAAGACTTGTTTGAGCTCATACAAAGTGAAATGTACTGTGTACAAAGTAACAATCCTATGATCAGCTGTGAATGACTTTGCTGTCCTCAACAATGTAATGACCCCAGACAACTCTAAAGGAGTTGTAATGAAAAATGCTATCCATCCCCAGAGAAAGAAGTATTGATGTATGAATACAGATTAAAGCATACTTTTTCTTGGGGGGTGGGGGAGCTAGGCAATGGGGTTGACTTGCCCAGGTTCACACAGTTGGTAAGTGTCAAATTTCTGAGGCCAGATTTGAACTCAGGTCCTCCTGACTCTGGGACCAGTGCTCCATTCACTCCAGCAACCAGCTTACTCCATCTTATTCATTTATTTTTAAAATGTATTTATTTTTAGTTTTCACCATTCACTTCCACAAGATTTTGAGTTCCAATTATTTTCCCCATCTCATCCCTCCCCCCACCCCAAGATGGCATGCCTTCTCTATACCTCTTACCCTAATCTGCCTTCCCTTCTATCTCCACCCCATTCTCTTATTCCCTTTCCCTTCAATTTTCCTGTAGGGCAGGATAGATTTCTATACCCCATTTGCTGTATATCTTATTTCCTAGTTGCATATGAAGACAATTTTTTTTAACTTTTGTTTTTAAAACTTAGGTTCCAAATTTTCTCCCTTACTCCCTCCCCACCCCCCCTCATTGAGAAGGCAAGCAACTCAACACAGGTTATACATGTGTAGTCATGCAAAACACTTCCAAAGTAGTCATGTTGTGAAAAACTAAGCATATTTCCCTTAATCCTATCCCATCACCCATTTATTCTATTTTCTCTTTTGACCTGTCCCTCTTTAGAAGTGTTTTCTTCTGATTACCCCTTCCCCCAATCTGCCCTCCCCTCTATCATACTCCTGCTCTCTTGTCCCCTTCCCCCTCTATTTTCCTATAGGGTAAGATAGATTTTCATACCCAACTGAGTGTATGTTATTCTCTCCTTAATCCAAATCCAATAAGAATAAGATCCACTCATTCCTTCTCACCTTCTCCTGTTTCCCCTCCACTGTAAAAACCTTTTCTTGTCTGTTTTATGTGAGATAATTTACCCCATTCTACCTCTCCCTTTCTCTTTCTCTCTGTATAATCCTGTCTCACACCTTAATTTTATTCTCCAGATATCACCTCTTCATCTTCAACTCAACCTGTGCCCTCTATCTATCTATCTATATCTATACATACATATAATTTTTTCCTTCCAACTACCTTAATACTGACAAAGGTCTCATGAGTTACAAATATCATCTTTCCATGCAGGAATGTAAACAGTTCAACCTTAATAAATCCCATTTAATTCATTTTTCCTGTTTACCTCTTCATGCTTCTCTTGAGTCTTGTATTTGAAAGTCAAATTTTCTATTTGGCTCTGGTCTTCTCATCAAGAATGCTTGAAAGTCCCCTATTTCACTGAATTACCATGTTTTCCCCTGAAGGATTATACTCAATTTGGCTGGGTAGGTGATTCTTGTCCTTTTTCCTTTGAATCCTATGTCCTTTGCTCTCTGGATTATTATATTCCATGCCCTCTTGTCCCTTAATGTAAAAGCTGCTAAATCTTGTGTTATCCTGATTGTGTTTCCACAATACATGAATTATTCCTTTCTGGCTGCTTGTAATATTTTCTCCTTGATCTGGGAACTTTGGAATTTGGCTACAATACTTCTAGGAGTTTTCCTTTGGAAATCTCTTTCAGGAGGTGATCAGTGGATTCTTTGCATTTCTATTTTGGCTTCTTGTTCTAAAATATCAGGGCAATTTTCCTTGATAATTTCTTGAAAGATGATCTCTAGGCTCTTTTTTTGATCATGGCTTTCAGATAGTCCAATAATTTTTAAATTCTCTCTCCTGGATCTATTTTCCAGGTCAGTTGTTTTTCCAATGAGATATTTCACATTATTTTCTATTTTTTCATTCTTTTGGATTTGTTTTACAGTGTCTTGATTTCTCATAAAGTCACTAGCTTCCAATTGCTCCATTCCAAATTTCAAAGAAATATTTTCCTCAGTAAACTTTTGGACTTTCTTTTCCATTTGGCCAATTTTGCTTTTTAGGGTATTTTTCTCCTCATTGGCTTTTTGGATCTCTTTTGCCATTTGGGTTAGGCTACTTTTTTAAGGTATTATTTTCTTCAGTATTTTGTTGGGTCTCCTTTAGCAAGCTGATGACTTGTTTTTCATTATTTTCTTGCATCACTCTCATTTCTCTTCCCAGTTTTTCCTCTACTTCCCTTACTTTTTTCTCAAACTTCTTTTTGAGCTTCTCTGTGGGCTGGGACTGATTCATATTTTTCTTGGAGGCTTTAGATGTAGGAGCTTTGACTTTGTTGTCTTCTTCTGGTTGTATGTTTTGATCTTCTTTGTTACCAAAGAAAGATTCTATGGTCTGACTTTTTTTGGACCTTTGTTAATTCATGATCCCAACAAATTGCTTGAGTTTTAAACTCTTTGTTAAGGTAGGGGTCTGCTTCCAGTGTGGAAAATGTATTGTCCCAAGTTTCAGGAGTTTTGTGTAGCTGTTTTCAGAGATACTTCTAAGGACCTGTAAATTTTCAGTTCTTCTAAGGTGCTATGGTCAAGGGTGAGGTGTTTACTCCTTTCCTGGCCTGTGCTCTGGTCTATGAGTTACCATAAGCACTCTTTTCTGCCTTGGAACTGTGAGGAGGATTCTCTCTCTACCACTACAAGCTCCTTCTTGCCCTAGGACCGCCACCCAGAACTGTGATCCAGATGCAAGCAGGGGCAAAGCAAGAAAATCTTGCACCAGCAGAGAGATCCCTGCAACCCACCTCTCTGATCAGCCACTTGATTCCCCCTCAGTCTGTGGGCCAGAAGCTCAGGAACCAGTCACTGCCCCAGAGCCAAACTTGGGAACTTGGGCTGGGACCACACTTCTCTCTCACAACAGTCACAGACTTTTCCCACTCACCTTCTAAGTTGTCTTAGGCATTCATGGATTGAGAAGTCTGGAAACTGCCACAGCTGCCAGCAATTGAGTCCTCTGATGCCTCCTCCAGGTTTGCTGAGGCCTGCCTTGCCTGCGTGCCTATGCCAAACTGTGCTCCTCTCCCTGCTTGGCATGATAAACATTTCTGATCAAACATCCAGGCTTCTTGGGCTGTAAATTTGTTTTGCTCTGTCTTTTTGTGGGTTCTGCTGCTTTAGAATTTGTTTAGAACCATTTTTATAGGTCTTTGGAGGGGTTTGGGGGAGGCTCAAGCAAGTCACTGCTTCTTCCCCCCACCTTTTTTTTTTTACTTTCTTTATTTTTCTTGAGGTTATTATTTTTTTTTGATCTATGTTTTCTTTCACAATATAACTTTTATGGAATTGTTTTTCATGACTACATATGTATAACATATAAAATTGCTTTCCTTCTCAATGAAGTCAGCTGGGGAGGGAGGAAGGGAGAGAATTTGAACTCAAGGTTTTAAAAACAAATGTAAAAATTGTTTTTACATATAACTGGAGAAAATAAAATACTAAATAAATTTAAACAAACAACAAACAACAACAACAAACAAAAGAAAATGATTTGGATTAATGTTATCTCTTGACTTATATCCAAACTATTTTTAGAAAAAAAAATAGAAATTTAACAGAAAAAAATAGCCTTCTCATGTTTTCTTTATCCATCATACATGTGTGTGTATGTGTATCAGAGTAATTTTGCATTATGTTTATGTAACACAATTTGTTTAGCCATTCCTGAATCAATGGTCATCTGCTTTATTTCCTATTTTTGGTAACACAAAGAAAAGTAATCTAATTGTTTTAATAGAGCATTGCTAATTAATGGGAGGTGGGAAGGCAGGAATGAAGGAGAGGGTGGTGACTGAAGAAAAGATTGCACTCAAAACCACATCCCAGTAAGAAATAGGTAAGTCCTAAGAAGTATTCAGTTTTCTATCCCTCCGAAGTGAGGAGT
The DNA here is from genome assembly GCF_900497805.2 of Vombatus ursinus. Classification (NCBI taxonomy): domain Eukaryota; kingdom Metazoa; phylum Chordata; class Mammalia; order Diprotodontia; family Vombatidae; genus Vombatus; species Vombatus ursinus. The sequence continues at coordinate 34,505 of NW_020954426.1, forward strand.
GGGAAGAAATGGCTGTCAGCAGAACAACTCTATTCTCCCCCGCAATTCCCACTTAGATTTTATTTCTTTGATGACTTCACTTAGACTTTGAATAGCTGAGTACTACTAGGAGCTTTACTTTGTGTTTTCTATTCCAAGAGCTTGGCCAAGTTCTGACCATGTCAATTTTTCCTTTTTCACTCACAGCTCAGATTTCTTCTCCATTTTATATTTTGTGGGTTGCCCCTGAGCTAATTATTCTATCCATGAGTGCAGAGCACCATGCACCCCATTTCTCCAAATAGACTAGGCTCATGAATCTACTTCCAGGAGAGTCATGATGACATGTAACACAAGTATCTGGGAGAAAATGGAGTACACATACACTTTTTGAAATGTGGTGAATCACAAGCCTTTCATTTGGCTGAAATGGAAGTTATAGAGCTGTAGATGTGTTCAAAATGGTCTTTGTTGGCCTTAGATATTTATTGTCTTCAGTCATTCTGACTTCATGCATCTCTCTCATGTTTTGATTCTCTCTCTCTCTCTCTCTCTGGAGGGCATAAAGTGAGAGAAAATGCTGTAAATCTTTGAATGTTAGGCTTGCTTCTTTTGTTTTGGGTTTATTGTCATTCTATTTTAGATAAAGTAGATTAATCTAGAAGCTCCAACCTTGCTCAATTTGAAATGTTTGGAGACATTTCCAGAAATCTCAGGAGTGAAATCAATGCAGGCTTCTCCAAACAAATCAGCACTGATGCCCTAAGTACACTAAAGTGATCTTTGGGGTCCCTGTCCAGAGGTAGCAAAGATAAGAGCCTTTTAGCTCAGAGTCTAAAAGAGTTCTTATTTGTCCCAAGATGCCTGTCACATCATAAACACATAAAATAATGAATGGATATTTGGGTCCTGCAGGAAAGACTAAATTTGGAAATGAATTTATTGTAAAAACAAAAGTTAATGATAATTAAATTAAACTAGTAACATAAATGTACATTTCCACACTACAGTTATTTATTCAATTTTGGTCCTTCTAAGATTACTAATTGGATGGAGGGAACATGGTTAAATATCAACTTATATGTCAAAACTTATATGTCTTAGTTAAGGACAAATTATTCATACATATTAGGAATGTGATATCCTCAAAAGGAGTATGCAAAGGATGGATAGCTAAAATAAATGATAGGTAAAGCTTCTTCTATCTCAGCTTGTAAAGCAAACTTCAAATAGACTTTTACAGACCAAAACACTGAATTTGTATATATTTTAAAGTAGAGCTAGAAATACAAGCAAAAGGAAACAAATTATTAATTAATTAATTAATTATCATTTTCAAGAATGGCAGTTGGGAAGACCAAAAATTTCTTTGTCTGATATATTTTCCTTCTATGTATTTTGTTCAATTTTGATAAATCCTTTTTATGTAGATATTGTTCATCCCTATGGAATATAAATCCTCTCAGGGCAAATATTTTTATTTTTATCTTTGTACCCCTATTACCTAGCATATTGCCTAGTGCAGGGGTAGGGAAGCTGTGGACTTAAGGCCACATGTGGCCCTCTAGGTCCTCAAGTGCAGCCTTTTGACTGAGTCCAAGTTTTACCAAACAAATCCTTTTATCAAGGAGATTTGATCTGTGAAGTTTAGATTCAATCCAAACCCAGCCTAGTGTATAGTAGACACTTAATAAATACTTGCTGATTTTCTTGCATAGCACATGGAGCACAAATACATATCTAGAGCTCATATAAAAGGTACCTTGGGAGCAAGGTATTCTCCGACTCCTGAACTGCTGAAACTGCCTCTTAGCTCATATTATTCCAATGATGTGTTTACTTTATTTCAGAGCAGAAATGTTTAATGAGATAGCCTAAAACTAAAAGTTGGAGTAGAACATATACAATGTAGTTGATAAAGCTCTGGGCTCTGTGGAGCCAGGAAGACACGAGTTCAAATCCAACCTTAGACACTTATTAGCTGTGTGACTCTGTGCAAGTTACTCAACTTCTATTTGCCTCAGTTTCCTCATCTATAAAATGGAGATAATAAGAACTTTTACCTCTCAAGGTTGTTGTAGGGATAAAATAAGATAATATTGATAAAGTTCTTATAGACAGAGTCCTATGTCTCTGAAAAGACTATAGGGTAATGAGAGCAAACCTAACAGGGTTATGGCTTTATAAATCTTCATATATCTTAAAGTTTATTTATTGGTGTTTTAAAAAGAGCTAAAATAAAGCCATTATGTATGGGTTTGAAAGAGGGGATGTGCTAGTAAATATTTAACAATGGAATCTCTTCTTACAAAAATGTACTGCAACACTTTTACATTTAATCTTCATCATTAACATATTCTTCATTACTTTCTTAATTCTAGGCTATCAACAAAATAATAAATCTATCTCTGTAGTGCTTCCAATTTCTGAAGTGCAGAGGCTTATACTTTAGCACACACCTGCTTTGAGGAAATAATGTCATTATGAGGAAATGGTGCTGCTCTAGGGCTTTTAAGTAGCTCAAACCAAAAGAGGACAATTCCAAGTATTTCCTAGGAAAAGTAGTACAACTTATCATTGTCAAGTGAATGTTTATTTCTAAGCACCCCAGATTGCTTTTAATGGGTAAGAACAGAGCAGAAGAAAGAGCATTGAATTTGGAATCAAATGATCTGAATTCAAATCCCAACAACTTAATACCTGTTTGACCCTCTTTGGCCCTCAGTTTTGTTTTTTTTTTTAATTCTGAAAAATAAATGGTTTGGACTAAATGGTCTTTCTAATCCCTTCCAGCTATAAATCTATGATCCAAAACTTGTGAACAGCCCTATTATCTTATATCCAAAGGAATGTAATTTCCTTGAGAACAAAAACTGTTTACATTTTTATCTTTGTATATCCAGAGCTTGAATAGGTAGTCTTGAATACAAAAGGTGGTTAATAAATACTCATTAGTTTAAAATTAATTTTTAGCTGTCATGGAAAGCACTCCCCTTTGTAGTTGTGTTAAGAATATGTCTGAAGGAATGGGAGGAATTCTTAGGATGTCTGACTTTATGGCCAAAAATATCCCCTATATTTGTCATTCATTTATTCAATTTTTAATGAGCACCTTGGCTATACTAGGCACTACATCAGAATCTGGACAGTATATGTGTATATGAAGTCAAAGAGTTGGTTTGTTTTGCCTTTTTTATCTGCCTAATGTTTGCTTTATCTTCTCTAAGATATACAAAAACTGTGACATATGGATTTCATCCTTGAAAAATTAATAATTTTGTTTGGAAACAAGATAGGCAAAGGATAATACAAAATAATACAAACAGTAAATCAGCAGGTGTTAAACAATTTTACAAAATCCCAAAGTGACATGGAATTTCGGAGAAGGATGAAGTCAATGTGAGATGGACTAGTTACATAGAATCCTCTGACTCTGTCCTCATAATTGCTCTCATTAATCTCTTTGAATCTATGCCATTCTTTGCATTCCACAGGGTTGAACCAACAGGGAAGTGAGTTAACTTTTGCCTTGATAGAGCTAGAACTCTAAGAAAAGGCAAGACAGTCTTCATGTTAATGTAAGTTAGAAATTCAAGGACATTTCTTATATAACCGTGTGTTGTCATAAATATTTCTGACATTTATTCATTGCACTTTCTTTAAAAGCAAGTTAATATTTCAAAAATAAATTAATAGTAACATCATTTCTCAGCTCAATTATAAAATATGCTAATGTGTCAGATATCCTCAATACTTTAGGGTTGGCTAGGGAATGTAGTAGCCTAAGTAAGAAGCATTTTAAAGAGCAGTATTCTACAGTGAATAATTTAACCATATGGCTCTTTGGCTTTTGATTTGATTTATCAAGAGGAATGTCAGGTACTTTATGCTGTACCTGGAATAGCTATACTGTGTCCGAAAAGGACACTTTGTAGAAAGAGGAGATAGATAGAGTGATGAAAACTGATTTTATCACATTTCTTTTCACAATCCTCTCAGCTCTTTTTAAGCTCTCTGAGGAAGAATATTTCTTCATGCAGATTAGAAACACTTTATCCAATTGTGCCCACCTCCAAGACTTAGTTAATGTTTAAAAATTATATTTTAGATGAACTTTGTTAAATCAAAGATTATCAATGAAATTACTAGAAATTAAAAAAAAATATCACCTATATCTTTGAGAGACCCAGTAAGGGATGAAACCATCCTACAATGAAGAAATAAAGCATATACAATGGTCCCCAGCAATTACTTGGTAAATAGTTATCAGGTCTCTTTACCATTTATGACTTGAAAGCTCTGGGAGCAGCTGCTAATTTTGTTGGCACCACATGTTCCCTCAACTGATATTTAGTCTATCTGGGCTCCAGGACAATGTCTGACCCCTGTGTCAATGATCTTTCTAACCTCCTAAGTTTTCTTGGGTTGACAGAATGTATCACCCTGACTTTGTTTTTGCTCTGCCACTCCAGAATTCGATCTGAGATATTATTTTAAGGTTGTCACATTCTTCTGAATACGGGGAGAGCTCAGCTGAGCTCTTCGCCACTATCTTTGCTCTATCCCCTCAATTATATTTTAATCAGAATCTAGCCCCATCCACTCTGTAGGTTACAATTAGGCCAGCCTTTGGTGTATTTGATGTTTCTTATCTAGGCAACTCTTGCAAACTAAGTTGTAGAGAAGGTACTGGCTTGCAGTGGTTGATAGAAATTCCTTACACAATAGTGTTTTATACCAATGGAATTAGAGGAAATGTCCCTATATCTCTGCTTAGTGGTCTAGCATTCTTCCTACCCAATAGACTATGCTATATTTCAGTAGGTATAAGAATTCAGGGGTGCAATGTAAATAATCATCCACACTCATCTTGAAAAAGATCAGTCATTAATCCTGCTCATTTCTGCGGGTGTGGCAGAATCTTGCCAACCCAATACATGTACTAAAGGTAGTCTTAACCTAAAAGTTATAAAAAATGATAAAAGTCTTAAAATGGTTTCTAATTCATATGAAAGCATAAAGAATATGTGTACCAACCTTCTGAAAATGCTTCCTATTGTCCTGTATTCATGGATAATAATCATTTTTTTAAAAGCACTATGTAATCTTCTTTTGATTAAACAACCTATGCTTATATACACTGTTTTAAGAGTAAAGAAAACTTCAATCACTGGGGCCATCCTAGAACTCTATTCTGCTTGGTAGAAGCTACCAGAGCTTGGATTCTGCATGCATAACTATGAATAAGCCAGAATCATCTGTACACATATGAAGTAAAGCAGGTCTTTGGGATTTATTAGTAAAATAACAACAATCAATGCTTATGTTAATAAATGGTTTTGCTTATATATCCTGGGAGGTATTCTGAATTCCTTAGCCCTGCTGTTATTCACTCTACACTATGGCTTCCTGCTGCCATTCATTATTATTACCTTTGCTGCCAGAGAGGTGTTTCCCTCCTAATCGTCACTGGTGCCACCACATTCACAAGGTGACACTGAAATAGCAGGCTTGTCTCTTGAATCAGCATGAGCTTCCTCTCTGTTGACCAGTACATTAGCATCTGCCCTCAGCCTCTCTGATGGCTTAGTCCTCATTTACAACTTTATGTTCAAATTAAATTTTAGTGCATTGGCACTGAGGTTTTAATAGGTAGAGGAGAGTCATAGAATTACTTGCCTAGAAAATAGAGGACAGCCACTTTTCTGCTTCTACGTACTTCTTTTCTCATCCTGATTCCAATCTGATGCCAAGAATGGATAACGGTTTCTGTTTCAACTAAATGGATTGTGCATTTTTTCCTCATGAGGAGTTTTTATTGTTGCAGCTATCATTGGTAGGAAATGATAGACATGTGATACCTAGTTCAATGAGCATTATCCCTCACGGACCCAGGGTTAACAATTAAGCTGTGTGGCAAGTAATGTTGGATTTGTGTATCTCTCTTACCTCCCTTTCAGGCTGGATGTACGGCAAGGAGTTTAAAAATTATCCAGGATTTTATTTTATTTTTTTCACAAATACTTCATAATGCCTGTATTTTTGTATAATATCAAATATCCTCCAGCAAATGGATTTCTTTCTTATTGGGGAAGAAATGGAAGTAGCCTTTAGGTGATGAATCCTTCCAAACCTAAGGCTGGCTCTGGGCAAATTATCTAACCTCTGTCTGCCTCATTTTCTTCATCCATAAATGAGTATAATAATAGCAACTCCTTCCCAAGGTTGTTGTAACAATTAAAAGAAATAATATTTGTAAAACTCATTGTAAACCTTAAAGTGTCATTCAAATGATTACTACTACTACTACTACTACTACTACTACTACTACTACTACTACTCCTCCTACTACTACTACTAAAACAATCCATTGGCAGGGTCTAATTGAAAGCCTGTCCAGATTTGTACATTACATAGGAACTTTTTGTGCTAGTAAGGCTTTCAAGAAACTGAGATTATCATAATACCACACTGAGGCCTCAGATTAGGTTATTATCTCCTATGTGGCACTGTGTATGTAGTGCTTCACTTGGAGCCAGAAAGATCTATCTTCCTAGCTTTAAACATGGCCTTAGATACTTACTAGCTATGTGACCCTGGGAAAGTCACTTGAACTGTTTACCTCAGTTCCTCATCTGTAAAACAAGCAGAAGAAGGAAATGTCAGACCACTTTAATATCTTTGCCAAGAAAACCCCTATTAGGGTCACAAAGAAACACAACTAAAAATGACTCAACAATAATAAAACATTTAGTATATGAGGTGATTTATATTATTTGTTGACAAGGTAATATATTTGGGTTTTATGTCCTAATTTTATGCTCAGGGTTTTTTTTTAATCTCTTACTAAGATATTAAATGATATCTAAATATATAAGTAGATATTGAAAAAATAAGCATTTCAATTCTGTCAAGTAACCAACTGAATTTGATTACCTAACCATTAGAATACTCTGATAAAAATTAGAACTATATTATTATTGATAGAGAATCTAGAATTCCCAGGTGAGGAATTTCCCTCTACAAATACAAATTATCATCTTCTCTGTGGATTATGGTATCTATGTTTTGTCTAGAACAGTGATATCAAATCCAATTAGATCAGCAGCAGCAAAAAGATGAGAACAAAAAAATTGGATCTTTCAATAAAATTAATTAAGCATCTAATATGTGCCAGGCATAACAGAAATAATAATAGTCTCAAATGTCAAACCATTGACTATTTTTTTGAGGTGGAGCAATATTAAATAAGGGAATTCTAACCTTGGTGATGTGCACTTGGTACCATATGTTTCTTGAGACTGCTAAAGTAGCTGTTCCTCACAGGTATCTGGGAATGCTCACCAACTGTGTTCTAATGATATTATTTACTGGGTTAACATTCCAACTGGTCAGTCAATCAGTCAGTAAACATTTATTAAGTGTCTACTACTTGCCAAGTACTATGCTAAGCACTAGGGATACAAAAAGAAACAAAAGATAGCCTGTATCCTCAAGAAGCTCACAATCTAATGAGGAGACAATAAGCAAAAAATATGTACAAACAAGCTATAAATTGGAAAAAATGAGAAATTATTTTTAAAAGAGAAGGTATTAAAATTAAAAGGGGTTGGGAAAGGCTTCCTATAGAATTAGTGTAATAAAGCTGCTTTTGAGAATCTAAGAAATAGTGTGGCATCAATTGAAAGCTGTATATCTACTTAGAACTGTCATAATGATTAACTTGACAGGGAGTCAGGGTTCATTAAGGAGTACTTCTGGTACCAAAAAATTATAAGATAATGTTTGAACAAGTCATAGCTATGCAAACCACAGTTACTAAGAATGCTTTGGAGCAGATGGTACTGACCGCTACAGTTGGCAAAACATGAGTGTAACGAAATGGATTGAAGACCTGAATGTTTTTATCAAGTGTCAGTACTATAGATTAACAAAATGTGAATATGATATTGCCAATTATAAGCAAATGCTTGTTACTGCTTTTTGTCAACATTTTCTTGTGCTCTAAGTTATACAATAACAGATTGAAGATGAACGGAAAAAATTTTGAAAAAAAATTCATCATCCCTGAGCTTAAATTAGATGGCATAGAAAACAGAATTTGAAGAGTTACTTGAATCTTAAAATGGAAAAACTGAAGAGCTAGAAAACATTGGAAAGCTATCTGTAGGATAAATATCAGAAGTGCTACCTAATATGAATACCAAAAGTAATTCTGATATTTCAAGTGATTTTATAAAGGAGATGGGCATACTTGCAATGGAATTTTCAATAGCCTTTTCTGAGCTTGATGCATGATTCCAATTTATAGACCTACCATAAAAAAACAGTAATTTTAACACCTAGAATGTTTTACAACTTTCATGAATGATTGCATTCTATTACAATATTTGATGGGGTGTTTAAGGATATTTCAATCCCTGTATGTTATAGCCACTGAAAAGACAAGAGGAGGAAAAGTAATAATGCTAAATACCAGACAAACATCAAATATCACCATATTGGAAGTACTATGAGAGTTCTAGAGAGATTTCAGAAGAGTACATTAATATGTAACCAGTACACAGAGTAGAAAAGTAAACACCATATTATCCAAATAAGGCTGTGAAAAAAATACAAAGAATTGAATTTGGAAAAATAAAAATAGGTGCATATTATGTTTAATCAGGAATTGAAAATGAAAGCCAAATGCTTAATGTGATACAAGGAGTCATAGCAGTGAAAATAAATAGCAATTAAGCATCAATGAAAAACTGTAGTTTGAAAATCAAATAAATTAGAAAAGAAAAAGAACTCACAAATAAATATGTGTAAGTGTCTGCTTGTCTATTTGGTTAAAAGAAACACAATGTTGTGAAAATGCAAAGGTAAGTTGCAAAACAGAAAGCATGCATCATTAACATGATAAACAATAGGATGATTAGATCAAGAGTAACTGAAACTTTACCACCCTTAAAGAACAAGAAAGTGGTAGAATCCAATATGATCATAAATTATAGATTCAGACACTTCATGGTGGCACATGAATTGTTAACAAAACATTATGCCAATTTCTTCTCAATGCATTGATATATCTACCATATTAATAGTTATTATGCCTCAGTTCAACATTTATATCTTGGCACCATATTGCAATTATTTAAAATATGTTCAATCACAGTAAGATATGTCATATATACATGAAAAAATGTTTTTCTTTAAAAACACCTAACACAAAAATATCAAGAAAAATCATAGAAATTGTGGTACCAGAGAAAGTTTTTTTACCCACTATGGTTCTATCCAGTTTTAAGATTTATCCAAGTACATTTTTCCTAAGCTTAAATTAGTTGGTATGAGAAGAAAATCTAGGAAGTTGTTTAAATCTGAAAAGGGAAAAACTGGGAAAAATGGAAAATCAAGTCAAGGCAAGAAAGAGTTTATATTAAAACATATTAAACATTTGATATACATATCATATACATATCATAACATGTACATATCATGGTGTTGGGAGATTTTGCCAAAGTAATATTAGTTTCTCTATCACGTCAAATATTTTATCAATGACATCAAAATATCATTTAGACTTAATAAGCATAAAATTATTAATTTAGGCTAAATAAATATAGAGATTAAAAGCTTTAAGATATAAGGCATAGGTACATTAGACCAAGGGGAAAAGGTAATACTTATAAACAACTTGGTCTGTTTTAGTGAAACTTGTCCAATACAAGTCTAACAAGGTGCTATTGATGTCGACTTATATCAAGAGGCTTACAGGAATCATTCATTCAAAGCTCAATGAAAACTCCATTTAGAATCATCAACACCTTTGGTGTATGCTTTTAACTTTTTAACTTTGTCTTTTCTTTTCTTCTTTTTTTTTTTTTTTAGGCAATTCAGGTTAAGTGACTTGCCCAGGGTCACACAGCTAGTAAGTGTCAAGTGTCTGGTCTGAGGCTGGATTTGAACTCAGATCCTCCTGACTTCAGGCCTGGTGTGCTATCCATTGAGCCATCTAGCTGACCCTTAGCATTGTCTTGAAGAAAAATTTTAGATAATTCTTAACAAAAATAAAATATTAACACAACACAGGGCCCATCATGTTAATGCAATTGCAAAAAGATGAGCACTTCCTAAAATGAAAAGGAAAAAGGTTGAGTCTTTCTAAGGACATGGAACAAAACATTTAATTCTGTAACCAGTAAACATCACTTACTTAAGCAAGGGTACATCCTGGCATAATGTAACACTGTTGGATTTGTCAAATGCAATTCAAGGTATTTTATACCCTTTTGGAGTCAATGAAATGTCTAGGTTCTCAGAGTGGAACCAAAGAGTAAAAGAATTCATGTGAATGTAACCTATCGGGGTTACATCTGCATGAATTCTGTCAACAATATGTCAACAAAGAAGCATAAAAAATTTGGCAGAATCATGTGGATTTGTTTTGGGGAAAAGTTCATGATAGCAATTCAAGATCAGGTTATCACCATGAGATATTACAGAAGGCATATTCTTATGCATCTGATTTGGTTGACCAACTCAGATTAGGAAAAATATGACAAAAGTTGTGCAAGTTATGTTCCAGAAGCAAATTGTTATCTACTATATACCCAGGAAGTAACAATGTAATGGCTAGAATTAGACATAAAAAGCTCATATTTCATGGAATGAAACTGACAAATCACCACACTGGAAATGCAAACACCAAAATATTCTGAAGAATTAAATAGAGAAATAGCCCTGGAACTAGACCATTATTATAAGTCAGAACTGTGGGCCATAATCTTCTGCAAAAAATATTGAACCATAAAATTAAAAACATTTTTATTAATGTCACCAAACTAAGTATCATTGATCACCAAGACACACAGAAAAAATATTTGAAAAACATAAATAAAAGAAAAAATCAAAACCATGTTTCAGCAGCATGAAATACATACTATTCCTATTTTCCTGTCTGGTACTACCTGCGTTGATAGATATTTTGTACTACTTAACCAAGGAATAATAACAAATCTTGTCAAATAACCTTCTCTATTCAATGAGCCTGGCAATCATAAGCCTACAGATATATCACTGAATAATCACAGCATCATTCAGAGTTCCAGGGACTGAAAAAGTATAGTGAATAAATCATATCCTAAATAAATGTTTGACTTGACTTTGATAATTCCACCCAGATCTTCCTGACAAATGAAAGTTTCAGGAAAAATTCAAAATACTATAAGGTGGAATGTCCTATCCTTTCTCAAAGGTTTTTATTTATTTGTAATTGTTTTATTAATGAATATCCCTTCATGTCATGAGGCTTAACAACATGCACTGACCACTTTTTAAATTAGAAAGCAATGACTAAATAATGTCACTTATGTATAAGGATCAAAAACACTGGGCATATTTCCCTGGCTTTGCCCAGGGAGTTCCTACTCTCTCTAGATCATAAACATGGGATTTTTGCTAATAATCATTAAAATAACAGTTGACATTTATATAGTGCCTTCCTAAAAAAAAAAAAGCATTTTCCTAATAACATCTCTGATAGAAGATAATGTAACCATTGTTGCCATTTTATAAATGAGGAAAATGAGGGCTAGGTACAGTTATTTCCCCATGATAACAAAAAAAAATCATATTTGTATGATGTTTTAATATTTACCAAGCACTCAAGTACATTATTTAATTTGATCCCGATAACAATTTCAATTCAATTTAATAACACTTTGTTATTAAATGCCCTCCACAATGTAATGTGCTAGGTGGAGTCAGAAAAATAAAAATAATCCCAGCCCATGTTATACTCATAACCCTGTGATATAAAAGCTATTATTATGTACATGTTAAAGATGATGAAAAGAGACTTATTTGGGGTTACACAACTAGTAAATAAATATCAAAAGTGCGATTTGAGCCCCAAACTTTTTGACTTCAGACCTAGTATTATAGCTGTCAAGCCGTAAGTGATCAGACTCCTAATAGGATAAATTTTTAGTCTATTTGGTGACTTGGTGGATAGAGTATAAGATTTAGAGAACAGATGGCCTGAGTTTGAAAGTTTCCTCAGATACCAGCTCTGTGACCCTGGACAAATTACTTAAAATCTGTCAGGCTATTTTCTCATCTAAAAAATGGGAATGAAAATAATGGTATACACCTCACAGGAGTGTTATGAAGATTAAAAGAGATAACATATGTAAAGCATTTTGCAAACCTTGAAGTGCTATATGTATGTTAACAGTTATTGGTATTATTATATTAGCTAGAGTTGTGATCCGCATTCAGGATTTGTAGTCCTCCTTCTATAGCAGTATCCCCTAGCCACCCACCTCTGTCATCCCAAGGCTCATTCTGCAACAAAATGCTGCCTCTCAATCATTGTCACTCTTGTTAAAGCAAAGTTATCTGCTTTGGAAAAGTAACTGATAGTTTTTCATATGATTGTCATAAAAGCAACAACCTTCGGTTAATAGTTGATTCATGTCAGTATGTTTCCTGTGCCTTAAGCAAAGCTACTTATGCATGGAGAATGTTACTTGAGGGGGGAAAATTAAAATATATTTAACTCAATTAATTAAATAATTATTCTATTTATCTAGAAGGGAGGACATGGAATAGGGCAAAGGGAATAAAGTAAGGCTTTTTTACAGAATCTCAGAAATTCTGAATTAAAATGGACCCCAGTGGCTATCTGTCCAACACATACGTAAAAGAAATCCTCACTGTAGCACACCTAGACATTCACACCCTGCTTGAAGGCCTTCAATGAAGAAGTTACCATTTCTTAAGGTAGCCCATTGGACTTTGGGGAAGCAATATTTAGGAAGTTTTGTTCTTGTTCTTGTTGTTTGCTTGACAACAAGCTTAAATTTAGAACTTTGGAATTTCTACCTATTTCTCCTGGTTTTCCTTTCAGGGAGCAAATATAACTAATCTACCCTCTTCCTCTGCATAACAATCTGTTAATTACTTTGAACATGGCTATTCTATCATTCTTGATCTTTTTTTCCCCAACAAGTTAAATATACCCAGTTACTTCAATCAATCCTCATAAAACACAGACCCAAGGCTCTTAACCATTGTGATTGCCAATGTCTGGATGCTTTTTAACTTATTGATGTTTCTAACTATAGTACTCTAAACTGACAACAATGTTCTAAATTGAGTTTTGACAAGTTTGAAAGTGTATCAAGAGCTCTTGATTCAGAGAATAATAGAGTTAGAACTAGAAGGGATTTAGGGACCATCAGGTCCAACATCTTCATTTTTTTTCTGATAAAGAAACTGAAACCAAAAGAAATTTTAAACCATTTGCCCAGGGTCACACAACCAATGTGTGTCTGAGGCAGGATTTTAAATCTTTCTGATTCCAAGCATACTGTCCTATCCACTACAACATGCTGCCTCTCAATTCCTGGAAGTTTTGTCTCTCTTAATCCAGACCAAGGTAGTATTTGATAGGTTTCATATCATATTACTCACTCATACTGAGCCTCGTGTCCACTAAAATACTTATATCCTTTTCAGATAAACTGGTACCTATCTAACCAACACTCCTCAATCTTAAATTTGAAATTTGAGCATTTGAAGCCAAGAGTAAGACTTTATTTTATCCCTATAGAATTTCACTTTATTACATGAAGCCCAACATTACCCTGATAACTTTTTTTTATCTTGACTTTGCTATTCATTGTGTCAGGTATCCATATCAATATTTTCCCACCCACAAACTAGATGAACATTCCATCTTTGCCTTCATCTAATTCATTGATAACAATATTAAATAACACAATGCCAAAAACAGAGCCCAGAAATATATACTCACTGCTGATATCCTCCCATACTAATAATGAATGTTTACAGCTTATTTTGGAGTAAGAATTCAACCATTTCCAAGCACATTTGATTGCATTATTATTGAAAACACACATTTCCCTCTTTTTTTCCATGAATGGCATGAGGTATTTTATCATAAGCTTTGTTAAAATCTAAGTAAACTCTATGTATCTTGTTTTCCTTAAAAGGAAATTAGATTCATCTAAGATGTTTTAGGAATGCATTCAAAGCGAAGTGAGCAGAACCTTATATATCAAGAGAACATTGTACATCATAACAGCAACATTTTAACAATGATGAACAGTGAAAGGTTTATATATTCTTTGTATTATTGTATTATCAATACAATGATCCAAGACAATTCTGAAGGGTTCATGACGAAAAATTTCATCTAGATCCAGCAAAAGAATGGATGAACTCTGACTATGTATTGAAGCATACTTTTTAAACTTTATTTCTTGCTTTTTTTGCAGAATGGTTAATATGGAAATGTGTTTTTCATGACATGTATAATTGATATCATATTTGCTTACCTTTACAATTTGGCAGGGATAACAGAAGAAAGGGAGAGAATTTGGAATTCAAAATTTTTAAATTAATGTTAAAATTAGTTATAAATGAGATTATAAAAGACGATATTTTCTTGTTTAAAACATACTGGATCTTTATGATCACCAATTCCTGTTCTAGATGTTTACAAATCATCTTTAAAGATTTGTTCTAACATTTCCCAAAGAATTGAGGTCACTTTCCCTGGTTGATTATTCTCCAGTTCTTTCATTTTTTTTCTTTTTTTTTGTAAATCAGTATACTATTTTCTATGATTTTTCAAACAGTATTGATATCTTAGCAATCATGTTAGCTGCTTTCTTGTACAAGAATTTCATTATTTACAGCCTATGATTCATTAATGTCATCCTCTCTTAAAGCCCAGAAATCTATATTGCTAATGCTTTGCAAATGAAAGGGGAAAAGTCAGGTTCAAGCAGTAAAAATGTCAAGTCCCTTTAAGTCTTTATGCTTTAAGAAAGAATCTACATGGGTAGAAGAAACTAGTTATCTTTAATAACTCATAATTAACAACTAGGAAGGAAAGAAGGATGGGTGGAAGGAAGAGAAAATTAGGCACTTATTATTTGGCAGGTACTGTGGTGAGCACTGGGGAAACAAAAATAAGCAAGTCGGTCTCTGACCCCAAACAGCTTCTATTTTAATTGAGGAAGACAATAAACAAAAGGAAGCTGAAAAGGGGGAGGGGGTGTAGAAGAAAGATGAAGACATTCAATATGATGGGTATAGTTCTGAAGTACAGAAGACACCAGGATAAGGGATGGGAGGAGAAAGATAACAGGCCAGCCAATTCCCTCAACAAAATAAAAGATCTAGAAGAAACTCATTAATGGTAGAAGGATGGTAGGCCTTGTAGAGATACTCCATGGTGTACCAACTGCAATGGAAGAAGGCTGTTCAAGACACTGAGGGAAATTCCAGAATGAGCAAGAAGTGGAGGAGACATGGTATAGAAGTACCATGGAAGTCAAATCAGAATTTTATAGTCAGAATTCTTTTAACATCAATGGCTGTAATTAATAGAAAACTTTATCAATAATTTATTTCCCAACATCCCAATGAGGGTATTTCCTTCTATGTTCTATTTGAGCAGTTATCATTATTTTAATTTTACAGATGAGGAAAAATACTCAGAGGTGAAATGACTATTGCCACATAGATAGTAACTATGGGAGCCAGGAAGTCAAATCCATTTCTTCAGGCCCCTAGCCGAGTGCTTATACCAGTACCTGATTCCACCATCTGTAATATCTGCTTAAAGTAGCAAGAGTTCCGTAATGCATAAAACAAGAAGCCACTAACATTGAAGATAGTTATCATGAACACTTTTAATGCTCTTTTTTCCATATGAGATATTCCAAATTTCTTCTATCAGTCTGCTCATGACAGTTTTTTGAATTCTCTCTCCTATCCTTTACAGGGGTCAGCAAACTATGAATTTCAGACCAAATCTGGTTATCCACCTTATGACCATGAACTATGAATGTTTTTTTTTTACATTTTTAAATTATAAAAAATGCTTTATAATTTCAGAATGCAAAAAACATTTTTACCTCACAGGCCTTATAAAAACAGGGGGAAGGAAGGATTTGGCCTTCAGGCTTCTGCTCTAGAATAGCATTTATTTATCAACATTCCACTTAAACAATTTTAAGCTCTTAGGATAGTGATATAGGGCATTACCATGTAGCAGAAAAGGGGTAGAATAAAAAAAAATATAAACCATGAGATCTGGTCCCATCTCTTTAACTAACTAGCTATGGCAAATGAGTATAATCCCTGACTCTTTCTGGAACTCAGTTTACTTCTCCGAAAAGTCTGAGAATTAAACTATTTTTTTATCTCTGAAATTCAATTATTTTAACTGACAATAACTCATTCTTCCAGTAGTGCCAAATAATTACAGTAAAGGGAATGGCCAAATATTTCTGTACGTACAATCCCATCCTACCTAATAGGCTCAATCACACAGCAACTGACAGTACCTTTATTCATTGTTAATTTTCTTCAGTGATAGTTTGTCAGTCAGCTAAAATTTGCATGAGCTAAGTGCCAATCATATAAAATACACAACTACAAGTTACTGAAGTGCTATTAACAATAGCCTTGGCTGTCTTGGTTGGACATTTTGCTGGGAAATCTTCCTTTGATATAACAGGAGATAAGGTTTTTTTTTTGAAACAAATATACATGTTCCAAATGGGATGATAGGCTTTCACCTTAAGGAAGCTATCACATGTTCTGAAAATATGTATTTGTCCTTTCTAAGAAATAGTCTGAGAACCTCTAATTGTTAATAGAGATCTGTAACATTTAGTTACTACCAATGTGTTATGTATGTTTGGTCATTAGACCTGGAAAAATTTTTGTAAAGATGTATCATCCACTGTGCATTTTGTAATGAAAATCCAAATTTCATCAGGAGCAAAGAGTTGATTCAATATCTCATCAATAATTAGGTTTTGAATCAAATAATAGAAGTGAAACATCAGGAATTGATAGCTGTTCACTGTGCATTCTTATAGTACATGAAAAGAAATTAGTTTTTCCAGACTCCAAGTGATCTGTCAGCAATCTTTCACTCTGCTTAAGTGCCAACCACATTCTCAACACCTCTGATTCCTTTCACTATGCCCTTATTCCTGTGCTGTTAGTTATATAGTCCCTTCTGCTATGATGACTGATACATGGCATTTTAACTTGGTCCCTGGTACTGTAAAATGTCACAGTATAGTTCTTTCTTTTAAGACTGTCAACAACATATAGAGTGATTTATGCTCCTGGAACTTTGCTTTAATAATCATTTTGTTTTTTACTAATTATTTTTATATAAATATTTAGCAAAATTACTCACAATAAAAGTTAAATATTCCTATAGTTTATAAAATGATGTATTAATGATATAACAACTAAGAACTAAGGCTCATTGCACTCACATTTTTTATAAGGGATTCTTTTTCAGTCATTGATTATGTATATTGTATACATATTTAAATATGTATACACCCACACATATGATAAATATGGCTAACATTTACATAGCCCTAACTCTGTGCCATGTACTTAATAATTATTATCTGATTTAATTTTCACAGCCACCCTAGTAATGGGTGCTTTATTATCCCTATTTTATCAATGAGGAAATTAAGGCTAGCAGAGATTAAGTGACTTATGCAGGGTTACACAGCTAGTGTCTGGGACCATTTTTGCAGTCAGGTATTCTTGACTCCCGCCTGGTAATCTTATCTACTGAGTCACCTAGCTACTCTAATAATATAGCTAACATTTATATAGTAGTTACTACTTGCCAGGCACTACTCTAAGAACTTTACAAATATTTCCCTATTTGATCATCACAATAATCATACACATTTAAATGGCTTCCCCAGGATCAAACAGCTAGTAGGTTTCTAAGGCCAGATTTGAACTGTGCTCTTCTTGACTCTATTCCCAGAGTTCTATCTACTGAACTACCTAACCTCTGTATTTGGGTAAATGTGAGTGTGTACACATATAAATTTTAATGGGCTGGAAACTTGGAAAAATGTAAAATCTACCTGAGGAACAATTAATATTCAATATGATCAGTTTGTGGTTTGATGACATAGAATTAAAAACTTTATGTAGAAATTCTATGATCTCAATGACAGATCTTATATGAGAAGTGATTGCAGCAAAAGGAGGGCATATTAAATCTTAAAAGGGTTAAAGATTAAAAAAATATAAGGTTTATTGTATAAGTAAAAATATTTATTTTACTTTGTCCCAATTAACTTTCTTGTCACCATAAATAGGAATGAATGAGTGGAACTAACACTTGGAGAGGTGTTTTGATCCTCAAAGAGGATAGTTTGCTTGAAAAATAAACTAAAAGAAAGAAAATATTGATGTAATAATTTTACTCTTTTCAATCATTCTGAGTTGATAACTTTGGCTGCCTTCTACCTAACCTAGGCCTGTTACATCTTCTCCCCACTTCCCCCTTAAAGAGATTACACAACCCTCAAGAGATTAGGGTAATTCTTATCTAATGATAATGGGTCAAGCTTCTTACTGTTACTTTTGTCTCTGTTATATCTATGCTTTAATATGAAATATTTGAAGATGGTTAAGGCTGTGTGCTGTGAAAGGTAAAGAAGGTGATCCTCTAAGAAGTCTGGGACCAGAGTCCATGCTGGATGTTATGACCAACCAGACTAGCACTGAGGCCCTGAGGAACAATATCTGATAAACTGAGGCCAGCAGTAGCTGAGACTTGAACTCATCTAGTAGCAATGCCATGTTTGATCTGAATTTGGTGGGATCAGTCTTACATATAAATTGTATTATTTCTGACTTCACTTTCCCCATGGTCTGAGATGGTATAGACAAGAGTGAGTGTACCAGATGTTGAATGGATACAATAGAAACAAAAGTAACAGTAAGATCCTATTTTCAGGACTTTGTGTTAGGTTTAAATCAATCAGCCCATTAATAAAAACCACTGTTCTAAGCACAAGAAGAGAATCTGAGACCTTTACCCTCACCAAAATGCTCTCCATATCTCATTTATCATTTCCAGTCCCATATAGTACAGAAAAACCACATACCATGACTGTGGTCCTGGCTGGCTAGCACATTTTAAAAATACTCTCCAGTTCTGCTTACTGAGCAAATCATCAGTCTGAATTCTCATTACCTTTTTAGCAGGCCAGAAGAAGTTACAGAATGGCTGCGCCTGGTCTAAATAAATATTGTATCAGAGCACACTACTCATGCTCAACATGACTTGGCTCTTTGTCTAGTCACCCATTGCACTTCAGTATTCCAAAAGAGCCATCTTTTGGATTCCATCAATATGAATATTCCCTTCCTTTAATCAAATTGGAAATCTTAAGAATCACAGTCTATGACTTAATGAATCATACTGGGTCAAAAAGAAATTGTCTACTGCTATCCAGTCTTTTGACTGAAAATGTCTCTGAACTTAGCTATGGTACTCATGTGAATACTTCCTAGCTTAGTATGACCTAAGAAAGCTCATGTTTTACTGACAGAGCCACTGAGAACCCAGGGTCACCCCTGAAGGATAATAAAGCATCAGAATAGGAGTTAAATGGATGATCTGATTGAAACTTTACCTTAAGCTAAGCCCTCTCCAAAACATCTGTGTCCACTGAGCCCACTTTGCAGGTTCATGAAGCTGAATGAACTTGTCAGCCAAGGCATCTCAGAATAGCCAGGCTCCAAATATCCTTTGTTCTGTCTTCCAGGAGTAAAACAATAGAGATAGCTGCCTTGAGCCCCTAAGGCTCATTAGGAGGCCAAGTTGACAGGTGAGGTCTCCCTCACTTGTCAGTCTGTCATAAGACAATCTATAAGGGTAAAAAAGATTAGTTTGTGATTGCTCTTTCATACCCAGAAAAGGTTTTTCCAACATCTGGAAAAGAAGTGAAGGCAGGCTAAACTAATGTGTCAAAGTACAAAAACAGGTCCAAATTTAGTACAGTGTAATAATGTAGCTCAATTAAATTGCTATCTTAACACCTAGTTATTACTAAGGAGTAGGAGTTGTGATGGGCTTTCCCCACTATGGAAAGTGAAGAGAGGATCTACATAATGATTATAACGCAATCTGAATAAATTGGGGAAGTAAGAGATAGTGTTTGAGAGTAGACTCTCTGAGAATTTTGAAGTTTACCACACAAGCCAGGAGAGCCCTTGCTATAAATTCAGAGATTACATTTCTAATTACAGTTACAATTCTTTAATATCTTTCAATGAATGAGTATATTAAAAATGCTTATTATGCGCCAGGCACAGATTTACAAATGCAAAAGTGAGACAGACCCTCCCCATTAGAAATACGAATTCTAATAGGGAGGGACAACACATTTGTTGAAGGGCAGACTTGATAAGGAAGTATCTGGAAAGTAATAAGGATTGTGTTAAAGCCATAGGGCATCCAAAAGAAAAACTGTTTTTGGAGCAATGGTAGTCTTGATTTAATTACTGTTTCCAAGACCCTCCCCTCCCCCCCAAAAAAAAAGTCTACTTGAATTTGTGCACAAGTCACTCACCAAACAAGATAGATTTACATCAGGGCAGAAATGCCAAACCTGAGTGGATATATTACAGTAGGGGTACAGGTGAATGCTTTCTCCAGTCCAGTTACGTGGCAGATGTACTTTAAATAGATACCATGATGTTATGAAAAGAAAAGTGGACCTACATTTAAATCCATACCCCAATATTTAATCCCTAAAACCAATGTCAAACAATAGCAGGCCCTGAGGAATACTTCTCCTATGCCCAAGACCCTACTGTCAAGTTCCCACCAAGCACTGGACATCCACTACAAATTTTGTGCCCCTTGTCCAAACTTCACTTGTGTTAGAGGTAACTCACAACCCTGCTCTAATTCAATCCCTAGGTACTCTAACCACTACTCAAATGTTATTAGACAGGGTTATAGCAGATAATCTTGCATGGATAAGCAGTAGTCAATCATCAACTTTTCCTCTTCCTCTAAAACTTTTTCTTTTGCCTCTGATAAGATTATCATCTGGGCTTACCACCTGTCCTGCTGCCCAACCCTCTGAACCCTGAGACATTGTCATCTGACCTGTTCTTACAGTCTACGGACTGTACAGTACTTGTCATCCACTCTGCTGGTCTATTAGGAGATTCTTTTATACCTTCAGTTGAACCATCCTATATGCACTATCTCCCCTATTTCAAATGTGAGAACTCTGAGATGAGGGACTACATTATTTATTTATTTATTCACTTATTTATTTATTTATTTGTTTACTTATTTATTTGTTTGTTTGTTTGTTTATTTGTTTATCTATCTATTTATTTATGTATGTATCCACTGCCTAACTAAGTGCTTTGCAATAACATGTGTATTTTACATGATTTTCCATTCCACTTATGACCTCTATGGCCATTAGGGAGTAAATGACTTCTCGTCTTGAAACTCAAAACTTCTTTGCTACAAAAGATGGGAAATAACATTGAAAACAGTCTTGGCACTGGACTTAGGTGACCTGGAATCAAATCCAATCTCTGATGCTTTCTACTTAGGTGATCCTTGCCAATTCACTTAACATCCTTGCTTTTCATTTTCCTCCTCTATGAAATGAGGGAGATGAAATAAATGAGTGAATGATTTAATTGGCAAAAAAATATTAAACACCTACTACATGTCAGGCACTGTTCTAAGCATTAAAAATACAAATATATTTATACTGCAGATATTTTGTATGTACCATGTTTGCATGTTGTTCTCCTCCATTGGAATAGGAGTGCCTCTGAGGGCAACAACATTGTTTTTTTTTGTTTTTTCTTTTTCTCTTCTCTGTGTACCCTGCACTCAGCACAGTGCCTAACATATAACAAGTGAGTACTAAATTTATATTTATTAATTTTACAATGTCTATCGAGTCTCTTCATATATTTAGGGAGAAATATTTAATCTTTTTATAGCCACCTTAAAATGATTGACTTTGTGCTTCATTAATGTTGCATTGATTTTTATTAGGGTATTATCAAAATCTGCTATGTTCCATTTTAGTTCCAAAAGTGTATAATAAGACAGATAATAGATGATAGTTAATTGCTTTAAATACTATATTCTCACTTGATGTCTAGGTTGTACTATGGATAGGTTGGAAGTCTAGAAGATTTTAATTCAAACACAGCTCAGACACTAACTGTATGACCATCAGCAAGTCACTTAACCTGTTGGCTACAGTTTCCTCATCTATAAAATGCTAATAATAATAGCAAATGCTTTGCAGAGCTTTTGTGAGGATAATACAAAATAATATTAGTAAAATGCTTTCCAACCTTAAATGCTGTATAAATATTAATTAATGTGATGATAATTATAATGATGATGAAGATATGATGATGGTGGTGATGATGGTGATTTTTTTTTTAATTTCAAGCTTCCACCAAATGTAAATATATTTAGCCATAGTCTTTTCCTTAATATATTTTTTCTTAATGCATTTTGTCAGTAAGAGATGAAAATATTTGAAAGTATAACCTTTATTGATTAGTTCTACGTGACCACTAGATTCAAATTTGAACCCTTCTATCACTATCTTTTCTTTTTTAGTACATGAATAATTTTATAATTATTGATTCTGAATTGCTTTTTAATTAATTTATTTCTTTTTAGTTTTCAACATTCACTTCCACAAGATTTTTAGTTCAAAATTTTCTCCCTATCTCGTCCCTCCCCCTACTCCAAAATGGCATGCATTCTTAATACCCTTTCCCCTAATCTGCCCTTCCTTCTATCCCCCCTTCTCTTATTTCCTTCCCTTTCTGTTTTCCAATAGGGCAGGATAGATTTCTATGTACCCCATTGCCTGCTTATCTTATTTCCCAATTGCTTGTGAAAATAATTTTTTAACATTTGCTTTTAAAACTTTGCATTCCAAATTTCCTCCCTTCCTCCCTCCCTACCCATCCTTATTGAGAAGGCAAGCAACTTGACACAGGTTATGCATGTGTAGTCATGCAAAACACTTCCATAGTAGTCGTGTTGTGAAAAACTAAGTATATTTATTTTCCTTCATCCTATCCCACCACCCATTTATTCTATTCTCTCTTTTGACCCTGTCCCTCCTCAGAAGTGTTTGCTTCTGATTACCCCCTTCCCCCAATCTACCCTCCCCTCTATCATTTCCCTGCTTTCTTATCCCCTTCCCTCCTACTTTCCTGTAGGGTAAGATAGATGTCCATACCCAATTGAGTGTGTATGGTATTCCCTCCTTAAGCCAAATACAATGAGAATAAGATTTACTCATTCCCTCTCACCTTCCCCCGCTGTTTTCCACTATGAAAACCTTTTCTTGTCTGTTTTATGTGAGATAATTTACCCCATTCTACCTCTTTCTTTCTCCTTCTCCTAGTATAATCCTCTGTCACCCCTTAATTTTATTCTCCAGATATCACCTCTTCATCTTTAACTCACCCTGTACCCTGTGCCCTCTGTCTGTCTATCTATCTATCTATCTATCTATGTATCTATCTATCTATCTCTACATATAATTTTTTCTCTCCAAGTGCCCTAATACTGACAAAGGTCTCATGAGCTACAAATAGCATCTTTCCATGCAGGAATATAAACAGTTCAACCTTATTAAGTCCCTTTTGATTTATTTTTCCTGTTTATCTCTTCATGCTTCTCTTGAGTCTTGTATTTGAAAGTCAAATTTTCTACTTGGCTCTGGTCTTTTTATCAAGTCACTTTTGATCAGCCATTCAATTCTCCCTCCATGGTCATGAGCTCAGGAAGCATCTGCAGCCTCAGGGCTGTGTCAGTACTGGGACTGCAAATACACTTCTTTCTCACCAAGGTCACAGACCTTTCCTACTGACCTTCTAAGTTGTCTTTGGCATTTGTGGGTTGAGAAGTCTGGAAACAGCCAGCTGCCTGTGATTCAGTACTATGAGGCCTTCTCTAGGTTCACTGAGGCCTGGTCTTTGCATGCATGCCCAAGTTGAACTGCACTCTTCTCCCAGCACAGCATAATAGACCTTTCCAATCAACCATCCAGGTTGTCTTGGGCTGGAAATTTGTTTCATTCTGTCTTTTTGTGGTTTCTTCTGCTTTAGAATTTGTTTAGAGCCATTTTTTTTACAGGTATTTGGAGGGGTTTAGGGGAGAGCTCAAGCAAGTCACTGTTTTTACTCCACCACCTTGGCTCTACCCTTGAATTCTTGATATTAAAAGAAGATCCATGAGATCAACAGCTTTTTTTAGTAGAACTCTATAGATAGATGTCTATTACCTATATTATGTGATTAATATTTTATTTTATTTCCTATCTAATTTTCAATCTACACTTAGTTGCATTTAAGAATGCTTGCAAAAAACTTATGCCTAGGAAGAACAATGGTGGACTTAAATTGAATACTTGAAAAGTGCTACATTTTAGGTTAATAATTTTTTTATGTTGCTATGTCTAAGGAATGTTTCAAAGAAAGTACAGTTTTTCAGCAGACATAAAATATTCCAGTGTTCTTACCAAACCGGCATCAGTTTTATACATTTGTAATTTTATACCTTTTAGTGATGAATGTAGAGTGGAACAAAAAGCTTTATGACAATCAACAAAATCACTATAAATGCTATGGCAGATTGGAGCAGTGTGCTCATTATTTGCCAAATTGAGAATAAATTTTCTTTTCTTTCCTGTGAGTATGTGAAACAACCATTTTTGTCATCAGTCAACATATTGTTTTCCTTGAAAGTGGTTATGTTTTTTATTAGTGATTAGTGATACTAACTGTGAATACTTTATGCAAAGACCTAAAAAAATAATGGACATATTTCAACATATCTTTGGTGTTCTCATTTGACATGTGGTCCTGTCAATAAACAATGGAATAATTAGAATTGCATCTAAGGGAAAGTTCATAAAATGCTTCTCCAGTATTTCATGTTTTGTTGTCTTTGAGTCAATAATTATGATCTTTTCTGGTCCCTGTCACTTTTCAATTTTACTGAGAATTTAGGGAATCAGTCACCTCCTCTGATATAACTGTTCTATTGCACACTATATTAAAGCTGTTCAAGCTTTCATTTTGCATTTGATGGAAGTGTTTTGTTTCATTTTTTGTTTTTGCTTTTGTTTTTTTTCTCATTGTACTGGATTTAAAGAAAACAAATAGATGACCAGACATTTTCTGGTTCTCCCACAAATCTGGTTTCTTTACTTTCCAGTTCTTTGGAGTAAAGATTTTGATAGCTATTGACTTCTTTATTTTGTTCTTTGTGCTTCTTTAAGTCTTTGTGACATACTGTCTGTCAGTATTTTGTTTTCAATAACTGATTAAATGAATCTAAAATTTCTGATATGCTTTTGTTTCATTTTCCAGCATCATTTCTGCATATTTTTTCCTTTTTTGTGGCCTTTTATTAGGCAAAATAGCAGCCAAGTTTTCTGCTGCATGGGTGAATTAAATATTTACACAATCCACCATTGTTTTTCTACATGCCATTATCTGCTTCCTCAAAATCCTTCTGCCATGGTAGTATTTGATGCCTCTCCTTTGCAAATTCCTCAACAACTCTACTTTTCCTCCTTTAGTCCTTATCCTTACAGTGGTTGCATGCAGGAACTAAACTATTTATATACTTTCTGTCAAATATTGTGGGAGTATGTAGTTGTTCACTATAGTTAGAGCAGATAGATTTTTGAAAAAATAGATTATTTTTATTATAGTTAGATTCATATATCAAACTTTTTTTTTTTGTAATTCCAGTATATATCCATCTCCTATAAAATCATTTGAGACTCTGGAATTGCCACTGTGATTGCTGAAGCATCATGAATTCCTTTCCTATGTTCTCAGAAATGCTCTGCTTAGAAGTGTGCTATAGGATTTTCTATGCCCAGGAATCAACATTATCTGGTCTATTGTTTCTGGAATCCCTTTTCCACAATATTCTGAAAATCAGGAGAACATTTTCTGATATCTGGTCATTTGTTACCTTTTCCATTTTCTAACAATCTTTGAAGATTAGTTATGCTGTTTGGTAATCTGATTTCAAAGGACTTCCAATAATATGAGATGTAACATTTTGGGGGGTTGACTAGAATTCTTTTAAAGCAGTCTAATTTCCACTATCTTCACATCTAATTCATGCTTCATTTTTATTTTAATTGAATTTATCTACCCTTTCTAATCTGATTTTTTCTACTTTGATAAAGAGTATAGGAAAAATAAACAGAAATTTAGGAGCTCTATGCAATATCTTCTAACATTATATTTGCTTCCAACAAGTGGAACTATGCTTATGTTTATTCTTCATGCTCCAAACATAGTTTCTGAAAGCCTTTTTTTTGATGTTCTGGCACTTTTGTAAGCACTAACTCCTACTAGACTTCAGCCATCCTGCGCAATTTTGCATCTCCATTGTATTCTTTCCCATGCATCTTTTATTATGTGATTTAATTTCTCTTCTAAAAGTCAATTTATTGTCAATTTGGTAATTGGTGAATATGATGACTCAATGTGATATAGCGTTTATACTGTCTTTGTTAATTGCTACATATATATACATATATACCTTATCGGAGACATTATTATGGTTTCTTCATTTGTTCCTTTCGTTCTTCATATAAGTTTTAAAAGCTGCATTTACAAATGCTTAGAACAATTTCAGAAATGGAAGTGTTGACAAATATGAATAGTGCAGAGTTGGCTATCTTAAAGCCAAATTCCCAAGAAAGATTGACTTCAAAATATTTTCCACCACACTGCCACAATTTGTTCACTTCACTCAGTTATTATGCTAGATATGCCACCAATGAGAGAAGGGCTGTTTAACAGTTTTTGTGTCATAGACCTTTTTGGCATCCTGGTTAAGACTTCTTAGATATAAGGGTTTAATTCAAAAGGGAACTAACTATTTTGAAATGTAATTATAATTATTTTAAAACAATAAGTTACTAGATCCTAGTTTAAGAACATATGAATTATAGAATAATTTCAGAATTTTTTTTTCCTTTAAAAATGCAAAGACCTCTAGGAAAATTAAAGAAAGTACATTCATTTGTACATCAATGAGAATTAGTTCAATCAGATTATTTTTATCCTAATATCTATCTGAGATCAATTAAATGAGAAAATTGGAGGTTTGATTAGGAGGAGAGGCAAGTGATTTGAGTATGTGGAACTTTATGGGGAGAAGGTAGTTGTAGGATCTAATTATATGACAGTACAGAATGAAGGCACTGAAGAACTGGGAAGAAGGGATAAAGAGACTGATCAAACTGAGATGTAGATAAGTAAAAACCTATTTCAGATCCTTGCTTGTGCCTGACTTTGGGTCAGAGAAGTTGGAAAAACTCTTCTCACATCACTGTTATTTCTCTTATTACTTTACATTATTTCTCCTTTCTTTGTCCCTTTCTTTTTTTTAATCTTTTCTGCCCCCTTTCCTTTTTGTTTCTTATAAATTCACCTTTTGTCTTGTCTCATAGGACTTATAGCTCAAGCTTGTACTACTAATACTATATTTTAACTTTTAGGTGGAATAGGGTTTATGATTTGGCATGAACAACTGCTTTTACTATTTACCACACAAACTATAGAAAATGCTTTTCAAATTCTGAATCAATATTTGAAAACAGGGTAAAGGATAAGAACTAAACTTGTGATTTGCTGATGTAGGGAACAAGCAATGAGAAAACTGTGCATTTTTTAGGGCAGTAAATGTTACAGTGGATAGAATGCTGGGCTTGTAGTCAGGGAGACAGAATTCAAATCTACCTTCATACACATACTAGCTGTGTGACAATGCAAGTCACTTAACATCTGCCTCAATTTCCTCAAATCTGAAATGGGGATAGTAACAACATCTATCTCGGACAGTTATGAGGATCATTTCAGGTAATAATAGTAGTTAACATTTATATAATACTTTCTTTGTGCCAGAGCCCAGGGTCTGTATATTTATACATATATTCAAGCACACGTGCGCACACACACACACACATACACACACACATATTCTTTCCATCCTTCATGACTTAGAACACTGAAAGATTAAATGACTTACTCAACCAATATGTACAAAAGACACATCTTGAACCCAGGTATTCCTACTTCAAAGGCCAACCCCATGTACATTATGTTAATGCCACTGCCAGTGCTACTTTTGTAATTCCACCGCAATCACCCCAATCACCATCTACGTCAACACATTTGTACAGCACTTTATCATTGAAAATTCAATATTTGTACATTACTCACTTTTATTGTCATAATAACTATGAGAAAACTAGGATAAGTATTGTATTATGGGATAATAGATTTAGTCATAGAAAAACTTAGAGCTCATTGCATACAGCCTCTTACTTTTGCAGATGAGGAAACCAAAGAATAGACAGGTTAAATTAATTATTCGAGGTCATATAGCTAGCAAGTATCTACAGAAGGATATGAAGTTAGGCCTTCCAGACTGAAAGACCAGCACTCTATACCTTGAACCACCTGGCCACTCATTTATAAGTTAAATTAAAGTTGATAAAAATTAAGTAATCTGCCCTAAGTGACTAATCTAAGAAATGATGGGATGAGGACTAGATTCCATGTTGTCTCATATAAAATTTGGTATGTTTTGCATTATCCTAGGCTGGATAATACATTGAGGAATAAGATGAGGTAGCAGCCAAAAACGTAATACCACTTCAAAAGTTTAGTTGCTTTAATTTAAGCTTCGTAAACTTTAGTTTATCTTATAAAGATTTTTTCTGTTTTTTGGCAGCCTTAATTCCCAACTTATAAATATTAGAAGATGACATGGGATAACTATTCCTCCTATCTGTTTATAAGTATATTTTTCAAAATTTGCAATGCATATTTTAATGTGAACTTTTAAACTTAGCCTTTTTCAGTAAAGAGATTTTCAGTGTTTAGTATTTCAGCATATTTCACCCTAAATCATTTGCCCTAGAATATTAAGATAGCTTCTTTTGAAAATCTATCCAACTGAAATCATTATTTGCATGTTTGCACTATGCATACTAATTCAAAATGCAGAGAATAAGTTCACTATCTGCAAATGTTTATAATGATTAAAATGAACAAGAAAATAGCATTTGCTTACTCAACATCAGAAGTATGAAAAATGCTGCCATGTATGAAATTCATCCAAATATTCCTGACTAGGTTTAACTAAAATTAATTAATTTTCTTTTAAAACTGAGATCACCTCTTGTAACCCTTTAGACCTCTGCTATAATTATATGATATAATCTGTTATTATAAATAAAATTAATTGGTAGTAAGTATTGCTATATTCAATTATGTTTTTTATAAATGATGGCTTATTTATTGGTTATTCATGCAAATATTTTCTTTTTCCCACTTAACAGTATTTTATTTTTTCCAATTACATGTAAAAATAGTTTTCAACATTCACTTTTATAAAATTTTGAGCTCCAAATTTTTTCTTCTCCTCCCTTCCCCTTCCCCCTCTCCAATATGGTAAGCAATCTGATATAGGGTATACATATGCAATCATATTAAACATAATTCCACATTAGTCATGTTCCAAAAGGAGAACCAGAACAAAAGGAAAAAAAACCATGAGAAAGGGAAAAAAGAGAAAATAGTATACTTTGATCTTCATTCAGACTTCATAGCTCTTTCTCTAGATATGGATAGCATTTTCCATTATGAATCTTAGAATTGTCTTAGATCATTGTATTGCTGAGAAGAGCAAAGTTTATCAAAGTTGATCATCACACAATGTTGTTGTTTCTGTGTATAATGTTCTCCTGGTTCTAGTCACTTCACTCAGCATCAGGTCATGTAAGCTTTCCTAGGTTTTTTTTTTTTTAAATCCACCTGCTCATCATTTCTCATAGAACAATAGCATTCCATTACATTCATATACCACAACTTGTTCAGTCATTCCACAATTGATGGACATCCCCTCAATTTCTAATTTGCAAAGGTTGTCTTTTACGTCATTTGTAGCATTTTTCCTAGTCACAAAATAAGCATTCTACAATACTGTAAGGATAATATGTATGAAAGGGTAAAAATTCAAAAACCTGGAAATAGATTCAGCCTAGGAGACATTGATGGATAGAGGAGTAGACTCAGGGAAACTTGGGCAGAGAGGAATGAAACATTTATTTATCTATAAGATGGGAATAACAAAAATAACAGTAATGATTATTATAAATATAGCAACAATAGCAATACATTTATCTGATTCTCTAACATTTACAAACAAATTTCCTTATATTGCCAAAGAGAAATGTGGACAACCCTTTGAGGTAGGTAGCCCAAAGAATATTATTCCCATTTTAGTTATGGTGAAGATTAAGTTCTGGGAATTTAAGTGATACAGCCAGGATCAAACAGCTACTAAATGTCAAAAGTGGGATTTGAAACCAATATTCCAAGTCCAGCA
Source organism: Vombatus ursinus (assembly GCF_900497805.2). Taxonomy (NCBI): domain Eukaryota; kingdom Metazoa; phylum Chordata; class Mammalia; order Diprotodontia; family Vombatidae; genus Vombatus; species Vombatus ursinus. The sequence continues at coordinate 64,809 of NW_020954426.1, forward strand.
CAGTAATATTAACACTACACAGACACATAACTAAGAATTTTGCAACTAAAGCAAAAGACAGTTAAGGAATACTTAGTTGGTGGGTTTACTATTGTTCATTTATTATGTTAACTAGAGTAAAGAACAAGGATGGATTGGTATGGGAAAGAAGAAGCTCAGCCCTGTGATTATCAAGGAGATTCTAACACAATGTAATAGAAATATTTTAAATATCTACTATAATTGAGGCCCTGAGTTAGGTGCCATGTATACAAAACACCACAAGACACTATCTCAATGTTTATGAAGCTTACATTCAAAAAGAGAATGTAACATTTAAACATTTTTTTTAAAAAGCAATGTAATCTGGAGAGGGAGAAAGCATTAAATATGATAACATATAAAATGCTATTAAAACCTTAAAGTATTATGTAATTGCTAGCTATTTAATAGGAATTAGAAAAAGGAAAGTTTTCGTGGAGAAGTAGCACATGAGCTGCATCTTGAAGAAAAGTATGGGTTACCAGAAGGAGAGATGAGGAGGAAATATATTTCAGGTATGAGAGGCAGTCTGTATATTATCTTGGACAATTCTGAAATTGGGAAGAAATTAATAGGTCAATTTGCCTAGAATATAGAGTTTGAGAAAGGGAATAATGTCGTATTAAGATAGAAGGCTGTATGAAGTCAGATAACTATATGGGGAATAGAGAGGCTACATTAGAAGCTTTGATTTCAGTTAAGAGAGCTACTAATTATTCAGAAAAGAGGTGAGGGTTGCCTGGCTGAAGATGATAACCTAGAAGGAAGGAGACAGATGAGAGAGATGTCATAGGGGTAGCATGAATAAAACTTGAAAAAATGATTGGTTGAGGCAGATGAAGACAGGGAATAGTCAATAATGACTGAATTTGTGAATGAGAAAGATTGGTAGAATGAAAGAGCTAATAAAAGAAACAAATGTGGAGTGCGGAGGAAATAATGAATTCTATTTTAGAAATGTTGGGAACTGAGAAAAGACTATCTGATTTAATAATTGAGAAATTCTAGATAACCTTGCAATGAACAATTTCAATTGAGTAGTGAGCTAAGCTGAATGGGATTGAGAAGTGAATGGAAGTAAGAAAGTGGAGGTGAAGAGTATAGATATTCCTGGGATATTGTCTATGATAGGGAGGAGACATATAGGCTAATAGCCTCCTATTTTAACATTGCTGAACAAGTGCTATTTGGACCATGTATTACCTGTTCAGGTGAAAGTGTGGAAGGAGAGAAGATCTGCCATCCTTTTTTACCCACTCACCTCTCTTATTTAACATCATCCCTGATGGCATGGCAGGAGCCCATCTTTCCTGCTTTGAGATGATGGCAAATGAAATTCTTATACAATATTTTGGGCAGTAGCTTACATGTAAACTTGATGCAATGATTGTCAGTCATATGTATGTGTTTTCAGGATGTAATTGGGAGAAGGAAAAGGAGAATATCAACCTAAGGCTCAGGGTTCATGCATCAGTATTTATAAATTTATCCACCTCTCCCAAATAAAGAAAAAAGTTCAACCACAGAAGGAAACAAAAAAGGTTTTGCTTCAGTTGGATGGTAAGATGTCATTGTTCTTTGGGTGCTATGAGGGACTGAAGGCTGAAGCCTCACTACAACTTGCCATTAGAAGGGAGAGGAATTCTATGCTCTTCACTCCAAAGTTCCCAAGTATCTAATTCTTTCTCAATAAGGAGGTTAAAATATTTCTAGATGGAAGGGAGATGCAGAATAGCCATTACCCTTCCCTTACTACACTCTATTCTGGGTCTCAATATTTTTGCCAATATATTTTAATTATACTGCTAAATATTTTTCAATTATATGTAAAAAAATAACATTTTAAAAATTAAGTTCTTTTCCTTTTCTAAAAATACATTATGGATATAGAACTAGGAGTGGTATTGCTGGGACAAAGAGTATGCATAGTTTTATAAGCCTTTGGGCATAGTTCCAAATCATTCTCTAGAATGGTTATACCAGCTTATCACTCCAACAACATTGCATCAGTGTCCCTATTTTTCCACATACCCAAGAACATTTGTAATTTTTTTTTTGGTCATATTAGCCAATCACATAGAGGTGAGATTGTACCTTAGAGTTGTTTTAATTCCCATTTCTCTAATCAATAGTGATTTTGAGTATTTTTTCATATGACTATAGATAGCTTTGATTTCTTCTAAAATTTTCTTGTTCTTATCCTTTGTTCATTTATCAATTGGGGAATGACTCATGTTTTTAGAAATTCAATTAAGATCTCTATATATTTGAGAAATTAGGCCTGTATCAGAGAAACTTCTTATATTTTTTCTCACAGTTTCCTGCTTTCCTTTCATTCTTGGCTGCATTGGTTTTGAATATGAATAGCCTTTTTAATTTAATTTAATTGAAATTATCTATTTTATATCCTATAATGTTATCACTTGTTTGGTCATGAATTCTTCTCTTATGGAAAGATATGACAAGTAAAATTTTCCATACTCCCCTAATTTGCTTATAATGTCACCTTCACCTATTTTGACCTCTGTTCCCTTCCTTCCTCCAAAATTCTTTTAAACATTCTTTATGTTTTCCAATTATCAATTAATCAACCAAGTAATCAAATGTAAGCTTCTTGGGAGCAAGGACTATTTACCTTGCTTGTATTGGTGTTCCCACCACAGCAGTTGGTGCATACTAAACCCTTAATAAATATTTTATCTATCTATCTATCTATCTATCTACCCATCTACCTAGACTTGGATAGATGTGTGACCTAATAGTTTTGCATGTTTCCCCCCAAAATGCAAACATGCCCACGTTTGCATATTCTTTGGTTATGTTTGTCCATGTTTTCTCATAAATTCATCAAAGAATAGAAACTCAGTATTCTGCAGACTTTTGCCTGGCATTGGGGAGATATTCCCTTTTCTATAACCCTACCATAGTTTCTGCAAAAGCATACGGAGGTCATACAAGAATGAGTGCCATTTTATTTCACGAGTTCTCATGTTTCCTGGCTAGCCTACTGGTAATGAACCTTTCTTTATTTAAAAAGACTGATCTGTTGCTAAAATTATAAACCAATCCTATATGTCATGGATAAATTGACAACCCAAAGCAGTGGTGTTCTGTATTTATCTGGGGGGATGGGGAGGGCTCAGACTAGAACCTCACCAGGGGTCAAGACTTAATATAATGATTCTCAAGTAAAGGAGACTGAGAAGTAGTCACTTAAGTAGGAGGGCATTTAGGAAAGATTAGTGTCTTTAAAAACTGAGAGGCAATTGTTAAATTTTTAGCAAAAACATTTATATCTCAGGAAAAAAAAGCAAACACTACAAATCAGAGCTTTGTTAATTGTTTTGTTGATTGTTTATATTTAAGAAAATTATGGAAAAATGTATGTAAACTTCAAAGTATGTACTGTGTTTATTTGTTTTTTTTTTCCAGAGAGTGTATGCCAGCATACCCCTGAATTAAAATCATCTTTTTAGCACAATGAGACTTTGAAATAACCTGTTGTATAGGGCAAACCTTAAAATGAAATGTAAATATGAAATATCAATACAGAATTATAGAGTTTTAGAGCAACAAGGATCCTCTAAGATGAATAATCTGCATCCTCTCCTTTGTAGTGATATTGAAAATAAGACCTAGAGAGGTCAATTAATTTGACAATAACAATATTTGTTAGTTGGTAAGATGGGATTAGAACAGATTTTTGTAATTCCAGTGACTTTTCCATCATACTGCTCTTGATTTCATTAGCAATTTTGATACTTGACTTGATAATACAAGGTGCCTTAATTTTATCATGAGCCATTCCTTTGCCTATTTCTCTTCTAAAATAACAAAAAATTAAAATAATGAAATAATAAATATTTACATCACACTTTATATTTTTCATTCTACTCACATTACATCATCTATATATAAATGATTGACAATTATTGAAGTTCATATTTTTTTCTCTGATGTCAGCACGGTTAGCATTTCAGATTTTTAATAAAATTATATTTCATATTACAAAATAAATCAATAATTTTAATGCCTTTTGAGTGTGGTGTATTACAAATACAAAACAAAATAGACATTGTATACATTTTTCTCAAATGTTAGATTTTATAGTATCTGTTTTCATTCAAATTGTTTCCCATACCTCAAACACCTGAATTCTTCATTCTAAATTCTGCTAGTTGTTGTCTCTGTGGCAAGTACTAATACTGAGCAACTGATTTTGAACAATTCACTGCACGTAGGACAATGGTCCAAGTCCAGTGGTGCAAAGTATGGCCTTGAGACACTTGTTCATTCAATTATTCAACAAATCATTGCAGTTCAGATAAGCCTACTTTTCTGGCAGTTTTCAAATGACAAGGCACCAGGAGTGAGTTGACAAGCTCAGGACCAGGTAATTTTTCTGTAAAAAAGAAAATTTTCCAGGGAAAATCCAGGAACAATAAAAACTAAATATGGCCTGAAGGAATCCTTATTGATATTCCATGTGTTTTCTTTGTCTTCCATATTGAGTAAATCACCAATTATTTATGCTATTAACTCAATGGGATCTTTCTGTTAAAGGACTTGGAGAAAGGGTATGTATTTCTTCTATGGGAATTATTAATGAAAGTGAACATTCCTAGAGAGGATGGAAAGATAGTGTGGGAAAGAATATAGAGGGGAAAGTCCAAAAAAGTGAAGAGAGATCAAAATCAACATTAATGGATAAGAGTATGGGAAAACCCAGAAGAGAAAGATGAAGAGAAGAAAAAATGGACAGAGGGAATTAAATGTAAGATGATTTTCCTAAGGGTCACTCTGGTATCTTGTTTTTTAAAAAAACTCAGAATCAAAGGACTACAAATTCCGACCAATATGACATTATGAATTCCTTCTACTTATCCCTGATAAGAGGCCATCATGTCATTGCTAATCCCTTAAACAAAAATCTCTCTATCCATTGCTCTTATTTTTTTTCTCCTATGTAGACAATCAGAACAAAATTAATCCTTCTTCAATGAGACATTCCATTCTTGAAGACATGAGGAATGCTGTGATCATCCTCAGCAACATATGGATATTACCTAATGATTATGTGGAGGGTAAAGAGGCAGAGATATATTGACTGATATAGCTAATCAATGATATTTATATTTCAAACAGGGGATCAAAAGACTTAAAGCTGGAATGGGCACTGACATTCTAGGTGCTCCACAAACAATCTATTCCATCTCTCAGCTCCCAGATTTTTTCTGGCTATCTCCCATGACTGGAAAGCTCATCTTCCTCTGCTCTGAACTCCATGGTTTCCTATATCTCCCAACTAAAATTTCATCTTTCCTAGAAGTCTTCTCAAAACCCTCTTAATTTTAATGCCTGCTCTCTGTTAATCTTTTATTTCCCCTGCATATAGATCTATGTGTATATTTTTGTTTACATGTCTCCCCCATTTGATTATACATTTTTTGGGGGAAGACTATATTTTGCCTCCTTTATAATCCCTAGCACTTACTTAACACAGTGCCTGGCTCATAATAGATGTTTAATAAATGTTAATAGATTATGTTATAGGGCATCTAGTCTAATTTCTGGATTTTTGGAGAAAAGATCAAAAAGTGGAAGGGGATTGATGTGCACATCTTTATATGTTGGTTGCTGTGGATTCGTCCCAGATACTGAGATTCATGTAACACAACATCTCTGCTTTGAAGGAGAGAGTGAATCACTTTTCATGACAATGTTTATAATATTTTCCTTCCCTTCAGCATTATGATGGAACTAAGTCAATTCCTTCTGATTATTTGCCCCAGTTCTGTATGCCATTCCCTTGTTTTTCTAGAATAGACACATTTTCTTAATTTTCTTTCCTTGCTTTAAACAGTTAGAACCAGACATTTTTATCTCATTTATTTTCACTACAATTGCATGTGCTTATAATTTTGAGAAATATATATTTGCCCTTTGATAATAATTATGCAATTACTTTATTAATTTTTTTTTTGCAGAAAGACATCCTTGAAAACTTGGAACCTGGAATAAACAACAACAAAAAGCAAAATCTATTACACCATTTGGATAGTGCAGTTTCCCTGGTTAAATCTTTTGTTCAGCTTTGATCATGGTGTGAAGTCCATATGACATGAATATCAGTTTCTTCTCAAATTTCTAAGTATTCCTTATTTTCTCAAGTTCAAGGTAACAGTACAGTATGAGCGTCACACAAGAAGTAAATTAAACATGCATATGTTATTAAACTTTCAACAGTATGATAAATTTAAGCATAAATATTTCTTCCTTCAAGTTGATAGATGGTTAAGGGAAAAACAAGACAAAACAAAATACTTTCGATACTAAAGGAAGTTAACTCTTCTAGTAATTTCACCTTATTTCTTCACAGCTGCAAATAAATCCTTTACCTCCAATTTTCTTCATTTCCTTCCTCTCACTAATTAATACTTCAGTTGAATTAAATATCTCTTTGATGAGAATTAAGGTTTGACTTTTTATTTTTTCTACACAGGTACAGAGCTACTGCCATGTATCATACCTGTTCTTAGTTTCTACTTAAAGTAGAATGATTAGAGAAATTCTTTCCTGTCCTAATTTATTAGGAGGAAAAAGAACACACGTTTTGCTTTTAGTCAAATGGTTTAGGAAAATCAGTAATTTTCTTGCCTTCAATTGCTAAAGGCAATGTGTAAGAGCTTCCATAAGAAATGAAGAAAACTTGGCATTCTGCCCACCAAATACATCCTATTATTACATCTGGTATTAAATTCTCTGGGATCTACCTAGATGCTAATACTTTCCCTAGTGTTGGTTTGGGCCATTAGATTAAAAAAAGGCCTAAGAAATTGTGAATTGACTGTAGTCCAACCTGATAACATTTCATGTTGCTTGCCCTTTTCCTGGGTTTGTATTAAAGAGCTCATCATCTATGCAGGTAGAAGAATTATTAGTGGTTTCATTGTCATGGAATAGTTAGGCAGCCATATGGCACAGTGAATGGAGTGTTAGTTCTGGAGACAGGAACACCTGAGTTTAAATCCAGCTTCAGATATTTACTAGTTGTATGGCCCTGGGCAAGTCACTTAACCTTGGTCTATCTCAGTTTTCTTATTTGTAAACTAAGGAGTCATGAAAGAACCTATCTCACAGAGTTGTTGTGAGGATAAAACGAGAGAATACTTATGCTCAGCACAATGCCTGTATAGTAGGTGGTTAATAAATGCTTATTCTCTCCTCCCCTCCCCATTTCTATGAAAAGTACAGAAGACCTCTGTAAGAATTAAATTTTAAATGGTTCCAAAAATGGCATCTTATAAGATACCATTCAGCTCGCTAAACTCTTATTAATATTATCTCAAAGATTAATCACAGTGTCCTCATTGACCTAGGCAATGTAAACATTTCTAAGTGTTTTTTTATTTCAAAATTTGGTTTTGTTAAAATGAAAATATGTGTATTCAAGTAATAGCAATTGTGTCTCACTAATTTTCTCCAACTCTTTACGATTTGGAAATAGTCACTAAGTTCTCTAGTTTTCACTTTTCTCATCTGTAAAATTATAGAATAAATTATCTCAAAGATCATTCCCAGCTTTAAGGGGTTAGCATTGCTTGTGGTACTGCAGAAGCAAAAACAAAAATGAAAGAATTCCTCTCCTCAAGATGTTTTCATGTGACTGGGTAGGCAGAGCAGGCACATACATGAAGACACATAAATATCTTGAAAGTTTATATATAAAGTAAATTGATCAGAAGAGAATGCTAACCACCAGGTGGGATGAGGGAGATGGTACAGGAAAGACCTATTATGAGCATTTAACCCTGAATGATAGCTTGAAGGAAGCTAGAGACTTTTGTTAGGCACAGATATTGCAAGTATAAAGGATTGCCTATGTAAAGTAATAAAGGTAGAAGATATAGTGTTATGTTCAGGGAACAATGCTTATGCAAGTTAGGCTAGAATATAGAGTACACAAATGGACTTTTAAAACTAGACTGAGTAGTGTGTATTTTATCTTAGACACTGTAGAGAGTCATTAAATTTCTTCAGGAGGAGAATAGGAAGTTCAGGTCTATGCTTTAGTGTTACTCTTTCTGTATTATCTTTTGGAATATAGAAGTCCAAAAGCTTCTGTTTTCTAGGAAAAAACAAAGAAACAAAAAACCCAAAACATTAACCCCTTTAGTCTTTATAGCCTCAAGACATTTTGTCTTGGTTAAGGGAGGTATGGTACTTCAGAATAGCTTGGAGACATATTCATGGAAGGATAAAACCAGTTTTTTGAGCCTCTTTTCTTGGGCTATTGTACAATGATTAATCCAAATCAACTATCTTAATTGGGGTTAGAAAAGTATTTTTAAGGGGTGCAGAGCCAAGATGGTGGAATAAAAGCAGTGACCTGCTTGAGCTCTCCCCTATACCCCCAAATCCTATAACAATGGCTCTACACAAATTCTAGAGCAGCAGAACCCACAAAAAGACAGAGTGAAACAAATTTCCAGCCCAAGACAACCTGGAAGGTCGACAGGAAAGATCTGTTGTGCTGTGCTGAGAGAGGAGCACAGTTAAGTGTGGGCTACACAGGCAAAAACCAGACCTCAGTGAACCTGGAGCACTCCTCAGGAGACTGAATCAAGGAGATCTGTGATGGTTTCCAGATTTCTCAACCCCAAAACACCAAAGACAACTTAGAAGATCAGTAGGAAAAGTCTGTGGACCACAGTGAGAGAGGAGCTCCTTTTGGCCCCAGTCCCTGCATAGCCCCAAGGCTGCAGCTGCTTTCAGAGCTCTCTGTCCACAGAAAAAGGGGGGGTCAATTGGCTAATTGGGGGGGATTGCAGGGATCTCTTTGCTGGCACTGAGGCAGGACTCTCTTGCTTTACCCATGTTTGGATCTGGGTCACAGTTCTAGGTGGTAGTCCTGGGGTGAGGAGGAGTGCTGGCATGGTGGAGGTTGTACTGGCAATGGAGAGGAAATCCTCTTCACAGTTCCAAAGCAGAAAAGTGTGCTTGTAGTCACTCATAGACCAGAGCACAGGCCAGTGTGCCCTTGATCATACTACCTCGGAAGGACTGAAAACTTACAGGTCCCTAGGAGTATCTCTTAAAACAGCTGCATAAAACCCCCAAAGCTTGAAACAGTACATTCTCCACACTGGAAGCAGACTCCCACCTTAAAAAAGAGTTTAAACCTCAAGTAATTGGCTGAGAACATGAGCAAACAACACACAAAAAAAGACAGACCATAGAATCTTACTTAGCTGACAAAGAAGATCAAAACATACAACCAGAAGAAGACAACAAAGTCACAGCTCCTACATCCAAAGCCTCCAAGAAAATTATGAATCAGTCCCAGGCCACAGAGAAGCTCAGAAAGGATTTTGAGAAGCAAGAAAGGGAAGTAGAGGAAAAACTAGGAAGAGAAATGAAAATGACGTAAGAAAATTGTGAAAAACAAGTCAACAACTTGCTAAAAGAGACGTTAAAAAATACTGAAAAAAATAATACCTTAAAAAAATAGCCTCACCCAAATGGCAAAAGAGGTCCAAAAAGTCAATGAGGAGAAGAATGTCTTCAAAAGCAGAATTGGCTAAATGGAAAAGGAAGTCCAAAAGCTCACTAAAGAAAATACTACCTTAAAAATTAGAATGGAGCAAATGGAAGCTAATGACTTCATGAGAAATCAAGACATTATCAAACAAAACAAAAAGAATTAAAAAATAGAAGACAATGTGAAATATATCATTGGGAAAAAAAACAAAAAACAAAAAACAAAACAAAAAAAAACTGACCTGGAAAATAGATCCAGGAGACATAATTTAAAAATTATTGGACTACCTGAAAACCATGATCAAAAAAAGAGTGTAGACATAATCTTTTCAAAAAGTTATCAAGGAATACTGCCCTGATATTCTAGAATCATAGGGTAAAATAAAAATGGAATGAGTCCACCAGGAGATAGTGTTAAATGATAATTTCATTTCATCTTTTGTGATACTGAGTTCATTCCAATGCTATTCAATTTCCTTTTAGAACATTGTTTCAAGTGCCCTTAAGTTAGGTTTACATATTGCCATGGTAAGAAATTGAAAATTCAGCTATTCACCTTTATGTCTTTTCTAGAAAATGCCAAATATTGAGATATTTGAAAATCCAGAATTATCTTTATAGATAGAAAGTAGAACTGGGATTAGCAGCATATGCTCTTTAGCACATTAGGGGGAGATTGTGGCAAGAATCTCGACTGAGAGGAAAGTCATATTCATCTTCTGTCTCTCAAGAAGAGGAGGGACCTCCTGAAAGAGATCCCCAAAAGAAAACTCCTAGGAATATTATAGACAAATTCCAGAGTACCCAGGGCAAGGAGAAAATCATGCAAGCAGCCAGAAAGAAACAATTCAAGTATTGTGGAAACACAGTTAGGATAACACAACATTTAGCAGCTTCTACATTAAGGGAATAGAGAAGGAGATAGGATCATAACTAAGAATCACCTACCCAGCAAAACTGAATATAATTCTTCAGTGGAAAAAGTGGGCATTCAGTGAAATAGAGGACTTTCAAGCATTCTTGATGAAAAGACCAGAGCTGAACAGAAAATTTGACTTTTAAATACAAGTTTCAAGAGAAACATGAAAAGCTCAACAGGAAAGAAAATCATAAGGGACTCATTAAAAGTGAACTGTTTACATTCCTACATGGAAAGATGATATATGAAACTCATGAGACCTTTGTCAGCATTAGGGTAGTTGGAGGGAAATATATACATATATAGATATAGATACATAGATATAGATATATACATAGAGATAGATAGATAGATGGATGGATGACATATGTCTACATCTATCTATGTATTTATATGTATAAAAGTATATTACATAGATATATATATATAGAGAGAGAGACAGATAGATAGATAGATAGATAGATAGATAGATAGATAGATAGATAGAT
>NW_020954426.1:75786-95857 GCF_900497805.2 Vombatus ursinus
GATAGATAGATAGATAGATAGATAGATAGATAGATAGATAGATAGATGGCACAGGGTGAGTTGAAGATAAAGGGGTGATATCTAAAAACTAAAATTAAGGAGTGAGAGAGGATTATACTGGGAGAAGTAGAAAGGGAGAGGTAGAATGGGGTAAATTATCTCACATAAAACAGATAAGAAAAAAAATTTTTACAATGGAGATGAAGTGGATGAAGGTAAGAGAGAATGAATAAATCTTATTCTCTTTGGATTTAGCTTAAGGACGGAATAACATACACACTCAATCGGGTGTGCAATCTATCTTACCCTACAGGAAAATAGGGGGAAAGGGAATAAGAAGGGGGTGATAGAAGGGAGGGCAGATTGGGAGAATGGGTAATCACAAGCAAACACTTCTGAGGAGGGATAGGGCCAAAAGAGAGAATAGAATAAAGTTAGTTTTTCACAACATGACTGCTATGGAAGTGTTTTGCATGACTACACATGTATAACCTGTGTCAAGTTGCTTGCCTGCTCAACGAGGGTGAGTGTGGAAGGAGGAAGGAAAGGAGAGAATTTGGAAGCCAAAGTTTTAAAAAGCAAGTGTTAAAATTTGTTTTTACATGCAACTGGGAAATAAGATACACAGGCAATGGGGTATAGAAATCTATCCTGCCCTGCAGGAAAACAGGAAGGTAAGGGGATAAGAAAAGGGGAGGTGATAGAAGGGAGAGCAGATTAGGGGAAGGGATATTCAGAATGTATGCCATCTTGGGGTGGGGGGAGGGCTAGATGGGGAGAAAATTTGGAACTCAAAATCTTTTGGAAGTGAATGTTGAAAACTAAAATAAATAAATTAAGAATTAAAAAAATAAAACATTTTAACTTTTGAAATTCTTCCTCTTAGTCTGTGTCCCTCAAAACTTAGCCCCCATAATGTTTCTGGTTGTCCTGCAAATAAACCTGGGGTCATGAACAAAAGAACTATGTGAAAAACTTTTATTTTTCTTGTCTTTGTTTTCTTTGGTTGCCTGCAACAATATCACTGTTTTTATGTAGTATGTTTGTCAGACACAGATATCTCTGTTGTCGTTATATTTCAGCATGTATCTCTTATACTACTCCAAAAGCTCTCCTTACTGATTTCTCAGTCTTCAAGGGAGGGTGCTGAATCATGCTACTTCCCAGTCATATGGGTCAAACTGAAACAAATTCCCAGAATTTCATACAGTCCCTCCCTTTCTTGAGAGACAGAAGATGAATACGACTTTCCTCTCAGTGGAGATTCTTGCCACAATCTTCCCCTGATGTGCTAAAGAGCATATGCTTGCCAATCCCTGTTCTACTTTCTATCTATATAGATGATTCTTGGTTTTCAAATATCTCAATATTTGGCATTCTCTAGAAAAGACATTAAAGTGAATAGCTGAATTTTCAATTTTTCACCATGGCAATATGTAGACCTAACTTAAGGGCACTCGAAACAATGTTCTAAAAGGAAATTGAATAGCATTGGAATGAACTCAGTTATCACAAAAGATGAAATGAAATTGTCATGCAACAGTATCTCCAGCATGCATTTTTAATAAATTGGTTAAGGCGAGAGTAACTGTAGTTTTCTTTCAAGGAGTAAGTAGCTATCGAAGCAGCCATATGTCTATGGCTGACTATGTAATGAGATTTCAGGAGCCAGGCAGAAGTGCACATGATTGAGCATAGAGTTCTATTACAGTGTGCTATAAAATGATGAACTGTTAATTTAACACAGTTTTGCATGAAAGTCTACTTGCTCTACAGAATGGAGTTTCCCAGAGAGAATGATTTGAAACCATTATGCAGGATATAGAGCTAACATCACATGGATGCACAGGCCCTTAAACTCTTTCTTGTGCTTACCCTAGACACTTACTTTAGCAGGAAAAATAGGCTAGAATTAAATGAGAATAATCATAGCAACGTCACATGCTAATGTGCATGTGTAATAATCACAGGTCCCCAATCCAACATGAAAAATTCAAATATGAATTTGAATAAAGTCCAGCGCATGTTGTATGAAATTTATACATTTACTTAAAATGCTTTAAAGGCAAAAAGTAATTTTGAAATGAGAAACCTGATAAAGATGCTTTGAAAATTAAAATGTGTATTTTGTAGCCTGAAGAGGCCTAATGTAAGGAAATATGTTATATACTTAAAGGTAGGACCAGGAACCTACCAGGGAATAAAAGATTTGTGAGGGTGAAATCTGAAGAATAAAGTAGATTGGGGACTAAGAGAAAAATGGAGTAGAGAAACTACATGATAAGTATAGGGGTTAAAAACACATATACACACACAGATAGACACACCTGGAAAGAGAAAGGTAGATGGAGGAAAATGGCATGGCAACCAAATAATGTTGAATTGAAAATGCAGAGTTTGTACCAACATGGGAGATGGGCTTAAATTCCAAACTGAACTAAGAAAATATAGGACAGAATTTCCTAGGGCCCAGGCTCAGGGACATTGGGGATGTTAGTGACAGAAGTGACGATAAAAATCTAATTGGGAACAGAAGACAGAGGGATTCACTAGAGGAGAAAAAAGGATTCACTGGGGCCTTTCGTAGGAAAAAAAAATTTCAAGCTGTAATGAGGAACGAGATGGATAGTTCTTTGACGGAGCCGTTTGTTATTGTTCCACCTGAGCCATCACCTTCGTCAGAGGCAGAATGATAAAGTGTATTTCAACCTTAGTTTAGCTGATTGAATAGCATGAAACTTACTTGTCTAATAATACATATTACAAGTATTCTGCAGCCCAGAATGTATCCTCACACTGTAGTTTTAATTGTGTGTTAAAGCTATATGCCAGACTGTGGAAGATTAGATAAGGGAGAAAGTGAGACCATAAAAAGCATGTGGCTAAGTCCAGGATCAGGTATAAGGCACTGTAAGGCTTTTGGAAGAGTCACCTTATTTTTCTTATCAATTCAATTCAATGGAACCCATGGCCTAGTACTCACTGGGGTTTCTGGGCCCATATAGACTACCTTCAATCCTAAATAAAAAAAGGTTTGTTTCTTCTCTTTTATATTCTTTGTTCCTAATTAGAGTTGCTCCAGAAAAACATCAAATAACCTTAGATGTAGTTGATGTCTACATTTCCCCTAGCTGCCTTAGGAGCACTTGAGGCACAATACAGATAGTGGCTATGGAAAAGACCTCGTTTCATATAACAGAAATTTCAGAATATGCAAAGAAATCACAGAAATACATAGATGTAAAGGGGAAATGGCATGCAAATAGTGTTCCTATCCTTTTTCTCTAAGGGAAATGAATAAGAGGTGGTTATCATGACTGTTATCTGGCATTATAATGTTTCTCTTTTCCCAAAGTCCTACAGGGGCACTTGCCAGCCCAGACATGAATTATCACCCAGTATTTTAGACTCTCCTTGCAATATAAATAAATGTTGGCAGGGTGGGTAGGGGTAGTGGTGGTGGTGTGGATAAATAAGTAATCTACTCTCCGGCTTTGCTTTCAAGAGGAGGTAGTACTGGACCTCTCTGTACAATTATCTCCTTTCTCCAATAAGCACACATTATCTGGATATATTCTCTCTCTAGAAGGTCTGATCCCTGAAATCTTAAACTTTTGAAATCTTGCATTTGAGATTCACCAGGAGGCAGAGTTCAAAGTGTTCTGTGCAAGAAATCTTCCTTCTCTGATTATGTCTAGATTCAAGGATTAGGTCCCTTAGAAAATTTAAAATGTTCCTCTTCTCCAAACAGAAGTTTTGATACACAGTGTCTATAAACTACTTCTCAGGCTACATTCAAGTATATGTCTACATTTACATATTTGATCAATGCCTTTGATTCTGTCAGTTGTGAGGGTTCATGGAAAATTGTGTCAAAATTTGGTTGCCAGGAGAAGTTCATCAGTATCATATGACAATTTCACAAGGACATGCTTTCCTGGGTAATGGATAAGGGATGATGTTCTTGCACTTTCCCAATCACCAATGGAGTGAAAAAAGGCTGTTCTCCAATCTTTTTGCACCAAACCTTTTAGCATGATGTTTTCAACCATGTTGTCAAATACCTTCAATGAGAACAAACACAGTATCAAGGTCAGCTACCACACTGATGGTAAATTCTTCAACATTAAAAGATTACAAGAAAAGACTAAAGTGGAGGGAGTGTTGGGACATGCTGTTTTGTTTGCAGATGATTGTGCACTCAATGCAGCCTTTGAAAGATGAGATGCAACAAATTATAGATTAATTAAATGGATTAATTTTCTCCTGCTTGTGCTAATTTTGGGCTAACAATTAACACCAAGAAAACATAGGTTCTCTGTCAGACAGCACCACACCATCCATATGTTGAGCCATCAGTTACAGCAAATGGAGAGGATTTAAATACTGTGGGTAAGTTCACTTACCTTGGCAGTATATTTTCCAGATATATGCACATTGATAATGAGGTTGACACACACATTACCACAGCTAGCTCAGTGTTTGGGAGGCTCTGAAGGAAAGTATGGGAGAGAAGAGGTATTAGACTGCCTACCAAAGGGTCTACAAGCCATTGTGCTCACCTCATTGTTGTATGCCTGTGAAACCTGGACAGTATACCAGCACCATGTCAGGAAACTGAAAGGCTTCCATTTGAATTGTCTTACAAAGATTCTGAAGATCACCTGCCTGGATAAGATAGCAGAGAACGAGGTCCTTTCTCAAACTAAACTGCCAAACATTCAAACTCTACTGCAGAAGGCACAACTTTGATGGGCTGGACACATTGTTCAAATGCCAAATGTATGCTTGCCAAAAAGACTATTTTATGGAGAACTCACACAGGGCAATCACTCACATGGTGGTCAGAAAAAGCGATACAAGGACACTTTCAAGGTCTCTCTTAAAAACTTTGGAATTCATTGTGTGACATGGGACACACTGGCTCAGAACCGCTTTGCAGGACACACTTACATCAGAGAAGGTGCTGTGCTCTATGATCAAAGCAGAATTGAAACAGCTCAAAGGAAACACAAGATGAGCAAATTTAGAGAATCCACCCCAAATGTTCACATGGACTATTTGTGCCTGGCCTATGGTAGAGCATTCAAAGCACATATTAGTCTGATCAACCACAGTCAAACACACTGTAATTTGACTCTAACATGGTTACATCATTTTGGTCCTCTTTGAGAATGAAAGAAAACAACCTTTACCTGCTATGAATCATCATTAAATGTCCCTGATCAAGGCACATAGGTCTAACCATCTCTCCACTCCACTGCTGCCTACACACATACCCTCTAAATTTAGATCTGGTGTGATATATACATATATACGTATATATATATATATATATATATATATGCTGTCCTCTTTTGTCAAAAACAGCAAAAGAGACAGTCAGAGATAGAGTTCCCAGTTTTATTGGGAGACGACATGTTATAATTATTTACAAACAAGCTTTATATTAAACTGGAGGTAATTTATTTTTTGGCTAGGCAGTGGGATTAAATGACTTGCCCAGGGTCACACAGCTAGTAAATGTTATGTGTCTGAGGACGAATTTAAACTCAGGTCCTCCAGACTCTAGGGTGGGTCCTCTATCCACTGCACCACCTAGCTGCCCCTACTGTGCCACCTAGCTGCCCCAGAGGTAATATCAAAGGGAAGGTAGTAGAACAAAAGGGATTTGAAGGAGAGAAAAGTACTAATTGGAGGATCAACTCAATAGTCTAGTGTATACAGTTCAAATACTGCCTCAGGCACTTACTAACAGTGTGACAGAATTACTTAGGCCTTCTCTGTCTCACTTTCCTCATCTACAAAATAGGGATAATAATAGCACTCACTGTTGTAAGGACCAAATGATACAGTGTATGTAAAGGATTTTGCAAACCCTAAATGCTATATAAATGTTAGTTATTAACATTTCTGTTATTAAGACTTTATGAAGGTGACTATATGGAGAACAGATTTGAAGAGAGTGGTAATTGTATTAGTGTACCAATTGAGAGAATATTACAGTAGTTTAGGTAAGAGGACATAAGGGCTTAAAGTTGGTAGTGGCTATGTTAGTGGAGGTAGGAGAACAGATACAAGAGATCATCAAATATCAGTGTATCAAATTTTTGATCTCAGAGGCCAAACCAAAGCAGATACACAATTACATCTATAATATCCTTATTGAATGCTTACCTTAATATAGCTTATTTATACACATAGTTATTTGCACGCTGTCTCCTGTATTAGATATTGAGTTCCATGAAAGCAGAAGCTCATTTTTACCTTTTTTGTATCCTCAGCATTTAGCACAGTGCTTGGCATGTAGTAGATGCTTAATAAATGTTTATTGACTGACTGACTGACTGACTGACTATACTTTACTTGAAGATCTTTAGTGAAGGGGCACCTAGAACCTTTCAAGGCAGCTCATTCCACCTTTGAATGCTGTAGTTATTACAGTGTTAAATGCATCTTCCTTGAAACTGGAGTTGACTTCTTAACTCTGCAACAATAACAATTAATGATAATGACAAAAGCAAATTTAAGTTTGGAAAATCCAGTAGAGGGAAGCCCTGTGTCTGTTTTTAAAGGAGAAATGATTTGTCTCTTGCATCCACCATCTCCCCAATTCCATTAAACTGGGAACTTGAGGGCTTGTAATCTCTCAAGAATATAAAAACAGTCTCTAATTAGGGAATACATCACTCAGAGGCACACACAGAAATGCTGGAGCTGAACACTGCAGATAAGCCTGCTTCTCCCATCTCTTCTTTACTTGAATTGCATCCGAGCAGAGTAACAAAGTATGGCAGAGGAAATGTGTTCACTTGTTGAGAAGAGTTCCAAAAGCAGAAGGAAGACTGTCCCCCTGAGAAGTGAAAATCTATTTTAAAATTATAGAATCATATCTACTATTTAGTTTTAACTATTCCTGACTTATTATGCTGTTCTGTTGACCTTTAAGATATGTTTTAGAAGCACCATTAAGGGGAATTCTATGAAGAAATACATAATTGAAATAAGAAAAATGACAAATATTAGGTATGAACATGTCAAGAAGTTAAAATGTAGCTATAATTTTACCTTCAACATTATACATATTTTTCAAAATTAGAATTTACCTTAAGTTCTCAAAATATGTTAGAGTTAAAAAAGTGCCAATTTATGTTTAAAAAACACATCCAAATATAATACCAAACATAATCTTAATAAATTTATGGGAATTAACACTGATGTTTTGTTGAGAGTACTTTCAAAATTTTCATATGATCTGACCTAGTAGATATGTCCTACGCAAAAGACATTTACTTTGAATACCATACAAATGTGATGCAAACAGCTACTTTTACTCTGTGAAAGGTCTTTTTTTTCCTCCTCAAAACTGCTGAAGGAGAAAGCAAAACCTTGAAACTATGACCTTACCCATCCCATGTCATCTTTGAATCTGGAAAATACTGTGAATGTTAAATGTCAGAAGCTTGAGAAGAACAAAGAGAAAGACGTTATGAGTTTGCAAACTCTAGAGTTCCTGTTTTGCAGGCTGGTTTTAGAAAGACTGCCTGCCCTAAAGCAGCATAGGCAACTATGTTCAGTGAACTTAAGAGGCTGAGGATGGAAGGGGAAATTAATTAATCTTTGATCAGACTCAAAATAGGAAATCAGAAATAGTTTCCACCTGGGACCCTAGGCCACGGTATTATTAAGATAAATCACAGGAGGAAAGTTGCTGGTAATAGATGAACATGTTACAGATAGAGTCTTTCTTCAGAACTGTTTTCAACAAACAACAAATCCTTAAGTTATGTAGTTGGATTTTTTTTTTTGTGAGGCAATTAGGGTTAAGTGACTTGCCCAGGGTCACACAGCTAGTAAGTGTCAAGTGTCTGGTCTGAGACCAGATTTGAATTCAGGTCATCCTGACTCCAGGGCTGGTGATCTATCTACTGCACCACCTAGCTGCCCCATCTGCTTGGATTTTTAGCACAGTGAAATAATTTTCCTAGTTAAACACATAATTTAATTCTTGAGAATTTCCCATAACTCATCACCAAACTTCTGCTATTTAGGCCCATCTATCAAAGTACTTCATCAAGTGAATGCCAGTAAAAGCTTTGAAATCTTTGTTCCACAAACCCAGTGAGTAGCAGGTAGATAAATGATTTACTCAGAGTCGAATTGCAAAAATGTGTCAAGTAATGTTTTAAACCTGATTTTCCTCGTTCCAAGTCCAGATTTCTATATTCACTGTCATACCAAGAAATTTACTTTGTTATATTAGTATTTCTGCCTTCTTTTATTTGTTACTTAAAATCTCAGTATTTTTATAAATCTTTCATAACAATAATGTTACTGTTGATTCCTTTCTTGGTTTCTTTTACATTTTGTAAAAGAGTTTATACTTTACGCCAACCTTGACATTGCCCTCCATATCTCTCAATTTAGTGAATGTGCCAAGTGTTTGCAAGCTAAGGCACTTTTGGGACATTTTTGGTTTCTTCATTGTTGCAATTATTTCATATTCACTGAATATTTTTATTAAATCATTGTTATCAGGGCTTCTGTTTATTCTTCCTTTCGTATCCCATTTATGGGCATCAATAACTAACTTAAATCAGGCTTTCTTTTTTGTTGTATACCTTATGTTGTCAAGATTTTTATTCTTTCTTTTGACTTTCAGCTAATTTTGATATTTCCTCAAATTGGTAAATGATTTAACTGTATACTGGCGGGTTACTCAGGAAATTATCATAAATTTCAGGTTTTGCTATATATTTTTATTTTGTTATGTCTGGTACCTATTGACTCTTTTTCAGAAAAAAACTGTTTACAATATCTCAGCATGAAACTTCTATGTAATTTAAAATTACTTAGCTTCCTTTATTCCTTTGTCCTGATACACACACACACACACACACACAATAAACATATATTGTAATTTTTTTTCTTTTTTTCTCTTCTTATCTAATTACAACTTTGCATTAAAGTCATAATATATTCTGATTTAATTTTGAGGGTCTTATCAAGTTTTTTTTAATTGAATTTATTTTTTCAGCTTCTACATTAGATGTTAATGATAGATTGAAATTATTTTCATAGCGGTTTTTTGCTAAGTCCTTATCATGAACATGAATTGATGAGACATTCTATGAAACCCTGTTTTATTTTGATTTTATGTGTAAAATAGAACCAACGTCACCATGCCCTTATTTATCTTTCTAGAGAGAACTTGAGAGATCCTTCCACTTAATTTCAATTGCTTTCTGTCTTTTGGTTTTGTTCATCATAAGAATGTCAAGATGATTATTAGTTAGTTTCTCCAGTAATATGCTTTCAATTTGGACTCTGAGAAGGATCTATTTAGAGTAACAATAGCTAATTCTTAACAATATGTGCCCCTTCTCACCCACTCTGCCACTACCAATGTAGAAGTTCAAACAAGATACGCAAGAATAAAAGTCTTTTTTGAATTTTTGCCTTTTTTATTGGCTGCCATGACTAAATTATTATTTATTGACTTGCCATTTTACTGTTGATAAGCTTCTGCTTACTTCCTTAATCTGGTCCTCAGAAGGTAGGCTCAGTCTATTGGTTGAATATCAAAGGCTTTTCTTTAGGGTAGAACCTGGCAGACTTTCTGCTCACAGGCTTAATCTTGAAACAAAAACAAAAACAAAAACAAAAAAACCCAACAACAATAACAAGGTTTACTCAATACTATGGTCAGTCACTGGAATAGGACTTTGTACAAACTGGAAAATAGATACAGATATGAAGGGAGGAAGATTTGAAACACCAAATACATTTAATCAACAGTCTGAGGGTGTTTAGCTAAAAGGCAACTAATTCTATGTACCTCAATAACACCTTAGGGCATTATGGCACTCTATAACAGACATACCATCTGCAACACCACAGCTGTCTATACAGTTCTTGTAGTGGCAAAGAGTCCTATATAACCATAGCCTCTAAAATCATTGTTCTCCATTAAAAAAAAAAGGATTGCACTGAAATGTGGGATCATTTCACATAGGTATGATGAGACCCTCAAAGCTTGATACTATTTGGTGGCATCATTCAATAACAGCACAAAATAATACATGAGGCTAAATACCCTCCCTGAATATTAGGAATTCCAAAGGATATTGTGACAAAAAGCTTTAGAGACCTTCTAGTGTAACTCATTCATTTTATAGAGATGTACACTATGCCTTAGAGCTGTGACTTGTCCAAGGTCACATAAGTAATAACAAAGTCTAGATTTGAACCCTGAATATTTAACTCAAAACTATAACAGGATTACTTGTATTCAGTTACACAAGGAGGTGATTATGAGTAGAACAGTTGATCTGCTTTAGAAAGATTTCCAAGAAACACACACATACACATTCATGAGTATATGCATACAGACACACATAGAAAACGTGGATGGTCATAGGGCTAAAACTTCTACTATTATAAGTTATTGCTCATCTAGAGCATTATTTCCTTAAGATACCAGATAGTGGAAGCATTCCTATAATTTAAATGAATAATAGAAGTTACTTTTGTAATCCAATATGACTTGTAATTTAACTAGAAACTACAAAATGATTGAATATACATTTTTCTGGCTTCAAAGAATCATTTCATTTCCTTCTTTTCTCAATTCACATTTATTCCTTTAATCTCTTCTGTTTTGTTTGTACAACTCAGGAATTAAAAGTCCAATTCTCAGTAGTTTCATGTAATCAAAACCTACTGATAAAAAAAAAGTCTGCAATCTATAGGGAAAATTATTAAAATTTCTTTCAGATTTTTCTTAGTGCCTTATGTCATGCCTGAAAATGAATACATGTAAGTATTTCTGGAAATAGATAGCAGATTTGTCATCCTTTAATAGGAACTTTTGAACTTGACTTCTTTTGGTATTTACAGCATTGAGCACTGCAGCATTTTCTTATAGAAAACATTTGAAAAATATAATGTAAAAATACATGTCAGCATCTAGGCAGTTCAGCTGGTTAGAGGAAACTGCTAATGAGAACAGGGTTAAAGTCTTAATAACCATATGCTTCAGTATGCTTCAAACCCACATATTGCGTCCCTAACCTTTACCAGCTTTGCACAGATTCTCCTGGGAGCCAGCAAGACTTGTCATCTCCAGAAGAGATAAAGAGATGATGAAAGGGAAGAAAAATTCTAGACAAGTCACCATAAGTAATAAATTATTCTATTGAAGTCTACAAGGCTAAAAGTCATCAGCTGAGTCCACTGGGAGGTAGACCCAAGTACAATTTATAATTCTCCCTTGATATGATATGTACATAAGTTTAAAGAAGCAGACAAGATATAGGTATTCTCTTGAGCACTTCAAGAAGTGAGGTTATTACCTTACTGTTAAAATCCAAATCATACTGAATAAATGAGTATTTGGGCTCCTAGTCTCATTTCTCTATGTCCGGTCTATTTTTCCTATTGTTCTGATATGTCATAACAATCACACGTTACAAGATTGACAAACATGCATCAGGGATTTATCCTCTCCCTAAAGTCTTCCTTAAGATCAGCAGCAAGTATCTGAGGGTTAATTACATAGAATGCTTGTAGACAATTCAGCTGGCAAAATACTTGTAGGCCTTGAAACATATTAAACATCATCTAGTGATTATCTGTCTCATTGAATAGATAATGAAAGTTAAAGGACTTACTTAAAGTAAAAAAATCTAGTTAACGATTGATCAAGTCAACAAGTGATATTTTTAGGGCCTACTATGTGCCAGACATTGTGATAACTGCAGAGATTCAAAGAAAGGCAAAAACAGTCCCTGCTTTCAAGGGCCTTGCATTCTAAAGGGGAGAAAATATGTTAAAAAAATTCTGTTAAAAAGATATATTTCTCAATTAAATAAGAAATAATATCACATAGAAGGTATTAGCTTCATAAGGAGATTTTAAAATGATTATAATTGGGACATTCTGATTGAGTTATAAAAGACCTAAACACAATAGTTTAATCAGTTAATACTGTTCTCTCTCTGCCTCTCTCTGTATCTGCCTCTATCTGTCTCTCTGTTTCTGTCTGTGTCTATCCCAAGTACCAACTCATCTCATGTGTACCCAAAGTTTATATAACATTCGCAACTATATCAAATTTAATCAATATTAAAAGGAATATTTTTTGCACTATGCAAGAACTGCAGGAATACAAACAAAAAAATCCCAACTTTTGAAATAATAGAATGCAGACCATCTTCAAATTCTGAATCTAAAAGTCCTCCATTCATTGTCATCCACGATTAAAAAAGTGAAAAAAAATCCTCTTGGTGCATGTAGGATTGTAGGACATCAAGGTTAAGTACGTGTTTCTAATGTGCAAGATTTGCATAGGATTTTTTGTGTAAAAGTTTTGGGGAAGGTGAAGGTGAAGGAGAGCTTTGACATTCTGGAGGACAGAGATTAAATTTGGAACACTAACATTATGGAGTCCTCGAACAAATGATGAACAACAGCAAGAAGGACACAAATGAAAAAAAAAAAGAGTAGAAGAGAGGAAATTGAACGAAGGGACCCAAAGGGATGGAAAAAAAAGACTAATGGTGTAAGAAAATGTTGTTGGCTTTCCTCCTACCTGTAACATTTCTCCTTCTTATGTCCTCTAAGGTACTGTCCTGGTATCTTCACTTCTCTCTAAAGTACAACTCTCATTGATTATTGATAGCTTCCAGGGGTCTACTTGCAATCTCTGTGCAGATTACAGGTTATTTCCAAATGATCATAACCATCCCCAATCTCTGATGAGTTTTGTTCTCACATTACCCACTTCCTTTTGGACATGTGAACTAGATGGCTCTTTGGCAACTCAAATTCAACACATCCCAAACTGAAAACATCCCTTTTCCCTCAAGGTTTCCCCTCATCCAAACTTTCCCATAATTGCAAAGGGCAATACAATCTTTCTAGTCACCTGTGTTCACAACCAGAGTCATCTTTGACTCACTCCACATATTCAAAATGTATGTATTTATGTATGTATAAGTCTACACATGTGGATGTGTTTCCTTTGCTCCAGTCATGTAGCTAGTGTCCTGGGATAGGATCTTATTACTTCATACCTATGCTATTCAACTGTCTTCTGGTTAATCTCCTTGCCTCATCTCCTCCTAAACCAATCTTTTCTCCACTAAAATGCTAATGTGATTCAATAAGTACCAATGATTTTCCATTACCTTATTACCAGGATCAAACACAAAATCCTCTGTTTATCACTTAATACCCTTCACAACTTTCCCCTTTCCTACCTTTTCAGTCTTCTTATACAGTAGCTCCCTTCATATATTCTATGATACATTGACAATGGCCTATGTACTTATGTCTTGCATAAGATATTCCATGTACCTTTACACTACATATATCTTAAAGGTATGTAGTTGTTGGCATATTGTCTTCCCCATTAAAATGTCAGCTCCTTGTGGCAGCTAAGTGATGCAGTGGATAGAGCACCAACCTTGAAGTCAGGAGGACCTGAGTTCAAATCCAGCCTCAGATCAAACAGTTGACACTAGCTGCATGACCCTGGACAAGTCACTTAACTCCAATTGCCAAAAAAAAAAAAAAGAACGTGATCTCCTTGAATACAAAAGCCCTGTTTTTGCCTTTCTTTGTATTCCCAGCATTTAGCAGCATATCTAGAAAATATCTGAGTCATTAATAAATGCTTGTTGACTGACTGACAAGACTGACAAGAAAAGTTAAATAAAACAAGGTGGTAACAAAAGTTAAGAGATTAAATGAGTTGAAGAAGAAAGTTGTATGCCTGTTAAAGTATAAGGGGAGCAGGAAAACAATTTCTGAGATTAAGAAAAAACTCCCCACCCTTAACCCCACCCCAAATATTTTGCCATAGCCATTTTCTAGAAGCATGACTAGAAAGGATGAGAAAGGCTAAGGATCTCAGTTTCAATTATTCATTCATTATTTTGCTGTGATCTACATAGAGTTGTAGGTGTCTGGATTTCTGCCATAGGAAGGTAACTGTTTTCTATTTTTAAAGTGCAGAATGATCTCTCTCTTAGAAAAGAACTAAGAAATTCTAATTTTTTAACCCCTTTTCCTTAATAAACATTTTCAAACTCATAAAAGGACTCTCCATTATCCAAATTATTGGAGGACTGAGGAGATGTGAAGTTTCTTTACTTTAAAAAAAGGAAGAATCCCATATATCTAAAGAGACATAAGAGAAACCCAATCATGGTTAGAAGGTTGAAGAAAAGAATAATGTATCACAAAGTAATAATAAAAAATAATAATGATAATAATAAATAAAAAGAGACCAATGAATTCTTAGAACTAAGAAATAGATATGAGGGTGTTTATGAAAAGGAAGAATTGGACCCTATGTAGAGAGAAGAGCTGCTTGCTCTCCAAGTAATCAGGCTGTGGATCCATAGATGCTCTCAGGTGAATGATGATTCAGAAAGTTTCAGAGAAAGATGGAAGGAGTAGTAGTGATAGAAGTCTCTGGTGGGAAAAGAGCCAACTCTTTGGTGATGTGATAACAGCAACAGTGGCATCTGATGTCTTGTCTTCCTCGAGCATATAACTAACTTTGTTGTTGTTGAGACGTTTCAATTGTGCCTGATTCTCTGTGATCCCATTTAGGGTTTTCTTGGCAAAGATATTTGAGTAGTTGCTCTTTCCTTCTCCAGCTCATTTAACAGATAAGGAATTGAGACAAACAGGGTTAATTGACTTGCCCAAGGTTACCCAGCTAGTAAGTGTCTAAGACCAGAATTGAACTCAGGTCCTTCTGACTCCAGGGCTGATGTTCTAGTCACTATACCACCTGGCTGCCCATGTATCCAATATGTGACAGAGAAATTCTCAAAACTTGTCTGACTAGATGACTAATGACAGCTTCTGGGGATTTATATGGGCACAATGATATAACTAGAAAGAATCCAAAAAGCTCTGATAAAGATTACACAATTTCACCAAGAAACAGAAGGTCATAGGAGAACAGGGATTATTTTCATCATTGATACTGATAGACAGGTTTGAAGTATCATAAAGATTGTGGAGTAAGGTTGGTAGAATCATAGACCTAGAACTGAAAGAAACTTTCCCAGCCAATACTTTCACTTTTATAAATGAGAAAACAGAAGGCCAGTGAAGTAACTTGCCGAAGAGCACACAGATTGTAATTATCAAGGATGAGATCCAAAGCCAGTTACATGCATGCAGAGAGGTTACTTTTTCTACCATCAGTCAAAGTCTTTCATAGAAAAAATCGGATTTAAGAAGTGAATTAGTTTGCATAGCAAATGCATACTGCATACTATTTGCTCTCTTTTCTGCTATTTTGTTTTGTTCGTGGTTCTCATGGTTCCTCCCATTGTTTCTATTTCTTCTTTACAACATGACTAATGTGAAAATATGTTTGATATGAATGTATATGTTGAGCCTGTATCAGATTACATGCCATCTTGGGGAGAGGGGAATAAAGAGAGGGGGGAAATTTAAAACTCAAAATCTTATGGAAGTGAATGTTTAAAACTAAAAATAAATTAATTAAATAAAAAAAAAGAAAATGTATACTGGCTCTGATATTCCCCCCACATTCGAAAAATTCACATTCTATATTCTTCTTTTCCACTTTAAAGTGATATTTTGAACAAGTCAATCAGATGTCTTTTAAACATGTTGCAAAAGCAATTTGAAAATCTATTAAGCAGAGCTGTGTTGAATCCATAAAATTTAGATGTCATGAGTATCCAATTAGCATGTTTTCCTAACCTTAAAATAATAATAATAATTAAAAAAATGATCCTCCTCCCAATTTCAAGAAGTGGAATCAGTGCAAAATAATGAAGTAAAGCATAATGTCTGCTTGCTTCCCTGCCCACCTGCTAATTACCAAGTGATGCTTTCTTGCTGCTTTATGAAAATGATGACTGATGTTGCTAGACAGAGACCTAGTGCCCTCATTCATAATTTACCTCCAACATATCTTGCTTGAGATCCGTCTTGAATTAAAAAGAATATAATAAGAATTATTTCCTTTCAGGTCTCAAATTCTAATCATATTTATGCTTTTCCTATTCCCCAATTCATTAGTAATAATTCTACATTCTTCTTCCTCATAAAATAATAGGGCATTTTCTTCATGTCATTGAAATCCTTAATTGTTCCTGTGGATGTCCTTCACAGAGTGCTTCAGAGGATATTCTCCAGATATCTACCTTCTTCCCCTCTGTGAAAGCTTCTGGGACTGAGAACAAGAAAAATGTGGCAGGTGCAGTGAGGGCCAATTAAAAAACAAATCTGCACTAACTGATGGGTAATCTTCAGTAAAATCACTAGTGACAATACCAGATGCCTGGAGAAAATTGACATTGACCAGATACATTTATTGCTGGCACTGTTTGATTCATCTGCACTAGGCAGCTGTTGTAAAGGTAAATGGCTTGTATTCCCATCTTTCGTGCTTTGTGCTTTTATTGGTGTCCTTTGCTGCATGAATCTGAGAGTTCTTTCCCTTACCCAACTTTGTAATAGGTCAGATGTTACCATCTTCACTCAGTCTTTTCATCTTTTTTTTTCTTTTCCCAGTAATCCAGAGAGGGTGATGGTAGTACTTTAAGGTTAATGTTACTGTGCACTCCTAAATGCTTTGAAAATATGTTAACATTGAAATTTACCTAAAAAAGTAGACAATTCAAGACAAAAGCACTGGATACCTCGATATCCTCTTTGTCCTACAACTTGACTCAGTCTTCCTCCTTGCACCTCCTAAGGAATCCTATATAGTGTCAAAACATATCAATCATGTTAACACTTATTTTTTAATTAATGTTGCTCAGACTTTTTCTTCCAACATCACAGCCTTATCACTCCCCTCAAAAGAATATTAAAAAGAAAACTGGCCCTGGAAACTGTTTTCATCATTTCTCTTTTTAACTCTGAAGTTATCTCAGTCTAACATAATGGTGCCCCATCTTTTATTTTTTTAATGGTATTTGATTCATGCATTTTATATTTGTTTCAGTCTGTTCTTCATAGAATGCATGACCTTCCTCTCATAGCATTAGAGATAGGCAATTTTGTTATATATATTTCAGATTGCTCAAAAAAAAAGTTAATTCCAAGTGCAACCAAGAGGACAGATAAGGGAAAGGAGACATGTAAGAACTAGATCTGTGATTTTGTTAACATAAGGAACATCCATCTGTGGAAACTCCACCTACAAATTCAATTGGGAAACATCTCTGTAGATTCTTATCTTGTACACTTGCTTAAAGCACTAGGACTTCAAGTAATTTGCATTTGTCCAAGGTCACATACCCAGTATGGATACAGAGGCAGATTTGAACTCAGATTTTCCTGATTTCAAGACTAGCTCTCTATCCATAATGCCACATTATTCCCTAATCAAGCAAAAAATAAACCTTTCATAGAATATAAAAGAATGCCTAAGTGCACAACAGAAGTAAGTGTATTTATTATGTAAGGTAATATTCGCAATATTTGACTCTAGAAATCATGGATGTCAACCAAAATCATTATTGGGATTGCTCTTATTCTCCTGTAGTCATCTTTCCTTCTTTATTTTTTTCCCTTCTCATCCAGTGGCACTTAGAGATAAAATGCTTTCAGTCCCCCTGGTA
The DNA here is from genome assembly GCF_900497805.2 of Vombatus ursinus. Taxonomy (NCBI): domain Eukaryota; kingdom Metazoa; phylum Chordata; class Mammalia; order Diprotodontia; family Vombatidae; genus Vombatus; species Vombatus ursinus. The sequence continues at coordinate 93,414 of NW_020954426.1, forward strand.
GAGAGTAATGTTCATTCTAACAAGTAAGGAATTTTGTTCAAAGGAGGAAAGTTTGAGAAATCTGTTGTTGATTATTCAGGCTTTCTATTGACTGTAATCACCTCTTAGTAAATCACTGACTGGCTTTTAAAACTAGGATATTTTAGAATGTGCTATAATTGTGTAGAGAAAATGGTGCCAGACCAAGTGAAAGGGAAACTTTAATGTCAATTTCCGTCATAGACTTAATCACTGCATGTTCACAGGCAAGTCACTCAACTAGTATGCCTCAGTTTCTTTATCTGTAAAATGGGAACAAGAGCAGCACTTCTCTCAAAGTGTGGTTTGAAAGTCAAATGAGATATGTATGTAAATGAATTTTGTAAATGAGTTTTTTTAATTAGTATTTCTACTCCCTACCATCACCAACAATTATCTGTGATTGAATTGGTGTAGGGTGCTCTGATATGATGAAGTTTCTTCTTCCAGTATGGATGATCGATGATTCTTCACTTGATGGTCTTAGAGAGTTGTCCGGGATCCAGAGATTTAAATTAGTTCACAGGGTCACACAAGTCAATATGTGGACTCTAACCCAGTTCATCCTAAATTAAATTCCACCTATCAATCCACTATGCTGCCTTTGTTTAGCCATTAATATTGCCAAGGAAAAGGTAAAATTAGAGCTTCTGAATTTATTTCTATTATACTAGAATAACTCTTTCTCCTTTCACCTAGAAATACAAAATAATTTAGAACATGCATACATACCTTAGTTGGTTAAACTTGTTTAAATTTGGTCTCTGACTCTTCCCAACATAAAATCATTTTTGAAATAACTAGTTCATGTACTTCAAAACTGATCTGGCACGAGCAAACAAAGTATTTTTAGGCTCCCTTTCTCACTACACTCTACTGGGTTCCTAGCTCCATTTGTAGGTGGTTGAAACAAATTGCTTTTTTATGAAAGCAATCTTCAGCCTGGGACATATACTGAATATTGTTTGAGAATGACCACAAACAGCCCTAGAGTCTCCCAGGTTTAGGGAGAGAGTGGTGTTAATTGAGAGTGATCAAAAAGTACTGCCAATTTGCTGTGGGAGCTCAGGGAACTTGGAAAAGACCAAAAAAAAAGCTATTCTCTCTCTTATTGATCTATGTATAAAGCACAGTCACAAGGATCCAGCAGGGCCTTTTTTTTCTTCTCTTATTTAAAATGGGATGTAATTTACTGTTGACAAACAGGAAGCAGAAGGCATGTTTGATTTGGGGCCCCTTCACTTCTTCTGCCCTTTGATTGTGTATTGAACTGCTGTCAAGTGTTTAGTTACTTTTAGCTAAGTTTACACCTGCCCAGGAGAGTTTCTAGTAGAGGGATACTTATGTCTGTACTTATAACATTGTTTAATATCTCACTGTGAAAAGAAAAGCTAACTGTTGTTAATAGCATCCCAAAGAAATCAAGGAACTGTAGGTCAGTAAAGAGAAAACATAATAATAAAAGAAAAGTATATGGAGGCATCAAAAGACATATAATTAATTGAATATATGCTGATATTTTCCATCTCTGATTTGTAATTTTATTCATTTTATAATGTAGAAGAAAAGAAAGAAATAAAAAAGGCCTGCCCCTATCCCAAACCCTCTAATCATAAGACAGCATGCCCAAAAGAAATCCTATTGTTATCCAAGTTGTTCACAAAAAGAGGAACCCAATAGGAGTTCCTGTAACTGAAGTATAACCAGAAAGCAAATGATAGCTGTGTGTCTCAATCTAAAAGTACTGTATATAATAGAAGTGCTATTAATCCTGTTTATTGTAATTTATTAACTATTGGGAATGTTGTGTGACATGAAGAATATAGAACTGGACTTGGAGACAGGAAGACTTGAGTTCAAGTGTCTCCTTTAACACACAAGGGCTATATGGCCATGTGCAAATCCCAACGTCTCAGTGATCTATTCAACTCTCACAGACTCTAACTGTCAGACATGATGCCAATCTACATTGGCAGAGAGACTTTCCTCATCCAGCAACCATCTGTACCAATGAAATAAAAGGTCTATCAAAATATTTGAGCACTTCAATATCACCACGAAAATACATATTCCATTGTCAAATAAACCTGTGATTTCATTAATTCCTTAAGTTGTTCTCATTAATGCAGATCACAACCTGTCAATTCTTGATCATGATATGAGCCTTGGATCCATGCCTTCCCAAAAGTTTGCAGCAAGGGGTTTACTCAACATCATGGAGGCCATCTCTTCTTTTTTCTAATATGAGAAGGGTATCAGTGGAACACATGATCCATGCACCCTTAATCCTTCCCTCACAAGTCTTTGGTAATATATATTTTAAACTTTTAAATCACTGATAAAGTGATATAGTGTCATAAAAATCATGGTTCCCTCAAATGATGTTGTATAACTTGACTATGTAGATGTTCCAAATGAAAAAAAAA